>NC_060275.1:113425484-113750576 GCF_021613505.1 Equus quagga
ACTGGCCTTGTTGGATACTTTGTTGAGTCTGTTTGAACGTGACACCTTTTGGTTTTATGGTGCTTCAGTTTCAGATAACTGTGCTGAAGGCTGCAGTCCCAGTGATCTGAGGGGCAGTAAAAGCAGTAAGGATCTGAGTATTGAAGTGGACGAAAGAGAATTTAACAATACATCAGCTTGCCAAAAAATACTTTTATTTCGCAATTTTCCCCTCTTGCTGAAGAGCTTTAAGCAGAATGGATGAATAACTGAAAGCAAACTTCATATTACTTTCAAATATACCCGTGGACTTTTATAAGGATTGAAATATGAGGAGGAGGCCAGTATCTGAAAGCATGTTACTCATTTATAATGTGAAAAAAAAAAAACATTTTGGCCCCAGTTCAGTGGCTGTCTTAATGATGTTGGCAGAGGCCTTTATAAGTCAGTGTCTGAAGTAGGCCTTGCATAAAGACCTTGCGTGTTTTATTTTGTTTTAATTGAAGTTTATTAGTAGTAATTTCAGTTCAGTAGTTTAACATGAAACAAAGGCCACCGTCCTATGTCCTCAAGCCCTTGAGAGGAGCCATGCAGCTGGCAGGGGAGCAGGCAGGGGAAGCGTGAGCTCCCAGCGGCACAGGCAGAGGCAGGCTGCCTTCTGCAGACGGACAATGGCATCCTGAGCTCTCGGAAAGGTGCTGACAAGCCTGGAAGCCAGAGGGGAGGCTGGGGACTTTTGCTTTAATAGTACGGGGTGGAAACGATGTGAGGCAGAGCTGGCACACTGAGCTAGGCAGCTCTTCTCACCCAAGGCCTGGCCGCCATCCTTATGATGGGTCCTCAGACCGTGATGTGGCTGACAGCTGGTTGTGCTTTCAAAACTGGAAGGGAGACTTGCAGTCATAGCCAGAACCATCCAGCACTACAGCCGTCTCAGCTCCCAGAAAGGCTGCCCTCCTGCCTATCTTTGTGGATTTTCTGGAAGTACAAAAACCTGCAAATGTGATTACCATATCTTAAGAACTACCTAATGGCAACAAAAGCAGAAATAAACAGGTGGGACTACATCCAACTGAAAAGCTGCACAGCAAAGGAAATCATCAACCAATGAAAAGGCAACCTATGGAATGGGAGAAAATGTGTTTGTAAATCATATATCTGATAAGGGGTTAATATCCAAAATATATATAAAGAACTCATACAACTCAATAGCAAAAAATACTCCCAATAAAAAATAGGCAAAGGATCTGAATAGACGTTTTTCTCAGGAAGACATACAGATGGGCAACAAGTACATGAAAATGTGCTCAACATCACTAATCATTAGGAAAGTGCCAATCAAAATCACAATAAGCTATCTCCTCACACCTGTTAGAATGGCTATCATCAATAAGACAAGAGATAACAAGTGCTAGCCAGGATGTGGAGAAAAGGAACCCTTGGGCACAGTCGATGGGATTGTAAATTGGTGCAGCCACTATGGAAAACAGTATGGAGATTCCTCAAAAAATTAAAAATAGAACTAGCATAGGATTCTGCAATCCCATTCTAGGTATTTATCTGAAGAAAATGAAAACACTAATTCAAAAAGATATCTGCACCCCCCCATGTTCACTGCAGCATTATTTACTAATAGCTAAAAACTTGAAACAACGTAAGTGTCCATCAATGGACGAATTGATAAAGAAGATGTGGTATATCTATATACAATGGAATATTATTCAGCCATAAAAGGAAGGAAATCTTGCCATTCACAACAACATGGATGGACCTTGAGGGCATTATCCTAGGTGAAATAAGTCAGACAGAAAAAGAAAAATACCATGTGATCTCACTTACATGGGAATCCTAACCAAATAAACCCTGAACTCATAGATACAGAGAACAGATAGGTGGTTGCCAGAGCTGGGGGAGGGGGAGTGGACAAAATGGGTGAAGGGGGTCAAAAGATACAAACTTCCAGTGTTAAAAAACAAGAACTAGCTAATCATAAAGGCTTGCCAGACCCCTGGAGCTAGATCCTCCTGAAATTGCCTATAGATGCCTGGCTCCCAGGTGAAACAGTTTTTCTACCAGGGAGTATAGGCAAACAATGTAGTTCTCTTATTTCCAGCTCAGGGCCCTCTTATCCCCTCACTCTTCTCAAAAGAAAATACATTAAATAGATAAACTCTTTTGTTTCTATGATTTATTGCTATGCAGCAAGTAATCTGCTAATTTAATGACTGAAGACAATAATTTGTTATTCTCTCTCACAGTCCTTTGGGGCTCAGTCCTGGACTGGGCTCAGCTGGGTGGTTCTCCGTGGGTCTCTTATGCAGCTGCAGACACATGGTGGCTGGGGATGGTGTCATCAGAGGTTTCACAGACCCGGATGTTTAAGATGGCTTCACTCACAGGTGTGGCACCTGAGGGTCCTGCTATATGGCCTCTCTCCTTACATTGAGATATAGGCTTCAAGAGGCAGGAAATACAAGTTTCCTGGCCATTTAAAGGCTGTGCCAAGAACTGGCACAAGGCTACTTCTGCTGTGCTCTCTTGGTCAAGGCAGTCCTGGGGCTTGCCCAGATTCACTGGGCTCCAGAAATAGAGTGCTTCCTGATGGGTAAGTGCCAAGGCACAATGCAGAAGAACATGTGGGAGTCAAGACTGTGCTGAGGCCATCTGTGGAAAAATAGCATCTGCCACACCATTCCTCATGTTCAGTGTATAGGAACTGACAAAAAATGTGTAATCACTTGCTTAAGTCAATCATGCTCAACTTTGTTTCTATAAAGATAGGATTTGGAAGCTAACACATGGGTACTCAGCAAATACAACATGCAAATGTCAAACTTACAAATTACCAAATGGTTTTTTTACTTTACGATTTTTTTACTTCAGGTGGAAGATTAGTTGCAGGATTTCTTTAAATACCAAGGTCATCTAGACCTTTTCAATATGATTACAAGGCAGTATAAATGTAGTGCTTATGTAGGGGAGGAAAAATATGCCCCTACCCTCTAGGTTCTTCTGGCTAGTCTAAGAAGTAAATTGACGTGAGACAGAATAATAGGAGAAAATCAAACAAGGTTTAATAACACATATACATGGGAGAGACCCATGAAAACTGAGTAACTCGCCAAAATGGCTGAGGCCACCACCTTAAATACCATCTTCACCTAAAGACAAAAGAGGATGTTGGGGGTAGTTGTTTGTGACTTCAAAGGGGAGGAGGGCAATTCACATGGAGACGGAAAAGCAAATGTTTGGTAAACAAATGTTTGCCACGCCCTGCAGAGACAATGGGACATGGAGAGGACTTGGATCAAATGGGCCTTGCTGGGTTCCTCCCTGTCTGCTACACCTAGTTTATATTATTCTATGGTTATCTATGGTATTAACTCCTTCCTGGAACAGGCCTTCTATCTGAAATTCATCTGGGTAGTTAGAGGGAAGGTCAAAGTTTCTTCCTGGGTCTTTTGTTCTTAAAAATAATGAAGCCAAAGAGAAACATTTTGGGGTGGCAAGTTCTGATCCACTGCAGTTATGAGAGTGGATTTTGGATCTAGATGGCCAGATTTGTAGCTCAATTCTGCCACTTACCAGGTATGAGAAGTTGAGGAATGTATTCAATCTCTCCGTGCTTCACTTTCCTCAATTCTGAAATGGTAAGAGTAGTTTCTACCTTGTTTGGGATTTTGTGGAGATGAGAGACTGTTAATGCATGTAAATTGCCTGCTCCAAGTGTTAGCAAGTATTAGTGTTGTGATGATTCAGCAAATAGAAATTCTCTTGACAAGCCAGGGTGGGGTTAACATCTTCCTCTACTCGAAAGCACATTGCACAGTGACCTTGGATCAGCTCCTCTGTAGGTCACCTGCATAGGAGGCCTGCACAGCGGTGGAAGGGAGGTTGGAGCAAAAAGTGGAATTTGCTAAAAATAAAAACAGGACTGGAAATTGTCCCTTGACTTTGCATAAAAACAAATGTCTCTTGACTTTAGGAAAAAGTAAAATAAAGGTTGGTGATTTCTTATCGGTTTGTGCTGGGCATCTTCTGCTTGCCCCTGCAGATCTCTGTGGAGCCTTCTCCAGGCTTGCAGAGGTTCAACTGTGCAGACTGCATCTAAGGCTTGCTAGCCCTCTGCTTCTGGCTGGCTTCCTCCATGGGAGCCCTGGAGAGGATGGAGTAAGGAGGGCACAGGCCATGAGTTGTGTCCATGGGCTGGCTACATCATCTACCTAAGGCCTCAGTGCCCATCAGGGGCCCTCCACACAGCCCCTCTAGGGCTCTCAGACCTGAAAAATGCTCCCTCCTCCCAGCCTGGTAGGCTTAGAGGTGGTAGCTGAGCCAGCTCTGACTTCCCTTGGCCCTGAACTATGACTTATGTTTCCCTCCCCTTTATCAATACTCCCTGTGTGATGATACCCACATGGCATGTGCCCTCAGTCCCTGCTGGATCCTCTATGCCCCATCCGCAGGATGACCGCATTAATATCCATTTTCACCTGGTTTTGTGATAGCTGCTCCTTTCAGCAAAGGGGAAGAATGTGAGAAAATGAAAACTCAAAAACTCATTGTCTTTACTAGTGTGTGTGAAGAGCTTTTCAGATGGATGCATTATCTTGAATTCACTGACAACCCTGCATAGAAGGTATTGTCCTATTATTTGAGTGGTCACATAAAGCTCCCATAAAGTCACAGAAAGCATTTAGGGGTGAACCAGATCATGTGACAAGAAATAAGATCATGTGCTGAAACCAGGACCAGAATCTTGGCCTTCCGATCACCCACACCTCACTGGCCACCCATGAGGGTGGAACCAGGGACTCGAACTTGCACCTTGAAGCTGAGCTGCTGCAGGGCTTCTTGGACCTTCACTTGCTTATGGTTCTCTGGGAAGAAATTACCTCCGGAGCTCAACTAAGGGCTGACAGTACTTCCATTGAAAATTAGGAGCAACTATGTTCTAGGTCAGCCTCTCTAGGCTAGGTAATTCTTGTTTTGCAAGCTGACGTCTTCATTGGGCAGTGGACAGCTGGTTTGTATAATTAAAGGCACCGGTATATGCTGTGAATTAGTTCTGATAAAATCAGTAAACTATATTATCCTGGGGTAGCCCTTATAAATATGGTCTAAGATATACTTAATCTCACATAGATAAACATGCAAATATCTATTTACTGATTGGTGTATACACACACATCCCGCTTGGCTTTCTAGCTTAATCCTCAACTTAGATGTTTGTTATCCCCAGCCTTTAGTGTGCTTCTAGATAACTGATGTGAATGGGACAGAGAAGGGCTCTCCTGACTCATGCAGATTCCCCCCTTCTTTCCAGTATTTGTATGTCCTTGGGAAGCATTTGGTAGCAAGAACTTTGGAACTCAATGTACAATACAAGCTTTATGGCAGGTGGTATTCTAGATGAAGTGTGTGGCTTATTAATAAGGACAATTCTTTTGATTATTTTTCTATTAATAACTCCAAAGTGGTTCCCAGTTTTCTGGAACTCCTCATAATTCTTTAAAATATGATTACATGGCAACCATTGGAGTAATTCTTCATGATAGGACCACAGAGATAGATAGTCCAAATAATCCAGTTTTTGCTCCAGATTCAATTACTTCACATTTATAGAACTTTAATCTTCCTAATATGCCACGTCTGTCATACTATTTTCCTGCCCCTCTGTTGATTCGTGCTGAAAGAAAAAGCATTTCTGAGTCTGACGTCCATGGAATTTTGACCTCTCTGAACACCTTACCCAACTTTTCTCATTCTAGTCCCACTTCACCCCAGGGGTCTTAGCAGCAACAGTGCCTAGAAGCTAGTGGGGGCATTTTTGGTTGCCCTTAAGGACTGGGGGTGCTCCTGATATTTGGGGCCCAAGGGCCAGCACAGCTGTTATCATCTGCTACCATGCCTTGAAGAGTCCTTGTGCCTTCTGGCTTGGAATCCAGCTCTTTCTCAAGTCTCAGCTCATTCTGGGCTCTCAGGGAACACGTTGCGCTCATCTTACCTGTTCCTGAAATTCTTCTGCTTTTGCTGTCACTGCCAATCAATTGATGGAAATATTAGGTTAAACCAAGGATTGACAGTTTTCTTGCAAAGGGCTGAAGAGTAAATATTTTTGACTTTGAGGGACACATAGTCTCCATCATGACTGCTTGTTTTTGCTGTCCTATCATGAAAGCAGCCATTGGCAGTATGTAAAGGAGTGGGCATGGCTGTATTCCAATAAAACTTTATTTACACAAATAGGCAGAAGTCCAGATTTGGCCCATGGGCTGTAATTTTCAACCCCTGGTTAAACCAAATGAAATAGCTATTTTTGTAGTTGAAGAATAGTCAACTATTGGCAATTTCATATGATTAAAACTAATATATTGTATACTTTGTTTTAAACTCATCGTTTGAATGTATGTCTCATTTCTACCCCAAATAGATCTTAATCTCTCTCATTCTTTCTCTGTGTGTGTTCTTTTTTGTTTGTTTGTTTCATTTTAGCCTCCCATGATGTCTCAGTCAAAGCCTCACATATTTTGGGCATCTAATAAATATATGTTTAGTACATAACTAAAGCACAGAACCCTAAACTTAAAATCTGTTCGCTGGAAGAAAACTTACAGTTTATTAAGTATTCTCTCAGTTACTGTAAAAAGTGTTTATGTTTGTGATTACATTGATCGTGGGGGAGAGTTTGCTAAGACCTTATACTGTGACCAAAGGGATTTTTGTGATTATTGTGGTGGTGGTTGTTACCATCTGAATTTGTTTCCTAGGGCTGTCATACACACCCTTGGTGGCTTAAGGCCATAGGAATTTGTTCTCTCACGGTGCTGGCAGCCAGGAGTCTGAATTCAAGGTGCTGGTAGGGTTGGTCCCTATGGAGGCTCCGAGGGAGGTTCTGTTCCATGTTCTTCCTTGCTTCTGGTAGTTGCCCTCAGTCCTTGGCGCTACTTGGCTTGTAGATGCATCAGTCCAGACTCAACCTCAGTTGTTGTGTGGCATTCTCCCTGTGTGTGTCCCTCTTCTTATATTGGCCCCAGTCTTTGGATTAGGACCCACTGTAATCCACTCTGGCCTCATCTTAATTTCACTAATTATATCTGCAAAACCTTATTTCCAAATAAGGTAACATTCTGAGGTTCCAGGTGGGCATGAATTTTGGGGGGTGGGGGAACACTGTTACACTATTCAACCCAGTGCACCACCCATATGGGAGTGAGGCAGAGTGCTTGGTGTGGGAGGGGGCATGATGCTGGCGTCATGACAAGCTGCCACGGGTCCTCGGAGACCTTTGCTGCCCCTAGGGATAGTCCCAAGTTATTTGCTTTGGACCTGGAACAGAGTAAAGTTTTTGAGTGGTTAATAAATATTTGCTGATTTTAATTTGCCTGTGAGCCTCTTCTTGTAGACCAAGTGTTGACAAAAGAGAGGTCACACCGGAGGTGATTATGGTGTGGTAATGATGACTAATCCTTGATAACTCCCTGCTGAAACACTGAGTCATGTCATCTTCCCTTTGGTCCCTCTTTATATCTTTTTATACATTTGTATGATAATTTAGAGACACTTAGCTTAGATTGTGTTTAATGGTTTTGATTTCTGAGCTTTTATAAACAATTTTACACAATATAGAGTAGTTGCAATTACAGCTAAAATTTGAAAAATAGGCTGTGAAGTTTTCTCCCTTTACAAATGTTTACAATTCCTGTGTTTTTATGGGATTTATGAGCATGATTAAGTTTGTCATTTTAGAAATTGAAACCACCTTCTAAGAGAAATGACAGTGCAGGAGCCTACATCTCTAATGGGACTATGATAAGATAAGGCTCTGGAAAGGAGGCGACATTTAAACATTTCAAATAACAAACTACTGCCACTGGGCCTTATTCAATTCTTCTACCCACATCTTATTGTTCTTTGTGGGGGCTCCACTTGTCGCTTACACCTTCTCTTATGTATGCTTCATTTTTCGGTTTCATTATTCTTTTGGTTGGAAGAGTTAATTCCCATTTTACCTAAATAACAGATTCCTTCATCCTATAATAGATTTTAAACACTCTTTTATTAGCTCTGTAAATCAAATCACCTTTATCACTTACTAATTGGTTTATCTTGTAAAATTTCTTATATCTCTATTACTTAAACTCAAAATACGGATGTGTGTAGTAGTTTGGAAAAGAAAAAAATTACCTCCGAGAAACTGTTTAAATAATGTTATAAGCAGTTGCATCGTCCTTGCTACATAAAAGGCTGCGTGAATTCAGTGTCAGTTGAAGACCAACTCTATCCAGAACTTTGAAGAAGTTCCACAACTGCATCATAAAAGGAGAAGCTAAATTATATTAAGGCTTGTTGTTGGAGGCCACATTTAGGAGACTTCACTTGCTATTAAATGTTATTAATTCCATAGTTGTTACGACGCTCAAAGGCTTGGTTTAGTTTTCCAGGTTAAATTTGTTCGTAGTGGAAGTCCAGGAATTAAAACCATTCAGGAGAGTGAGCAATCATCCGAGACGCACCTTCCTTTATTCTCACTTGGCCCGTTGTCTTTTCCTCATTTTCTCTCTCCTACATGTAACCTGGCTGCTCCAGAGGTCTGAGATCATTCACTACATTAGTCCAATCTTGCTTTTCTTCTAGAAGTTGTCAACATCCTTTATCGAATAATCCATGGATGTAGGTGCTGTGTTAGGCTGCGAAGGTGACAAAGGAGGGCAGAAGTGAGGTCTGTTGGGAAGGTTCCCTCCATGCCGACGGAGCCCCTTATACAGAGGCCCCTGAGCCCATGTTCTGGAGCCCAAGACAGTCTTGGTCCTTAGGGAGCAGCTGGAGCCCTCAGGGTGCCCTGGACCCCTAGAGCAGGTGAAGGAGGAGCTGGGGACAGGTGTGGCAGCAGCCCTACCTGAGAGTCCCCTTTGGTATCTTCACCCCTGTGTGGACATCAAGCAGGTGCTCTCAACCTGTGCTTTCTTTCCTGGAAGATGCTAGGCTTCCTCCCCAGAGCCAGATAACCACGGATACTGCACATTGTCATGCAGGGAAGCCCAGAACCCAGCAGAGGAAAGGAAGCCCCGTCCCTGAGTTGAAGAGCATTCTCTCCGAAGACTTGAAGGACTGTTGACATGAAGGCAGGTTTTCCCTGTCATTTGTGGGACCAGAGGAAAGAACTAGGACCATTGGGGGGTAAACAATAATTTAGAGCCATGAAGAAATAGAATGGGCTGGCTTGGCGAGCTCAAATGGGCTTGATAAACCACTTAGCAGGAATATGCAGAGGGCGTTAAATCCTGAATAATTAGCCTCGGAGGTTGTTACATATCCATCATTATTTTTGTTTTAGTTTGTATTCCGGAATCATTATTTCTAGACAGAGGAACTTTGCATATTTTTAACAAAATAAAAAAAATTTAGGATAGTTTTAGATTTATATCAAAGTTGCCAAGATAGTACAATGAGTTCCCACATACCGTGTGCCCAGACCCCCTGTTGTTAACATCGTACGTTGGCGTGCTACATTGGTCACAATGAAGAACCAACATTGATGCATTGTTGTTAACTAAAGTCTGTGCTTTATTTGGACTTCCTCTGCTTTTTCCTCCTATCTTTTCTCTGTTCCAGGACCCCATCCGGGATTCCACGTCCCATTTAGTTGTCATGTCTCCTTAGGCTCCTCTTGGCTGTGACAGTTTCTCAGACTTGTCCTTGTTTTTTTTTTTTTTTTTGAGGAAGATTAGCCCTGAGCTAACATCTGCTGCCAGTCCTCCTCTTTTTGCTGAGGAAGACTGGCCCTGAGCTAACATCCATGCCCATCTTCCTCTATTTTATATGTGGGACGCCTACCACAGCATGGCTTGCCAAGCAGTGCCGTGTCTGTACCCAGGATCCCAACCAGAGAACCCCAGGCCACCGAAGCGGAATGTGCGCACTTAACCACTGTGCCACTGGGCCGGCCCCAGACTTGTCCTTGTTTTTGATGAGCTTGACAGTTTTGAGAAGTACTGGTCAGGTAGTTTGTAGAATGTCTCTCAATTTGGGTGTGTTTGTTGTTTTTCTCATGACTAGACTGCAGTTATGGGTTTTGAGGAGGAGGACTGCAGAAGTAAAGTGTCATCCTTATGACATGGAATCTGCGGTGCATGCCAGTCACGTGACATATCACTGATGCTGTTGACCTTGATCACCTGGCTGAGATAGTATAAAATGTGGAATAACATAGAATTCCAGAGTCTCTGGAGGGGCCCATGGCCCTAGGCGATCCCTTCCCTGTGCTCTCTGTTCCCATCCTCACTGCCCCAGGCCCCCTGCACTCCTTCCCTCAGTGCTTGCCCAGCGTCCTCTCCTTCCGGAGGCCTTCACAGGACACTCAGTCGCCTCCCCACCCCTCTCTTCCTACTCTTTGTCCGGCTCTGTTTTCCCCTTGGGCTCATCACCACCAGCCTCCTGTGTAGGTTTGTGTGTCTGTTTCGTTGATGTCTCCTTCCCTGGAGGGTGGGCCCCAGGAGGGCCGAGCGTGCTCTTGTTCACTGTGTGCTCAGCCCCTCCAACAGTGCCCCTGTAGGTGCTCAAAAAATATTGACTGAACAAGTGAATGAATGAATGATTTGTAGCAAGAAAGGTCATAGCCTTTAGACCACGGTCCTCTGCGTTGGAGGTACTGGGCCTTCTCAGGTACTATTCATGGGAACTCACGTGGCTTGGCTTTTTTCTGCCATCTTTTCTCACAAAGTTATATTCTGAGAATTATGAGGTTTGGTGACACTTTGTTTTTCTCCAACACTTTTCTTCATAAAGGGCTGAACTTTTGGTTACTGTACGTGTTGTGACAATAATTGCAGAAGCACGTTGTCTAGGAAGTATTAAAATGGGTTCCAATCAGGGAAATGCATCAGAATCATCAAAAACGTACCCTTACAATGAAAAGAAGGGAGAGGCTGATGATGTGGTAGAATGGACTGAAACGCAATCATTTCAAGGCCTGAAAAACCAGTCTGTGCTGGTCTTAGTGTGATCTTAGCTGTCTTAGCCCCTGCTGGTTTCAGCGCTTAATTGTGCGGAGCTTGTGATAGTTTGTACTTCTGGTTTGCTAGTTCTTGGCTTCAAGACATGCAGGACGATTGGAAACATATCTAAGGAATTGTTGCTTCTACTAAGACATAGAGTGCTCAGTGGCAAACCCCTAAAAGGCTTCTTTCAGCATTAATTATGTGGTTAGAGAATATAAATGAGCAAGTTAGAGAATTAGCACCAAATTAAAATGATGCTGGAATGGTCACAGCAGCTAGTTCAGGTCGCTTTTGCATTTTGGTAATGGAAAGCTTTTTCTTGCTTTGCAAACTCAGAGTTGAACAATGGAAAGTTCAGGGACATTCTCCCCTTTTAAGCCATGTAATAAAACAATATTAAATTTAAAACTTTGTTTTTTTTGGTTAGCCCGTCAACAAGGTGCTATGCACAAAGCAGACTGCAAACATTTAATTTTGAAAATGTTTTAGAATTCTTTTTAGATTTCAGTTGAAAGTGGGACAACTCACTTAAAAAAAAGTCACAACCGGGAGAGGCTCCCTCAGCAATGTTGGCTTTGATTTGCATGCTGTCAGTGCATCATAACACAGTGATGATCAGCAGCAACATGTTTTGCAGAGGAAGAAGACCAAACACAAACCCACAAAATCAGGCAAAAACTCACATAAAATACACTAGGAAGAATGGACCTCAACATTGTATTTGTCTTTATAATATGTCAGAGTTATTAATTAAACCCTGAGAGTGGTAATTGAAGGAGCAAGTGTCGCCAATGAGCCTTCGTTTCTCAAGCTCAAAAAATACTTTTTGCTTTGGTATGGAATGAAAAAAATAGGTGAAAGATAAACATGTCATTCTGGGCTATAAAAGTATCCTTGAGACTCATATTTAAAAATTTTTTAAATTCCCTTCTGTTGTGGTTCAGTATCTTCTCTTTCTCTCTCTTTTTTTAATAGAGTGATCATTTTCTCCTCATGGGTATCCATTAAACCTCAGGCAGTGCACAAGCTGATCTGAAAGGGAGTAAGTAAGATCTGATCTGAAAGTGAGGGAGAGAAAGCATCCAGCAGATAAATTGTAGAATCTACAGAAATACATGGAGCAAGTCACTGTGCTGTGGTGCTGGATGGATGTCTAGGCAGTGGCATTAATGGCTGAAGTTTTGCTCCTCTGTTTTCTCTCTGTAAATATTGTGTAAATTTAGATGGATCTTTACATAGGAAATCGATAGAGGACCAACTTAGTAAGCATATAATAGGTGAGATCCTTGAGATCATTCGTCTTCTTTGGGTGAAAATTAGAAGTTTTGGAAGTTTCATGAATTTCTTGTCTCCAAAATTGGTGAGATGCCCACCCTATTGACCTTCAAGAGCTAATGCACCTCCAAAAGAATATGCCTTTCACCTAAGGAATTAGCTGACTCAAGTCAGGGCTCATTTTATCTTCAGAATACATGAAAACCTGGATTTAAATTGAGTCGCACCTAAATAACCCAATTGTAGAAACATGTAATTTTACAATTCCACAGCAAATCAAACAATCCGTGATGGTGCCTGAGTAAATCGTTTGTGTTGCTGTCTTCTGCACGTTCAGATCTTCCTGGGAAAGGTTTCAGTGGATTTGCCTATAGCTAATTTTTTTGTGAGTGAAATAGAGTTGATCTGCCCTTTGTAAATTGCAAGTCATTTCTGAAGTTTTTGTCTGGTTGCCATGGTCACTGCGCTGATGTTTCTTTTTCATGTGATGATGCAAATCATTGCTTCTCTTGACCTTTCTCACCTGTTGCTACCGTAAACCATGACCAGAAGGGAGAAATCTCCTTTGTGTTAGTTTGCTTGTTTTTTTGATGTGTGTTCTAATTCTGCAAATTTGAGTTGCTATGGATACAGGAAACCCGACTGGAGGGAGTCAGCTCCTTGGTACAGTGCGGCCCCTAGATTCTTTTGTGACATTGTTTTCTTCATAACAAGCTGGGAAAATAATCTTTTAGACTTTAACGGTGCACCAAAACTGCCTATTTCACAGGTTAATTACATTAAAACCCCTTCTATTAGCCAAGAGATTTCAGGTCATTGCTAGGCTAGCGTCATTAATTATAGAAATTAATTATAGTCAATAGTTTGAAAAAGTGAGCTACAACAAGTGACTTTTTCATCTTGATTGTACTCCTAGTATTATTTCAATGCCTCTCCTACCTAAAGGTGCATACAGAGCATCTGGGGCTTCTGTAAAAATGCAGATCCTGACCCTATGCTTCCGGGGAAGCATCTGAGCTTCTGCATTTCTAACAAGCTCCCAGATGCTGCTGAGGCCACCCGTGTGGGGGCCCCACTTTGAGAAGCCAGGATTATGCTACTCCAGAGCTGTTAAAAACCTCAGAAAATTCCCTCTTCCTCCTGCATAGGCATTTAGTGAACCGGCTAGGCAAAAGTTATACTGAAGCTTACTGTTCTTTATTTTGAAAAAATGTGATGATCATCAACAGGCATCACAGAATTTGTTTTTCCATTGGTGTTTGGTTATTTGAGTGGTAATAATAATGATGGGCTTTTTTTCCCTATCCACCTACACTTGGAATTTTTTTTTTAAAGAACAGATTATACTTTCTTGACCAAAGAGTCATGGATGTTCCTGTGTTAATGTCACTCAGAAGAAAGTAAATAATCAGGAACTGGTATCATAATACTGAAGTGGATTCTGTTTTCACATTGACATTTTTCTCTACTTCCTTCCAAAGAAGCTACTGTGAGAATACCAGGATTTGGTAGAACACAGAGATTCTGTTAGTTCAGCCATTCTTATTTTGCCCCCATTGGGATATAATGCAAATTTCAGAGTCTAACGGGAGTGTTCTTTGAGTAAGGGTGTCTATAGGTCCCTGGTTGGCAGATGCCTCTCAGGGCTGCCCGTATGTGCCATGGAGTGTCATCCAGTGTGGCTCTAGGACGGTCGTGGTCGCGGCTTCTCCAGTTGTGTGGCCAGGGCAGCCGGACTTGCTCCCACCCAGCTGCCACTTGATACTCTTCGGGGCTTCCCTGCTCTGGAGCTCTAGGTGCTTTGATGAGGTAGCATCTTAGGACGTGGCCACCTGTTCAGTAGAAGGAAGACCATACAAACCATCACGCCTCTTTTCACTGGTTCCCTTGGGTGGGATGATAAAGGATTCTCTGGTTCATACTAAAGTGAGGACAGTTTTATAAATTTTTAAAATGAGCCTGATGTGGACTATAACCTATACAACCAAATAAGTGGATAGATTGCTGTGAGAAAGTGTAGATAGGGTGAGTAGGAGGAACCGCTGTTCTTCTAGAGATTCTAAGTATGACCCCTGAGCAATGGTGCTTCAAAATCCCTGACACATATAGGCCTCTCAGTTCTCCATGTCATTAACAAGATAGCTGTTGCTCGTCGTGTGGGATGCAGTGGGTGTGTGGTATGTTTATGCGTGTGTATATGTGCATATGTATGTATGCGTGTGTATGTATGCGTGTGTATGTATACACACATGATAAATGTATGTGTGTGCATGAATATGTGTGGTATATGTGTATATGTGTGTCGTGTGTATTTATGTATGCATGTGTATGTGTGTACTGTATATTCATATGTAAGTTTGTATATGTATGTGCATGCAAGTGTGTGGTGCATATGTATACATGTGTGGTGTATATATCTGTATGTGTGCATGTGTGTATGTGCATCTATGTACCTGTGTATCTCTACATGCACATTGTATATGTGCATACATGTTTATGTGGTATGTATATATGTGTGCATTTATGTATGTATGTGGCATGTGCATATGTTTTTGTATGATGTGTGTGTCTGTCTCTGTCCATGTGTGTATGTGTGTGTGGTGTGTTTATGTGTATATGTGGGTATATGTGTGTGGTTCTCTGTATTTGTATGTATGATGTGTATGAGTGGTATGTGTGTGGTATGTGTATGTGGTGTGTACGAGTGGTGTGTGTCTGTGTGTGCGTCCCTCCTTGCCGGCAGGGCTGAGATTGAATCCAGCCTTGCATGCTCTGCAGTGTCTTGCACGATGCTTTACAGAGAGTAGGGGTTCAGTCGGCTTGTTCAGTTACATTGAATTGAATGAATGAGTACTATGTTTGATGTAATAAAAAAAGACTATTTTCATATTGAATTCACAAATCTCAAGTCAAGAACCTACAGTTAAGAAAGGAGCAAATGGATTAATAAGAGAACAGATTTCCCGTCAGCAGTTCATCTGTGAGGCACCACTCCCATTGCACCTGATGGAGAAGTGTGGTTCACACGGACCTCTGTGCCAGGGAACACAAGGGGATTTTTAGCATACCTTCTTTTGGGGAAGTTAAGAAATTAAAATCCCATGATTAATTTATTTTCAGATTTTATTCTGCCATTAAAATGTTCTCTTTGCCCTCTCGGTCTCATCAGTTGCTGCTAGGGAGTCCTATCAGAGAAGCGGCAGCGCCTTCTCGACAGCTGCTATTCCTGGGTCATTATCAGGTTAGCTGCACTGCTCTCTGGACTGGCCGGGGTGTGAGGAAGCATGATTGTCGTTTGGTTAGCAGCTGAAAGCTCTTCTGTTTGTGCAGCTCTTAGATGATCTAGGAGTAATTGAGGACATTGCACATTTCCCCAAGTTTTCTGCTAAGCCCTCTATTGTCGTAACCAAATTAGGCATGCATTTTTCACACTTATTTCAAGGTTCTCAATGAATTTTAGCATCCAGGTACGAACCAGCAGCATGAATCAGATTCTGCCTTGGTAGCTTTGTTCTAGGAACTGCAGCATAGGATGGCTACTCTGAGCAGAATGTATGTCCTCTGCCATCCAGCACTGTCCGTGTTCTTGAAAAGATGGAGTGCTTGTCCCAGAAACAACTGAGGACCAGAGCTATAGGCCAGCATATCACCAAGGACGAGGAAAGCAACCTGAGGAGCAGGGACATTTGAATGACAGAATAAATGCGACCAGAAAGGATGTCCTGGGAGGTGATGGAGAAGGTGCTGTGGGCAGAGGCGTTGGGACGCTCTGCAGAGGTGCGGCGTGGGGGCAGCTCATCCATCAGCCTGAGCTCTGGGAGAGAGCAGCTCCAGACACTCTCGTGTCTTCTCCTGGTGTGACCTAGTGGGAATGAGCCGGGGGCTGCGGAGTGGTTAGCACAGGCCTGGGAGACGTACCAAAGTTGGCTGTTTTATCTGACCTTTGCTGAAATAATTTAAAATTAAAACTGGAAAATTTTATTTCTTCTGACGTATGAATTAAAAATATAATGTTAATCATCTCAGAAATACATTGAAGATACCCGAAGGTCTCAGTTCAAATGTCCAATTATTTATTTTGTCCCCCAAATATTTCTTGATGACATTCAGATGATTCTGTTTTACCCTTCCATCTGCACTGTCTTTGAGCAGTGAATTAATTGAATACTTGACAGTGCAGGCTGATGTTAAATTAGTAAACCTTTAATTTTTTTAAACATGAGATAAAGAAATTACCTAAGAGGACGAATTTCTAGTTGTGTTTGGCTGCTGTTATGAAAATATGATTTGAGTATGGGAGAAAAACATTTTGAGGAATCTGACTTTAAACTTTCCAACATCTCTGTTGGCAGAATGAAGGAATTCCAGGATCCCATCCTGTAATTTTTCTCCAAGAGTTTCATAATGCAGAGTTAAAGTTTAAATTTGAGTATAATTTAGACTAACCAAAGATTTCAAAAAGCTGATCATTATGAAGGAATCTTAGAAAGCATATATTCATTTGTGAAGGAACTAGTTTGGAGTGAGGTAAACATGTGTTGCTGTGGTAGGCAGAACAGTGACCCCCGAAGATGTTCCCCAAATAACCCCTGGCACCTGTGAATGTTACCTTATATGACAAAAGGCACTTTGCAGATGTGATTAAGTTAAGGGTCTTGAGACGGGAGATTATCCTGCATTACCCATGTGGGTTCTGAATGTAATCACTAGAATCCTTATAAAAGGGAGACAGACAGATATGTGCTACAGAGAGAGAGGAGAAGGGGAGATGAAGATGGAACAGAGAGGGATTGGAAGATGCTGTGCTGCTGGCCTTGAAGATGGAAGGGATGACACAAGCCAAGGGACACAAGAATGATGCTCTAGAAGCTGGAAAAGGCAGATTATTTTAATCTATTTTTGAAAGTCATATAAACTTAACCTGAACAAATATGTTCCCCTGCATGTTCCTCCTGAATTTCAGTCAAAGTTGCTCGGTAATTAAGCAGTTTTCCTCTAGTGTTGTGAACAAAATAGTGTTGTGTGCCAAGGCGAGAAAAGCATTAATGAAAACGAAGAATAAAATGAAGCCAAGTTCAAGTAGTAAAAATGTTTTGCCTTATTTCATCGAAATGAGATGCAAAAGAAAATTATGCAAAGTGATGATTAAATTAAATTCAACACTGTCAATGTGAATTCTTCCACTAAAATCTTTTAGGAAAAGAAATCTCCGATCTCAAGAGCTAAAAAAAAATCATAATCACATAGGTTAAATGTGTGTTTTAATAAATTTTAGGACTTTAGTGATTCACTCCTATAACATTATTAAGCTGGAGAACTTTACTATCCTTACAGGGGGAAATAATATAACCCAGAGAGAATTCTATCACTGTATTTCATCCAAGAAGGCGTCAGATCCTCTAGATTCCATCACATTTCTTTAAACATAAAAACTTATAGAGTAGTCTTCGGGAAACTTCAGCCACTGGGAACACATATTTCTCTTCTGGGGGAGGAGAGGGAGAAGAGGAGGGAAAGGTTGGGAAGAAGATCTTCAAAATTACGAGTCTCTGATTGTACGGATCATGGCAGCGGCTCCTCCCACAAAACAGATGGTACAACACAGAGCTGTGCCATAAAATACCAAGAAACGAAAACATCGTTGATTCCAACTACTTCCAAAGCTTTTTCACACAATCTATACCCCAGAGTCAACTTCTGAATTGCTTTTGCGTTTTAATTCTTCCCTTTTTGAATCATTATAGCTATTAGTTTCATATAGGCTCATTATACATTTGAATATTAATTTCAGTTTTAAAAACTTGATGCCCTTAGGCCAAAAGCTTACTAGTTAGATAGTGGAGTGGCATATTATTTTCCTGTGTAACAAATTACTGCTGTAACAAATGACCATAAACTTGGTGGCTTAAAAAAACTCAAATTTTGGGGCAACAAAAGACCGTGAATTGCTAAAGCAATCCTGAGCAAGAAAAACAAAGCCGGCGGAATCACAATCCCCGATTTCAAAACATATTACAAAGCTACGGTGATCAAAACAGCATGGTACTGGTACAAAAACAGGTCCCCAGATCAATGGAACAGAATTGAAAGCCCAGAGATAAAACCACAAATCTATGGACAGCTAATCTTCGACAAAGGAGCAGAGGGCATACAATGGAGAAAAGAAAGTCTCTTTAACAAATGGTGCTGGGAAAACTGGACAGCCACATGTAAAAGATTGAAAATTGACCATTCTTTTTCACCACACACCAAAATAAACTCAAAATGGATCAAAGACCTAAAGATTAGGCCTGAAACAATAAGTCTTCTGGAAGAGAATATAGGCAGTACACTCTTTGACATCAGTTTCAAAAGAATCTTTTCAGACACTATAACTCCTCAGTTGAGGGAAACAATAGAAAGAATAAACAAATGGGACTTCATCAGACTAAAGAGCTTCTTCAAGGCAAGGGAAAACAGGATTGAAACAAAAAAACAACCCACTAATTGGGAAAAAATATTTACAAGCCACTTATCCGACAAAGAGTTAATCTCCATAATATACAAAGAACTCACACAGCTTAACAACAAAAAAACAACCCGATCAAAAAATGGGCAGAGGACATGAACAGACATTTCTCAAAAGAAGATATGAATATGGCAAATAGACACATGAAAAGATGTTCATCATTGCTAATCATCAGGGAAATGCAAATCAAAACTACACTAAGATATCACCTTACACCCGTTAGATTGGCAAAAACATCCAAAACCCAGAGCGACAAATGTTGGAGAGGTTGTGGAGAAAAAGGAACCCTCATACACTGTTGGTGGGAATGCAAACTGGTACAGCCACTATGGAAAACAGTATGGAGATTTCTCACAAAGTTAAAAATAGAAATACCCTATGACCCAGCCATCCCATTACTGGGTATCTATCCTAAGAACCTGAAATCAGAAATCCCAAGAGTCCCTTGCACCCCTATGTTCATCGCAGCATTATTTACAATAGGCAAGACGTGGAACCAACCTACATGCCCAGAAACTGATGATTGGATAAAGAAGATATGGTATATATACACAATGGAATACTACTCAGCCATAAAAAAAAGACAAAATTGGCCCATTCGCAGCAACGTGGATGGACCTCGAGGGTATTATGTTAAGCGAAATAAGCCAGTCAGAGAAAGACGAACTCTATATGACTCCACTCATAGGTGGAAGTTAATATATTGACAAGGAGATCTGATCGGTGGTTACCAGGGAAAAGGGGGGGTGGGGGGAGGGCACAAAGGGGGAAGTGGTGTACCCGCAACATGACTAACAAAAATGTACAACTGAAATCTCACAAGGTTGTAATCTATCATAACATTAATAATAATAATTAAAAAAACCCTCAAATTTTATTCCCTTGCATTTCTGGCAGTCTGAAATCTGAAATGGATTTCCCTGGGATGAAACCAAGACCTTGGCAGGGCCATGCTCCTTCTGAAGGCTCTAGAAGAGAATCCATTTCCTTGTCTTTTCCAGCTTCCAGGGCAACATTCTTGTGTCCCTTGGCTTGTGTCATCCCTTCCATCTTCAAGGCCAGCAACACAGCTTCTTCCAATCTCTCTCTGCTCCATCTTCATCTCCCCTTCTCCTTTCTCTCTCTGTAGCAAATATTCATCTGTCTCCCTTTGGATTCGTCACTTCCTACCCCCCTAACTCTGGACAAGTCCCTTCCATGCACTGAGCCTCCATTTATTCGTTTGCAAAATAGCAATATCTGCCTTGCCTCCCAGTCAAGATTCTTTGGAGAATCTAAAGATTAAGTATGTGGAAGTGCTGCGTAAAATATAATTTTATATGAAAAGAAATGCTTAATTATGAAGGTATCTTGATCATTAAGACAGAGAAAAGTAAACTTTGTACATATTTGTTTATTTTTCGGGCGGCATTGAGAAGACTCAGTTCTACTCCCAAGCTGTGAAACCAGGGAGGCGGATCTGGGGCTATTTCAGCTCCTCTTTCTTCTGAGAACTGCAGAAGTGGCTTCCTCTGACTTTTGGTGCCAGGAACCTAAGACTGATGCATACCCTTTGCCTTCATTCATCTCCAGCTATGAAGGATGTTTCCAGCTGCTTCATCTTTAATCCCCAGCTAAGAGAGAACAAAATATCTGTGCAAAGAAGAACAGATATGAAGAGAAGTCACATTTTTCTGAGGATATTGTTTGCATCTCTGTCACATACTACTATTTATCATAATTTCCCCTCAAATCATTTGATTCCTGGTTATTAATAGAGTTAGCTTTGTTTTTACGCTATACCTGGGACACAGGTGCTGGACAAGTCAGACTGGAATATTTTCAGGTTGGAGGGGATTTTCTGAGAAAGCCAGGTGTTCTCAGGCTCTTTAATTGGGGCTGTTGTCTTCAGTAAATCAGAGATACTTTTCCATGGATTCTGAGTGATATGGAATGATACTGCACAAGTACTTAGAATGTCACATGGTTTTCGCCCTTGTAATTACCTCATGAATTAACCAGATAAAAAAGTCTATTGCAAAAAGAATGTCTCTCCTTGACTTAGTGTAAACTGAGAACAGGACATATTGCAATTCGGTATCACAATGAGTAATGTAGATAAGAGGAACTTCACTATAGTACCACATCAGGAAATCTCTTGAATGTGATACACTTTTGACTCGCCATAGGAATGTGCTGCACAGTGGGTAATGGACCTCTACAATTCATCACCCCGAGAGTTAAGGAATCTATTGTGATTATTCACTGTACATGAATTCCATAAGGGTTTGGATGAGTTAATGAATTAAAGAGCCTTTAATGGCTATCAAGAGAATTCAGAATATTTCTAACTCTTAAGATTGACACCAAGAAAGACAATATTTGATACTAATGACCACAGAATGTAGACTGAAATTTGGATGACTTAAGACAACGACAACTTCTAATTATGTGTCTGTTGGAATTGGCATGGTAGGCCGAATAGACTATGATTCAGTTTACTGTGGCAGTTTTGTGTGAGTGTAATGGTTGTCACCAAAAATATGTTCCATACTTGTTTAACTCTGTTCCTTGAATTGATATCTGAAATTATATTTTACGACATTTTTCTCCTGAGGGATTGGAAGATAGGTTGAAATCCTAGTTGGGAAGTAAATAGAAGGAATTCTAATATATGCCAGATACATGTAAAATATTTTAAACCTTTCATTAACTTGGGAGAAGGGTCTGAAGTATAAATTTTTTTTAAGAACATGCAATTTTATTTATTTCAACCATTACCCGTAAGTGGAACAAGGTTATTATTAAACTTTTATATTGTTAAAGAATTCCTTAAAATTTTTTTTCATGAACCAGAGATGAGATTCCTTTGCAGCTAAAAGTACTGATATCTTGTAAGAATGTATAAATCAGTAATTACAAAGGTCTTGAAAAGTCAAGTTTCTAAAACATATTATTTACCTCTTAATAATTTGTGCTTAACAATTCACAAATAAAACATCACCTATGAATCAGATAGAATTGCCATTTTGAAGGTCAAAAATCTGTCAAATATTAAAGAATTTATGTGTTCAAATTTGCATTAGTCCTTCCAATCAACCAACAAACTTTTATTATATTATATTATTACTGTCTGCTACAGTGCTTGGCATCCTGTAAATCCTCAGTGACCCTTTGTTGAAGAAATGAATAAGATAGTAAATGAATGGAAGATTGAATGAGTGAATGGGTGTGAGTTTTGGGCTAGGCATTGTGCCAGAGGCCATTGGGGCTATAATGGTATGGTTTCTAATCTTAAGGCTTCTTATTTTAAAATCCTTTCCAGATTCTATGGCATTTATTGTTCTTATCATACTGACCCCTTGGATGTGACCTCCCCAGAGAGTCCTTCCCTGGACATCCTATTTGAAATAACCCATTGCTAACCCCATGGGGAATCGGTTGCTTCTTCCTCTGCCTTTAGTTTCTTCCTCACTCTCACCAGTATTTGAAATAATATGCTTCCTAGTTTATATATTGTTTTCTGTCTTCTCCGGTAAGGTCCATGATTGGAGGCACTATGTCTTATTCAATAATGTATCTCCAGTTCCTACAAGAGTGAATGGCACATGGTGGGCTCTCAGTAAACATTTCATGAATGAATAAATGAATCATTTGAAGAGAAACTATCTAGTGAGGTCCATTGATTTGCCCATAGTTGTAGCTAGAAACTAAGCTTTAAGATAAAACTCTGAGACTTCCTACAGAATTTAGAATATTAGAATGATAAAACCTTGGGCCCATGTGGATCTGCTGACCACAGTGACACCTGCAGAGCCCCTGGAACTTTAGAACCAATATTCTTGCATTCAAGAATTTTCTGTTGAATGCCTACTAAGTGCTGGGCAATGAATACTTTGTAGACCATGGAAGAACTCACACCCTTGACTCCTGTGGTCACCTGCCTTACCCTTTTGGTAATGCAGTGCTGGAGAGAGGTAGTGGGCTTCTCTTTGCACCCCCCGATACCCTCTGTTGTCCACCAGTGGCCCATGGTTGCAGGTTACTGGGCCTCTCTTCTCTTTTTGAGTCACTGATTTCATTGCCAGATTCTCTGCTTTCACTGTTGGACTCACAAGGGTTCTGGTAAGCATCCTCTAGGGTGACCACTGAGATTATGTCTCGAACCCTTGTCCTTCATTGGAATTCACTTTTCATTCATCATGTATCTTTAAGCTCTTACTTTCTAATGGGTACTCAGAACATTGTAATGGACAAGACAGACACGGCTGTAGAATCTCACGGAACTTCCATTGTGTCAGAAAAGATGGGAAGTTGTAAAAGTAACTGCAGTGAAGTGAGAGAAGGGTCACAGAGGGAAAATAGAGAAGCTTCCAGTGTCTATAGCAGGGGGGACGTGGCAGTCAGGGGGATACAGGAAAGGCCTTACAAAGGAGGGCCATTATCTGGACACCCAAGGAAGGGAGAGAGCCCAGGTGGGGCAGTGGGAGAGGATGTTGCAGGCAGACGGAGCTGCGTGTTGGAAGGCCAGAGTACGAGAAAACTCAGAGCAGCCAAAGAGCTGGAAACCTTCTCTCTAGCCGGTGTCTATCCCACAGTCAGTGGCATGCATCGAAGGGAATTTTACAAACCATCCTTTCTGCAGCGTGGAGAATGGATTGGAGGAAGGCAAGATTGGATGCAGGGAGACGAGTTTAGGAGCCTCTTCAATAGCCCAAGCCTGATACGATGGAGACTTTTATTAGAGAAGTGACAGTGGGGTGAGATGGAAATAGATTCATTTAACTGGAATTTAGGAGGCTCACTGTACAGGATGTGGCCAGAGGAGGGGGCTTCATGATGAAGAGGGAGATGATGCTCAGTGGTTTCTGGTTTGATTTTTAGAAGAAGGGCAGCTCCATTCCAAGGTGAGAAACTGAAGAAAGGGTATTAGTTGTTGCTGTTGGGGGAATGAATTCAAATCTTTGGATCTCAGACTCAACCCGCTCCCAGTGACTCATCTCTTCTCAGTTGCTACCATAGCCTTATAATTGTGTTCTACAATGCCTTTCTAAAGGAAGAAGAGCTTTCCTGGGTGGACACTTCTAGGGTGGACCTGAGTGCTGCCTGGGTCACCATATGGTAGTGACAGGAGTCAGTGTGCTTCTTTTCTGGCCAACTGAGACTTTATGTCAAAGGCTTTATAGGTGTTGCATCAAATACAGAAGCCAAGAAATAAGGAAAGACCTCGGGTAAACATCCAGTAAAAAGTAATAAGCATCTGTACTGTGTTGTGTAGAAGGCATGGGAAAACAAGTTTGACAAGAGAACCAATTTATTCCTGAAGAAGGTGATTAAGGCATGTGTGGGAAACACAAGATGATGGCATTCTGATAAACTGTTAACGACAAGTCATACTGCGCCAGATGGCATTTGCTTTCTAAGACTGCTCACATCCTCTCTCTCTGAAGAACTAGTTAACATGAAAATCTGCGCTAAATATTCCGGGATGGTTTTAACCTGAAAGTGGTTTGATGAGAGTGGAGATAAAGACCCACTACTCTAGGATGGTGGTGAAACTCGTTCTCTCCTTCATCCAACTCACCTGCTCCTTTATCACAGCGATAAAACATAATTAGATATCATTGTGATGGAACATACCACATAATTTATTGAAACTATTTTATTTCTAGTAAAATAACACCTATCCTACGTCACTGATTTCATCCCACTTCTAACAAGAGTAGACATGGTTCTATGAGGAATTGATCCCCATTTCATTATTGGTTGCAGAAAACTTAAGATCGTTTTAACAAATACTCAGTAATTATTTAATTTTAAAGGTTATCTTGGCACAAGCTAGTGCTTCAGAGTAGTTGCAGAGAAGGGCTCCCTGGAGGAAACATGGCGATCCGGGGATAGCATGTGGAGTGGGAATTGAGGTTGGTGGTGTTCTGGAACCTCATAACTGGGATCTGCTGTTCTGCGAGCTCCCTCTTGACTTTGACTTTTAAAGACTTCATTTTGATGGATTTCATCACCTTCTCAACATGTCTGCTTGTCATTTTTGCCCCAAATAGTAAAAAACGCAACAAAGCCGTAGAGATTCCCCACCCTGTCAGCCTCTTATTCCTTATTTTGGTGCTGCAAGGGACACAGGGCCTTTCCTATCAACCCTGCCCCGTGGGGTGCACTTAGTTGTACATTAAATATGGCCTCTTCCTTAGATGGGATTCTTGGCAGTCGTCTCTCTAAAAACTGGACCGTGTAAGATTGTCTGATGATAGTTATTTGTAGCTCAAACCAGAAGTTTTTAGAACGAGACCCTTTTTATTAATTTTGCATTATAAAATATTGGGAGAGTTAAACATCAGAGCTGTTTAACAGCTTATTAGAACCTTAAGTATATATTAGTGCATTTTATAGCAGTTACATGTAGATGTGAACAAACTATGAAGTTGAGTCATTTTACCAACTTCTAATCAATGGTTAGAAGTTAAAACAGTATGTGTAGGCTGCTAAAGAGTGTCCCTGTTACAGCTAATATAAAATTAAACTTTTACAGCTAAATTGGCCCTTGTCTAATGCTAAATCCGTCTTTAACTGATTCTAAAAGGAAACCTGAATATCTGATCCCTTCTGTTCTTTCATCTCTCTGTAGCCATCATGGAGATTATTCCAGTTAGATGTGTTAATTTAATTATACTTGAAATTTTTGCATGAGGTTGAGAACCCCTTTCATCGTCCAGGGCGCCATTTCTCTTGATCTCTACTCACTCTTTCTGGTTTTATTTTTGGCATTTTTCATCTGGCTCTGTTCTTGGTGAATGCGGAGGATAGCTGCTCAGGTGACAGTTAATCTACTAGAACAAATTTCTGATTGCTTACTTTGAGACTGTTCTTATCGTTGATCACTGAAATTGTAAACCAGGACGTCAAGGACAATGAAGAAAAACCATGCTACCCAACCCTGAGCCTGTGCTGTATCTCCTTGCAGCAGTTGGAAAACAGATCACCATCTTAGATTTGGGAATCTGGTCTTTCTCTCAGGAAAAGCTGCCAGCAGAGGTGTTCTGGGTGCCACATGCCAAGACTCTCCCTCTCAGGGGTCCTCAGATCTCAAGGATTGCGGTTATTTGTGCGTGGGCGCTGGCACTCTGGCTGCTCTGCTTTCCTGAAGAGGGCGACCAAGTAATAATTCTCCTCCAAGTGCTTCAGGGAAGTCAGATGGACTAGAGGAGGTTTAGCAGTGTCCACTGTGTAATCAGAGTTCCCATTATCTACGGACCTGTGCCCAAGGGGGAGACGAAGCTGCAGTCCATGGAGCAGACTATTTCCTGTTCCCCAAACAGTGAGACTGTATCTGAGATCTCCCACTGATGATTAGTGAAAATCACTGAGGAAGTGAGGTTGTAATTTGAAAGTTTGAGTCATAGACGTGGGAAGTATAATTTAAAAAAATTATACTAAATAGATTTCTTCATTGGATAAACCAAGCCCAATGAGCTCTCTGGTGAAAGTGAGATACTTTCTGTGAACTATTAAAATGGGTGCTAGGTCCAGGGTAAGAGGAGGAAATTGGGCATTGCCTCCTAGGGCCCCATGTGAAATTGCCTAATCTTCATTGTAGTAATACTGGAGGTTTCCTGAATGCTTTTTTCCACACAAGTTATTGTATTTTTCTGCCCAAATGGGAGGTTAATAGCAAAGCTAAATTGCTTTTTAAAAAATTATTTATTTATTTATTTATTTTGAGGAAGATTAGCCCTGAGTTAACATCTGCTGCCAATGCTCCTCTTTTTGCTGAGGAAGACTGGCCCTGAGCTAACATCCATGCCCATCTTCCTCTACTTTATACGTTGGATGCCTACCACAGCATGGCTTGTCAAGCGGTGCTCCGTCTACACCTGGGATGCAAACCAGAGAACCCCCGGCCACCGAAGGGGAATGTGCACACCTAACCGCTGTGCCACCAGGCCCGCCCCCTAAATTACTTTTAATTCCTCAGCATTCTGAACTTTGTTGCAATTTTTGCTCAGGAGAAATTACTAGGTGATGAATTTTAATTTCCATCAGAAATGCAGTTATATTCCTGAAGTTATATTGGTGAAGATGAGTGGACATCAAACTGTTACACCGAGCATAGGGGATTATTAAAACAAGGGGGAGCGTCGAATCCTTTGGAGAAGATCATAGATTGTAAAATGAGGATAGGATAAGAAAGAAGCCCAACAAATTGCCCCTCATCATTCAACTGACATCATGCTGAAATCCATCGACGTCGTCAGTAGCAGCCTGATGTCTCTGCTCAAGACGCACCAATTACAGAGCTTCACGTGGCCTGGCCCCCGCCCCTATTGTTCCTCATTCACTGCCTTCTCCCTTGTACCATCCTTCAGCCACACTCACCAACATGCTCTTCCTTGAGCTGCCAGGTGATGCCCATGGCTCCTGCCTTCCCTTCAGGAAGGATTCTGCTGCCAAATCACCTGCTCAGGGACAGCTCTACTGATGTTCTATCTAGGGTGAGACCCAGCGTCACTTCCTGACGCCTTACGGTGCTCTGTTCTTAGCGCTTATTTCCTGCCGTTACATTATATAGCCGTGAACTTATTGGCTTATTCTCTGGCTCCTCTCATGCAACCATCCCCTGTGAGAAGGAAGACTTTGTCCTGCTCCCTGCTGCATCTCTGGGGCTGGCAGAAGTTCTGGAAAACAGTAGATGCTCCAATGTTTGTAAAACGAGTACTATGTTTGAAAGAATTAACATATTTTGTGGAAACTGTATGTGTAAAAATAAACATTTGTGTTTTCTTGGTTTAATAACATTAACATGGAGAAGATTGCAATTCATAATTTATAACCAGTTAATCTCCTTTAATAGTAATAGTTAACATCAGCTGTCACTTATTGAGCACTTTCTCTGTGCCAGGCATAACTCTGGATACTTATTGTCTGAAAGAAGTCTATGACTTAAAATTAATCTTTGTCACATTATAATAAGCAGGTTTTCAAAATCACTGATGTGTGGGTAATGAACTCCTCTATCCTTAGTCGAGAGTGATGTCATTTTAAGAGCAGGACCTCTATGCTGACTTTCATCCATTAAAAAGTGTCAGTGTTGGAAGTGTTTAATTTTATTTATTTTATTTATTTGGTGAGAAAGATTGGCCGTGAGCTAACATCCATTGCCAATCTTCCTCTTTTTGCTTGAGGAAGATTGTCCCTGAGCTAACATCTGTGCCAGCCTTCCTCCATTTTTTTGTATGTGGGGTGCCATCCCAGCATGACTTGATGAGCAGTGTGTAGGTCTGCATGCACTTAACCGCTTATGCCACCGGACTGGCCCCTGGAAGTGTTTATTTTTAAATTTTTAACATACACAGCTTTAGGATGTTATTTAAAATACATGGAGATTGCGTAACATGAATTTCAAAGCATTCAAGGTTAGCCCCAGAATGTGGATGAATCTGCTTGGTGGCGTACTATGTAGTAATGGAATAAACAGGGGCATATGATGCCTGACTCCTGTGTCTGGCTCTGAAATCCACTTGGTGGGAGCTTTTCATGGAAATACCTAGTCTCTGAGGACACCAGCTCTCAGGTACAGAGCAGGCTTTCCCCATCAGCCTGCAATGGATGTCCAAGAAGTGACCTATGTCTGGGGCCCTTGGGGCTCTTTTAACATCCTCTTCTTGGTTGAAGCCCTCACTTCTGCCTTAGGTCACGCTCTGTGTTCATGTGGAGGAAAGAGTTGCTCTCCCCCCAGAAGGGCGCCGGGAACAGTGTCTGAGAAGTCTCTTCCTTGTGGGGTGCAGAGACCAGAAGTGTCCTTCTTGTGCACGCCTAGCCCTCTCTCCCTTCTTTTTCTTGGTTTAAATACTGGAGGGACCAGAGGCTCTGTTTCCTTTCACTGACAGCTTTATCCCAGTGATTCATGCATTCCCCATACTGTCATTATTTGGGCACAGACCCCCACATGCACGCATGCAAAGCACAGTGCAAAATTATCAAGAAAATGTCTTCTTTAGGGGAAGACTTTGCAACCCTGGTTGAGTTGGGGTTTAGCGTTCTAATGTCCCTTTGGGAAAATATGCAGGAAATCAAGGAACATAAAATGTGTCGATCGCTGACACTTCTCTTCTTTGCTCTGCTTTCCTCCTCTTCTCCTTCCCTCTGGCTGCCCTGCAGTTAGAGCCCTCTGGGAAAGGGTATTTAACGAGAGTTGCCTCTGTTTGCTCAGGCAGCTTGTCTCTGATGAATTTCCAAGACTGAACCTGTTCCTCTCCTGGCAGTGTGGGACTGCATTACCACGGGCCTGCCTCCAGGACTGCGCTCTCTGGTGTCGCTGGGAGCATGCCAAGTGACAGGCCCAGCACGTGTTTCCTAGTGCAGGAGTAAGCTGGCTGACTCTTGAGGAAGCCTGTGGAAACTCTGTAAGCCCGAGACACAGGATGTTTAGAGATACCCGTGGCTGAAAGGGAATCCAGGCCAGCTCTGCTATTTCTGGTGTGCAGTTTTCCTGGGATACTGTCAACTCTGTCAGGCCTCACTGCGATGGGTGTCTCAGTTACTTTAAATCACGTGTAAGGGACGTAGCTGGCACAGCCAGGCATTCCTACCTTGGGCCAAATGGTGCCTCTGATATGTCTGTATATCAATGGGAATGATTCCTGAAATATGAGGACAACTTGGTCCATGTTGCAGACAGGTGGCTACTTCTGCTTTTCTTTAGATTTCAAGTATGCGTGGAGATTGTTCCTGTCCTCCACCTTCCCTGCTGTGAACCGTGAACTCTACCCTCTGGGAAAAATTATCCATGTGGAAGACAGGGATGGATTGCTTTTCCTCAGTTTTTGACTCAGACCCTTTAGATGCTTCTGGAGTCTTGTCGTTTTTATTTAAAAATTGCAATTTAGGAACAGAAGGTGAGAGTTTATTATGATTAAATATTTATCTATTTTGGTTTCTGTGGTAGCTTTCATCATTTTAAATGTTTTCCGTATGCCATGAAAAAGATGCAGATATCTGAATTCCATCATGTTTAGTAAGTAGAGTGGAACAATCTAGAAATTGAACAAGTTATTTTTTCCCATTTTGTAACAGTTTGGAAAATGTTTGTCTGCATGCGCCTGAGAACTCAGTTTATGGCAGATTATCCAGCTAAGACCAGTGTTTTTGCCACATGACAGCTGTATGCCCAGAGCTGGTGGGATGCTGTTGGGGGGACCTTTGGGACCCAGGCTCCTTCTCCCCTTCCCTCAGCCATCGCTGGTGTGTGGCTTCTGTCTTCATGTCCTACACTTAGAAGGTGCAAGAAAGATGCTCCACCTCCAGCCAAGAGCCAGTGTTCTAGCAGGAAGAGGGGAAGGGCAGCAGATGAAAACGCATGCCAGTTCTTCTTCCTCTTGAAGAGCTTCTGGAAGTTTCCACTCAGTGCCTACTGCTTACCTCCCAGTGACCTGAAACCATCAAGTGTTACCCTGATGGCAAGGGTTGAGGAGCTGGGCACATAGCTGCCCTGAGGACAGTGGAGCAGGGACGATGGTGGAGTTGGGGAGGAAGAGAGAAGGGACATGGAGTTGGCAATGACAGTGTCTGCTGCATGTTTCTCAACTTGTTCAATTACTGACAGCTTTTGGATGCTTTTCTTTGCTCACTTCATATTCTTTTTTTATTCTGTACATAGAAAGACACTCAGAAGCATGTGTGTCTATATTTATTTATGTATACTTAATAGAGTATTTTACATACACATTCATAGACACACATATTTTTTGATATTTGTCTTAAAAGATCATTTGTCAACAATTTTGGTTCTCTTCTCTTATCTCAGCCTCCCACATTTTTAAATGTAAATATTTTGTTGCCCTCGAGTCAATTCCGACTACCAGTGACCTTGTATAAGCAGAGCAGAACCCTGCCCAGTCTTTTTGCGCCATCCTCTCACCTTCCAGCGCTGTATCAGACAATGTTCTGCAGCTATTCACAGGGTTTTCATGGCCAGTTTTTTTGGAAGTGGGTGGCTAGGTCCTTCTTCCTAGTCTGTCTTCATTTGGAAGCTCTGCTAAAGCCTGTCCACCATGGGTGACCCTGCTGGTATTTGAAATACCTGTGGCATAGCTTTCAGCATCACAGCAATATGCACCTGCCACAGTATGACAACCGACAGATGGGTGGTGTGGTTCCCTGAGCAGGACGCAAATGCAGTCTACGGTGGTGAGAGCCCAGAATCTTAACCACTAGACCACCAGGGAAGCTATTGTAAATATACATGGATTTTATTTTTTGATGATATATTAAAATTCTAATAACAGGTTGGAGATTAAATTGTGTTAGCAACTGTTTTGACACAGTTCTATGAAACTGCTGATGTTTTGTGAGTCAAACATGTTTTAATTGGAGAAAAGCTGTCTTATTTAGAATGTTGCTAGTTATTTTTTTCTATGGTCTTTGTATTATATCATTATAAGTTTCAAGAAAATCAGTGTAAGAAATTCTAACCTCACACACTAGCCTTTAAATCAGTATCGACGTTTTTTCATAAAGGCAAGGATAGTTAATTCTTTCACTAGGGTATTAATTTAGTCTGGTCTTTAATTAACAGTTTAGCTTCTGAAGATATTGATGAAAGATTCTTATGGAGTGACGATCCAGCTTGGAAGGGATATGTTGGCAAGTGCCAAAAAGGCGAGGAGAGACTCATGAGGGAACTCTCATCGCAAACTCTGGGAACTCGATCGCAAACATTTTCCTCTTCTGAAACAAATACGGTGTGGATGGGGCCAGGCACACACTACAACCTGAAGCCCTATATAGCAAATATTTTGTTATAAGTATGTCTCAAATGTTGCATGGAATATAGTTATACTAAGACGATATTCGTCGTTTATCTGAAATGCAAATTTAACTGGGTGTCCAGGAGTTTCTTTGGCGCCATATCCCCAGGGCACTTCAGTGTGGACCATTGTGCTCCGCCAGCCTGAATGAGCTCAGTGCAGCCCTGGGCGGCGGAGGGGTGATGTCTGGATCTGTTGAGAGAAAATGAGTGTTTTTGGTTGTATAACAAGGCACACTTTGATTAAAAATGCACACATCAAGAGCTAGCGTGATTAAAACTTCTGAAAGATTTGATGTTTTGCCAGACAGCTCTTCACATGTGTCTTATGAGCAGAAGTTTTCTTGTCATTTGGAAAGAAATCGCTTCAAAAGCCTCATGGGGATGACACCTATCCCACCATCCCAATCTGTATGTGGCAAATTTACAAATGATGGAGTCCAAACCATGTGCTGCATTTAATAATGCATTATAATAACACAAAACGAGTTGAGGATTAATCAAAACTTTATAAACTGGTGCTAAACTGACTTAATGATTTGCATCTGGCTCTGTGTGGTTGGCCTGTTGACAATAACTTACTCAAAAAAAGTCGCTTTGCAATTTCTTCTTAATTGCATCTGTTGTACTGTAGGGTGACACAGAAGATATTAAAATGTGAGTAACAGATGGATACTTGTTAATGGGGCTTCCCATCCCATATATTTTCTCGTTATTGTTTTCTATTTATTTATATGCCTATTTCTGTAAAAGAAAACTTTTCTTTTTCAGGATGGCTCTAGATTCGGCCTTTTTTCCTCACTTTTCCTGCACTTTCTTATTTCAGTTTCTTCTTGTCATCTTACTGTGTGATGGAGGAGTCTTTGGGCTCTGGAATCCATCTGGAGTTTGGTTTTTGTTATTTTGTTTTTCAGTTGCTCCTTAAAGGTATGTGAAGTTTTAGGAGTAGTAATGTTTTGGATTCTTGTGAAATGTCTCCTGGTGGTGGGGGTGGGGGTAGGCGTGGGGGCAGTCACCTGTTCTTGTGACCAACTGCTCCCGTCTCCGTGTTCCACCAGGTGGCACCACAAAAGCACTAGCATCCTTCTCGCCCGAAGGAATGACTGGGACCTTTCTGTGTTTATATTTACACCCACTGCTTTGCATTTACTCATTTAGTTGTGGCATTTTCATAATTGTAGTGTGCATACATTTTCATTACGTTCCTTTTAGCTTGCAGTAACTAATATGTCTGTTTGATAGAGTGAATTCTGTAATTGTTAATCATATACACAAAACAAATACACACAAATACAGAATGAAAACAGATGCTAACCGAGGTAAACGCAACCCAGGCCAAACTATGCCAAACATTGCCTTTTATGTTCATGATTCAAGTTCGACTCCAGCTATCCAGTCTTGAGTTGTGATGGCCCCAGGCATGGCATGTTTATTAGGTCAGAATTGGTTCTTGTAGGACTTGGATGACATACCCATGGGAAATGAGCAGCTCCAGAGCATGTGTGTGGATAGTTTTGTGATCTGAGGCTCATCTACTGTTCCACGCTGTTTTGCTCCCTGGTGCCATATTGTTGGGAAAGGAACCTTGTGGATGTCACATCTCCATAGTGGCTGTGCCTCAGTGACAAAGCACCGTCCATGTTAGATCCACACAGTAGTCTGATAGAGTTGAGACTGCAACGCTGTCTTTTGAAAACTATTGTAACTTTCAGAAATTTGTATTAAGATTTCTAAAATTTGTTTCTGAACTGAAATAAAATATGACAAAGTTTGGTGTAATTTTCTCAAAAGAGCTGGGTAGATGGTGCATGAAAGTCATTTTCTTTCATGATGGCACTGTCATATTGTAGACTCTTCGTGTTTGTTTATGATAATGATGCTCTCAAATGTATTGTCATAATTGTGCTGTTATTCTAGAAACTCGGTTTTGTATTACAGTTAACAAATGCACCTTTGAATGTGGGCCTAGAATTTGTACTTTGTGGGCAATGATTGTACCCAATGTCAGGAAATGGTTTTTTCAATTCTAGAACAATGGATAAGATATTTCATCAGGGTTAATTTTGTGTTAAGTGTAGTAAGATGCACTGGTCGATAGCAGGGAGCTTAGAAACACCTGAATCCTATTTCTGAGCATCTGCCATCTGCCAGGATCTGGAGGGAAATAAGAGTACAGAAGCCAAGGTCAAGGCCAGGTAGAGGAGCAGCTTGTTTCCAGCTGGGGTTCCGGTCTCAGTCCCAAATTAGTCTCCATTCTCTATCCCCTTCCCTCCACTTCCTCTCCTCCACCCCTCACCCCCGTCCAAAGCAAGGATAAACGCTTGTTGCTAGATCACGGACTTGATCCCAAAGCAGGTCTACCTTCCTCCTCTCCTCATTTTTCTGCAAACCTCTGCCTAAATCTTGACCTGACCCCTTCACTCTTGAGAAAACACCAATCCAGGAAAAAACATCACCCCAGCCTACGTAAAAGAAGAAGATATGGAAGCACAAAAGGGTAAGCTGGAGGCTTCCCAGTTCTAGGACTTCGCTAGCTTAGGGGCTGACCCCTGGCTTCTCAGGCAGCCATGAGCTTAGACAGACTGCTGGTGCTCATTTTGGTTCCAGAGAGAGGGAAGAGAGAGCCCGAGAATCCACACCCCACCCAGAGCTGGTGGCCTGCACAGCTCGCAGGTGGACTTCTGCGCCTGTCCCTCCTCCCGTATCTTCTCACCTCTCTGATCTGATGGAAAAGAAGCACTTTCCTAGAGCACAGTGAGACCTTTATTCCCTGTAACATACCTGTTTAAAACACCTTTGAATTTGAGCACTCCTGAGCAGATTAGGAAGGGTGGCTGGGAGGAGCCATGAGCGTCCCCAGCCAGCATCCCTCCCCTTTATCCAATCTCTGCCCTTTCCAGGGTGATGAGTCCAGGCCTTTCACATATGAGGTGATCATGAATCTCTGATGACGGCAGAATGATGAAAAATGGTTCTCCCTCAGCTCTATTGGTTACACATGAAGTTTTTTTATAGTATCAATAGGAAAATGTTTTTAAACAATGGAAACATATAAAAGGCACAGAAGTAATTTTCAATAACTCAATAATTTTAAAATATTTCAGTTGAGGACAATAAAGGGGCAGTTCAATGAACACTACTGGCTACTTTCGTTTGGAGTTTTAACCCCAGTGACTTACAAGTGACTTACAGGGTCAGAGGGACTGCCCTAGAGGGGATCGCTCCTCGACCTCCGTGCAGTCACCTTGGGATGTATCCATCACTGTACCCAGCTTTGCATGCACCGTATCCCCAACAATCCACACGTAATTTATCGACTTAGAATACAATAGAGTGCATCTGCTTCTGAGCGCTGGCAGACAACAGGCCACCACGTGATGTGGTAAGAGAGACTGACGTTCGGAAGCAGGCGGTTTTAGTGAGAAATTATCCAAGGCAAACCAGCCCAGTGGTTAAGAGCAGCAGCTCCACAGAGAGGCTCATGTATGAGTCACTGTCATCACTTCCTTCCTGCGTGACCTCGGGCAAGATATGGACTTCTCTGGTTCATATTCCTTTTCTGTAAAATGAGGACAATAGTTGTACTTCCTTGTGGTGCTCTTTTGAAGATGATCATCACCATCTGTTAGCGGGCCTAGATGCCTAGTACCTTGAAGTGCTGGCGAAGCATCAGCAAATAGTCTTTATTGCGGACCTCCCTTCAGACATTTGTTATCAGTGTATGCTATGATGCTCAGCCTCAAGTCTCAGATGTCGTGAGGTGTGTCCAATTATTGAGATGTGCTAGAAAATAATTATCTGAGCTCTAGCTGTTTCCTCCGTCATTGCCAGGATAGCGGTCTCTATCTCTGGGTAAGTGTGTTCACACATGGTGGATTCTATACTTGGAAATATCATGGTAAAGCAGCAAGCATCAAACATATGCAGGACTTTTTTTTAAAGAAAAAATAAAAAGGTCCTTGAACATAATGGCTTTTGAGGCAGTATGAACAATGGTGATGCTTTTCTTGAGAAACCACTGATGTTAAATATATAGGCTGGTTACCATTAGGAGCTCATCATTCTCTGTCAAGTGTGAAAGCTGATTGTCTCCATGTTGTTACGGCTTCACTAGCTTCAAGTGTTTCAGAGAGAAATATCATGTCCCCGTGAGTCTCGAGTACACGAAGCTAAAGAGGGAAAGAGAAATGGTACCATATGATGCTTTCTTTAATAAGGCATTGCATTTGGAAGGCCGTAGCAGATTAACTAATTTAAAAGACAAATATTGGATTCATATGCAAGGCTATTTTAAGGCCTTTTTATTCATGCATATTAATACACAAATGAACAGTGATTATCTCAAGAGGCTGCTCAGCATACTATCCTTCCTGGTAGTTGCTTGCAGGGCATGCATAGTTTTATGGATTTCAAACATATTCTCATGGTCTAATCTGTAAATTATGGAAATGTGTACCTAAAAATAAAAAAAGTGAAGAATTGAAGCAGTTCTAAAACCGCAGTCTCCTTTGGGTAATTTACTGAACGCTCTGGGACAAGGATTCTGGGTTGACTTCTGGCACGCGGGCTGGAGTACTGAGTGGACAGAGCATGTGCTTCAGATTTCAACAACTCTGAATTTCAAATTTTGACCCAGTCAGTTACTAGCTGGGTTAAATCGAACATGTTTTCTGATCTGAAAAATGCATATAAGAATATTTCTTTTGGCTGTATTCCCTGCAACTTCCGTGGTAGAGGTCGCCGCTTCAAAACAATTTCGTGGCTTTTATGGACAGTCTAGTGCTTCTTTATGAAATAAACTTCTGTAATTATATTATCCTTAAGCCTCCTCTAAAATGCATTTTATTAGGATGTGCAATTATGCATTCTTTATTAATTGACCTTACATTTCCTCAAATGCTCGTTTAAGAAATATTGAGGGCCAGCCCCAGTAACCTAGTAGTTAAGTTTGGTGTGTTCCGCTTCAATGGCCTGGGTTTCGGTCCCGGGCGCGGACCTCTACTGCTGGTCAGTGGCCATGCTGTGGTGGCAGCCCACCTACAAAACAGAGGAAGATTTGCCATAGATGTTAGCTCAGGGTGAATCTTGCTTAAGCAACTAGAGGAGGATTGACGATGGATGTTGGCTCAGGGCGAATCATCCTCAGCAAAAAAAAAAAAAAAAGAAATTTTGAGTGCTCATTCTGTGCTGGGGATACAGCAGTGACAAGAACTCTCTGTTCTCATGAAGCTGACATTCTAGTGTGCGTGGATGTGGGAGGGGTGCATCATTAATGAGTAAACAAATGAATATTCAGTGTATCAGGGGAAAACAAATTCCATGAAGATAGCTTAAGGAGACTGAATTGAGACTCCTCTGCTCTCCTCTCCCTTCTCCAACACTGACAGTTTCTTAGGAAACCCTGTCCTCTAAACTGTCCTGTCATTGAGAGGAAAACGGGCAGAGAGTTGTGAAGGATGGTTGAATTGAAGGAATTGTCGGTGTATTTGGTGGAACAAAGTATTTGCATTGTTTAGGGTGAGAGTAACCACATTTTACGTCTGTCTCTATAGGGTTTATCAGGGCAGGTAGTGGGGCTGGTTAAGCCAGTCTGTTGGCAAAATCCTTTCTTTTGCCTTTAAAATCATGAAGGGATATGAGCGTGGAGCTGGTGTGTTCCTCACGTGTAGTTTACTTTAACACAATGGTGGATTTGTTTTCATTGGGTAAATGTGTCTTGGACATAATCTTATAAATCTTTACATATGCCCCACCCAAACTTCCCTCTATGAAATTTGATACAGTTTAAAATCTGGGAAAATTTGAATTTAGACTGGATGTTGCTTAGATGGTATGAAAGACAGGGAAGCGACACCTTTCTCCCTTTGGATCAGGCTGGACTGTCCTCACTTGGGGTCGTGTACCATCCAGGGCCTGCTCATTCTCTGTCCTTATCGTTATTGTATGGTGGGTAGTTGGAGGAGGGCACCTGTGCTGGGCAGGAGCAGAGCACCTACTCTTACCTCTTCATGCTTCCCTTTTAAAGACATTCCTGGAGATGTGACTCTTAGAGGAACTGTGTGGATCAGCATTATTTTTGTTAAGAAAGGAAACCCCAGAGATGAAACCCAAGGACACTTCCTTGCAATACTCTCTGTTGAAACCACTTAGCCGCTAGAATCTCTTAGAAAGCCCTGCCACTCAGGAAGACAGTCATAAGATATGAGAAAAAGTCTATAAAATGGCCTCTCGAATTTCTACATGAGCTCTCTTCTTTTAAACTGGACAGCTCCTTTGGTGTAAAAAAAAAAAAAAAGGTGCTTCTATATATAAAATCTTTGGCACACTTGTAGAAAATACATTTAAAATTAGATTTGTAGCTCTAGCATATCCATTTGAAAACCAAGAATGTTTTGTAATTACCCATGTTATTTCTGTTTTTATTTTTTTTGAGGAAGATTTGCCCTGAGCTAATATCTTTGCTCATCATTCCTCTAATTTGTATGTGGGCCACTGCCACAGCATAGGCGCCGCTGTGTGGAATAGGTCTGTGCCTGGGAACCAAACCTGGGCCGCTGAAGCAGAGCACCCTGAACTTACCCACTAGGCCATGGGTCCGGCCCCATATTATTTCATTTTTAAGTATCAATGGGAATGTATTGAATTCCAGGTGAACACTGTCCAGAATGAAGCTCAGCATTTTTAGTCCGCTAGTGCCTTACCATGTTGTCAACCATATTTCTCTTTATCTATACAAAGTATTGCTGTGCCCAGAAGAAGGGAAATATTAATTCCTTTTCATCTTCAATTTCTTCTCTCTTTTAAATAATTTTGCATCCCTTATGCCATGGTCTGAATGTTTGTGTCCCCCTAAAATTCATATGTTGAAATCCTAACCCCTAATGGTAATGATGTTAGTAGGTAGGGCTTTTGGGATATGATTAGGTCATGAGTGTGGCTCCCCCATGGATGGGATTAGTGCTTTTATAAAAGGGATCCCAAAAAGCTCCCTAGTCTCTTTCACTATGTGAGGATATAGGGAGGAGTCTGCAGCCTGGAAGAGGCCTCTCACCTGACCATGCTGGCACTCTGATTTCAGCCTCTCAGCTCCAGAAGAGTGAGAAATAAATTCCTGTTGTTTATAAGCTACCTCGTCTGTTGTATTTTCTTATAGAAGTCTGAATGGACTAAGACATCTTAGCAAACATTTTATGTCTCAAACAGATTAGACAGTCTAGTGGCTGGAGAATTGATTTGGGTTAGAATTTAAATATTCTTGCCAGTCGGGCCACCCACGTTGGTATAAGGTCCTCATGCTAGTCTTTTACTTAGTTTCTCTGAATAGAAAATGATGAATGAGGAATGCAGTTAACTAGCTTTCTGTCAAAAACTGTCTGGGGTTTTACCCCACTTAGAATCTAATGGTTAGCCTGCCACAATTTCATGGATGCTGACAGAAGACATGAGACTCTAGGGTCAGAGACAGAAGACTTTATTATTAACAGTGCAGCAAGCAGTGTGAGCTTCATGTTTGCACTGACTCCCATTGCTGTCCTCCAAACCCCCTAAATCCCACGGGTACACATGGAGGGGCCCAGGTGAACTGTAAGTGCAGAGGATGTGCCTCACAGCTGAGGAACCCTGTGTTTAAGAAACCAAATATTTTATAATGACCGCATGTGAAGTCAACCAATGTTTACCCCAGAAGGAGACATTATCTTTATTACACAGAACAGTAAACAAATCTTCCCTCTGCTTCTGGAAGGGGGCACTATCTTTATCATCCAAGACTATTTGCTATACAAACATCCTGGGAAACATAGTCTAGAACAGAAGTTGTCAGTGCCTCTGCTCTCAAGCCATGCAGAGACATGAGAGACCCTTGGAGAACTGTTTACCAAGACTGGCATATGTTCATTGACAGCTCTTCTTGGAAGCTTACATGTTCATGACTTCATCCATTTTTTCCCTCTTCCAACTGATTATTTCTAGCTTTTAAAAGTTGCTTCTTCCTTTGTTCTTCTCACACAACTCACCACTCTCTTCTTGTCCTAACACTGCATCATAGTATGTATTTTCTTTTTATTCACAACAATTGATGTGTTTTTCTGGTTTCCTTATTAGACCATGAACATCTGGAGGGCAATCATGTCCACTGTCTAGTGGCATGCTTACTACTTAGCAGGCTCATGTGAATAGAAGTTTATTGAATGAATTGATGAATAAATGCATTCTTGATTCTTGTTAGCCAAAAGAAAAATGTGGAATATTCATCGCTTAATTATATTATTGATTCAAAGGATAAAATAAAGCAGAAACATTAGTAAAAAATTATTCTAAAACACTTGCAAGTATATTTCAACTGCAAACCTTAGCTGGACCTGTGAAGGTTTAAGAAATGGCTAGGTTTCACTCCTTTTAAAACTTTCTATATTGATGATGTGAGATTGTTCTGCCCATGCTAAGGAGAATCACGTACTCTAGGACTGCTAGCCCCCTCTAATCCGTGGCGGTGGTGGGGAGGAGGTATTGGGTGTGAAGGAGGTTCCACCAGGCACTTAAACTAATGAGCTTATCCCACACTGCAAAGGGCAGACACCCCTGATGCCAGCTTCTGCAGTCGATTGCATAGCCACGGTCCGGAGGTGAGCAGGACCAGGACTGAATACTTTCTTCTAATTCGTGTGCCACCTGCTCCTGCACTTTACAGTCTAAATGCATTTCTTACTTTTACTCTGAAAATAACTTTTTAGCTAAAATCGTTAGTAAATACTCAGGAGAATCTCTGCAACTTGAATTTATACTGTAGCTTTTGAACTGGCAAGATGGCACTTTTTAGTAAGGAATAATACATTTAGTGATTAAATAACAAGTCACCTACTAAGAAAATTGCATTCACAGTCTATTTCCTAGTTCTTATAACTAGAGTTTAGGAAGGAGGACAAAGTGCTAAACTGCAAGGATTGAGGATAAACTTCAAATAGACTGATTTATTATTTACCTCTTACCGTCCATTTTTAAATGTAAAAAAATAGTTTGCTTTAAAAGTTTATGAATATCCTGGCTTGGATGGTCCTCACTGGTCCTCTCCTCATCCCCATGTGATCACGTCCTGTTTAGTGAAGCTCGTCTCACAGAAGTAACGTTGATGGGCTGATTCCTGAATGATGTAAACTCCCTCACTGTTGGCTCAGTCTTGTTCCCTCATATTGCAGCATTTGCTACAGGGCCTGGCCCTTAGCAGAGACTCAACAAACATTTATTGATGGAACATGTCGATCCTATTTCTAGGTATGGTCCTTGCTGCGAACAAAAGACAGTCTTGTTGCTTTGGGAGATGGTGAAGTTAAGGGGAAAAGAGGTACCTATAAGTCAGCGTCTCTCACACAGAACATCTCCAGTTTCAGCTCATTTACTTGCTCTCCTGCAAGAAGCTTCACAGGGAACTCTTGAATTTGCTCTTGTGTGATGTCATTATTCAGAGACCCTTGTCCTTGACCACGCCTACCTGCCAACACCTAGTAATCCCTGACTGGGTTTTTAATCATCTAGTAGGGACCCAGTATCCTCCAGTTATGACCAAAGGTATTGCAGCCCCACGGCCTAGAAGGAACACAGACTTTTGTTTTACCTAAAATAATAGCCCCCAAAGGGAGTAAAAAACATTTTAAGCACTTTGAAATATCTTACAACTACTTAGGTTTTGAAGTAGCTTCATGCGTGTATGTACAAATATTGTTCTTCTCTTGAAATTCCTAGTTTTAACTTCAAAATGAATATTTTAAGATATATAGTTAGCTCACAAGAATTTTTAAAGTAAAAAATGCCAAAGGGTACATTTATTATTTCTAGGATAGAAACTTGAACAGTTTAGTCAGATACTGTGGAAAGCGTAACTTTTTGTATGCAAGTTGATGCCACTAATATATGCTGGTCTATAGGACAAAATACTTGTTTTGGAAATTTATCTTGCCTAATATCTAAATTGAACCTGTGGTGTTTATGATATAAGGGCTGCAGACAGGAACATGTCACATGACCTGTGTTTTCTCATCTAAAATGATGGCAATAATGATCTCACATGAGATTAAAAGTTAGGAGGATCAGGGAAATTTTGCAAACTGTGAAGTGCTGTACAAAGGTTGGTAGGGGCATGGGAGCAGGGGGAATTGGCAGAGGCTGCCTCATCAAAGACCAATAATTAGAAAATCAGGGGCTGGGGTGCTGGGAGCAGTGTGGATTGAAAGCTGCTCAGGTGTGTCTGATGAGCAGCCGAGCTGCGGAAGCACCGGCTGAGTGTATCAGTATGTCTCCTGCATGGATTCTGGGCCGATCAAGTGTCCAATCATCGGAAACTCACTTGGAAAACAGAAAGATTATGTTTAGAAGTAGAAGTGGATTTACTTCTTTCGTTATATTCCTTGTCAATTTTAGAGTGAATGCTGTACTGCCTTGAAATTCTATTTCTATGATTATCTTGAGTCTGAGAATTAAAAGATTAACTTCGTTGTAACCTTTTTGTCTTTGCCTCTGCCTCCTAAGTAAGCACCTTGGGGTCAGGGTCTACATCTTGAATTTCTTTTATTTATTTCATTTTATTTATTCCTATAGCACCTGGCTAATTATGCAAACAGAAAGAGCTCTGTGGATAGTTACTGATTTAATTTGGTTTTGTTAAAAGGGGATAAACTCAGCCTTTATGAAGATCATCTGGAAGTACAGATCCAGATAAGAACATGGCCCACTCATATTAACAAAATGTATTTTTTAAATTTAACTAAAAATAGGCACAGTATTTAGCACATACTAGAAATAGATACTACTTGTTAAGAGTATGCTAACCCTACATCTGTTGTGTTGAACCTGGACACATTGAGAGATAAAGTCAAACAGATAATTTGAGAGATAACAAACATCATTTGTGGGCTCACTGCTAGAAGACATTTTTTCAAATATTTTCATTTCTACAAAGGTCAGTTCTGAGCTGCTGCTGGTGTATCTGTCACTTTACAAGGTGCTGGCATCTTGCTTACGTTGTATCATTGCATTTTTCATATTTGTTTCCTGGGAGTCCCAGACAATATAGCACGGGAAAGTTCCTCGCAAGGACATAGTGCACATTTCTAAGAAGAGAAAACACAACAATATTGACTTTGCATATTTGTAGTTGAGAGGAAAATAATAACTTTAATCCCATTATCAAAGGCTCTCAGGCCCTAATGAGATTTTTCTCTTCTTCCCTTGCCCTGTGATTTTCAGTTAGTTCTGTTTTTTAAATAGAGGATTGTACTGACATTCTCCCCCATAGAAATAAATAAGTTAATAATTATTAATGTTACCAGGGCATCATTCTTGAGGAGTCTTGCAGTAGTCAAACTGGGCATGTCTGGGTAAGATAGAGGGAAGCCATTTTGAAAAAATATAAGTAGGATTTTGTAACTTTCTGAATAAACGTTAATCCATGGTGATGACAGTATGCTTTTTAATGTTTTGTATATATTTATTTACTAATTATTTGATAGGCTTTATTTTTTAGAGTAGTTTTAGGTTCACAGCAAAATTGTGCAGAAAGTACAGAGTTCCTGTCTACCCCTTGGTGCCCTACACTCCCACAGCCTCCCCTGCCATCAACATTCCACACCAGAACGGTACATTTGTTATAATGATGAACCTACATTGATGGAGCATGAACACCCAATGTCCATGGTTTACGTTAGGGTTTACTCTTGGTGGTGTACATTCCATGGCTTTGACAAATGGATAATGATGTGTATCTACCATTATAGTATCATAGAGAGTAGTCTCCCTGCCCTAAAAATCCTCTCTGCTCCACCTGTTCATCCTTCCTTTCTCCCAGCCCCTAAGCTTCTTACTGTTTCCATAGTTTTACTGTCTCCAGAGTGTCATATCATTAGAATCATACAGCATGTAGCCTTTTCTATGGATTCTTTCACTAAGTAACATGCATTTAAGGTTCCTCTGAGTTTTCTTGGCTTGATGACTCATTTCATTTTCGTGCTGAGTAATATTCCGTTATCTGGATGTACCACAATTTTTTTACCCATTCACCTACTGAAGGACATCTTGGTTACTCCTGTGTTTTGGCAGTTATGAATAAGACGGGATGCCTTTAGAGAAGTCTCTTTTATGCTGTTTTCTTCAAAATAAAGGTTTATGTAAAGATGGAAAACAAATGGAATCAGGATGTTGCAGACACCGAAGAGATGGTGAGGAAGAGTTTGGGTGCTGGGAAGGCCAACAGGCCTTGGATCATCTGGTGTCCAGTTCCCATGTGCTAACTTCTTACCCGGATTCCAGTGGGTGTAGGGCCTGGTTTCCTCATTCAGATAGTTAATGAATTCTTTTAGGATTGCCCAAGAGCCCAATAGAGTAATGATTTGACACACACTCTCTGGTGTTACGCAGATGTGCCTTGGAATCCCCATGCCAGCACTTCCTATTTGTGTTAATTTAAGCTAGTTTCTTAATCTTTCTGAGTGTCAGTTTTCTCTTCAATAATGCCTGATTGGTAATGTGTGCACAAAGCCTGGCGTAGAAAAAGTGGTCAAGAAGCAGTTCTTGTTCTGCACTGGACTTAATCACTTTCCAACTTATTATAACATTTGCTTATTATATTGTTTATTCTTTGTCCCCTACAAAAATATGAGCTCCAGGAGAGCAGATATGTTTATCTGACTTGTTACTAATGGATCCTCAGTGCCTAAAAAGTGTCTGACAAACTTGATAAGAAGCTGTTGAAGGAGTGAATGGTGTCCTGGATGCCTTTTGTCTGTATGCCAGGAAGACTGACCACACATTTGCCAAGGTAGAGTGTGAATAGTAGCAAGCAGTGTTTGCCCATAAATTGGGGACCGCTACTAGCAAATCAATTAATTTTATCTGTGATTCCTTCTCTCAATAAATGTATTGAATAAGGATCTCTACTCATCATTGCAGAACTATCTAGTTTATCCACAAGAAATGAGAGCACCATGTCCTTTTCTGATGGGTAAAATGGCAGTGGCAATAAATTTTTTTTCTTCTTTTTCATTATTTTTCTGTTTCTTTTTCTTTTTTTCTTTCTTTTTTTTTTGGAGAGGAAGATTGGCCCTGAGCTAACATCTGTTGTCAGTCTTCCTAGTTTTGCTTGAGGAAGATTGTTGCTGAGCTAACATCTGTGCCAGTCCTCCTCTGTTTTATGTGGGATGCTGCCACAGCATGGCTTGACCAGCGGTGCTAAGTCCGTTTCCAGATCCAAACATGCGAACCCTGGGCCACCAAAGCAGAGTGCATGTACTTAGCTGCTATGCCACTGGGCTGGCCCCTTTATTTTTCTATTTTAATGTTATTTTTGCAGTGGCCATTTAAAGGTGATCTGATTAAAATAAAACATTAAAGTTGATGATAGAAATCTGAACCTGACTTTAATCAGGGAATTTGCCAACACTTATTGCCTGTTCAAAACTTTTCTTCCTTTGATATTTTACCTGCATTTGTATCTCTTCAAGTCTCAGAGTTGTATATACAATCTAGGTGTATAAATAAGAAGAACTTCAAAGCCCCTGATGTAGGTTGAGTGGCTGCTATGGACAGAGTGCTGTCATAGGCCAGATAGGCCTCAGCTCTTCAGTGGGGGAAACTGAGGCAAAGGGGTGTGTGATATAAATACAGCTCCTCCTGTCCAAAGCTGAACTGGAGGACATCTTGAGCAAAGTGCTGGCCACTTGTGGTGGACACCTAATGAAGAGGCCCTCTCACTGGTTTGAGACAGAAGACTCTTAGTTTCTCTCCTGTTAATCTGCCACTAGGTTCTGACAACTCTGGTGTATAAGCCACTCCATGAGGCTGAAAAACAGTAGACGGAGTTTCTGCTGTATCTCTTTGTTTATCTAGAAGAGGACAGAGTGGAAAGGCAGGCGGTGTGTGACAGTGGGGACAACTTGAGCTTTGACATTAGACAGACTACCGCCTACCAGCTCTGAGAGATAAGTTGGAAAAAATAAGTCACATATAAGGCCCGTGTGAAATGTGAGGTTCTCGTCAAGGACACTGTACCCCTGGGTGGCTTAGCAGCCTCAGGCCCCCGATAAGACCTCTCTGAGTGGGTTTACCCCAAGGAACAGCGGGAGAGCCGGCCACATGCTCCCAGTGAGATGTGGGATGAGGCATTAGCGTCAGAGCTGTGCTGGCAGGTTATTTTAAGAGCTGCACATTACCCTCCATGCCAGCCCGGGTGAGTACAATAACTGGTCCTCCTGAAGGAGGAATACATGCATTTATTTATTATATATCTGCTCAGTGAATGCTTTTGAAATAAACTACTGATGGCCAAGGCACAATTTTACTCTTAAATTATTTTAACAGGATTTTTTTTTCTAATATAGAGAAATTAATGATGGAGCACGTGAAAGAAGAAAATGATTTTCTATTTTCCTATCTAACTCATTCCTAAGAATCTGACTTATAGTCTCCAAAAGCTGCAAAGTAAGGATGGGTTTATGTCAAACAAATCTTGTGTCAGTTTAGATAGGATGTATTATGCTTGCCTTTCGTTCTCTTCTCTGCTGTGTGAGGCCTTTAGTGAATTTTAATTGGACCTTTTTAATGTTCTCAAATTGCAAAAGTTGCTCTTTTTTAGCAAATGAACAGAGGAAAGTTGACAATCCTATTTGTTAAGTCCACTTCTTTTGAAGAAATTTGCTCAGACATTTTGCATATATTTGGTTATTTTATGTATATATTCTCACCAAGGAATTCAGTTTGGGGAGCAGATAAGAGTCGTTCTCCTCTCTAATTATAAATGTCTCATATATTTATTTCACATACTCTGTGCGGATTGCCTCACCTGCATGTCTTTTACATGATCACATAGCGTATTTACATGAACGTGAGGTAGTGCTGACTACAATCCAACATTATATAGCTAAAAGTTGGAACTCTTGAGTGGTGCTTGAAGGCAGCGTATTTAAAGCAAATACTCACTGGAGTAACCTATTAGATAGAAATTTGCACTTTGAATCATAATGGGTGATAATGTTAGAAATAATGTGTCCATCAATAAGTAGTTAGAATAGCCATTCCCATTTGGAGCTGCCCCTGTCCTTATCCCAACTCTGCTTCAAGGGCACTTTTGTTTCTGAAGTGTTAAATGCCCACTTCACTTTTTTATTCTATTTGAATTTTTTTGGCCATTCTATATGAAGAGTAGTTTTTCTCAAAATTTCTGATATTCAAAATAAGTATTGTGGATCAGACATATTCACAACATAATCCACAATATCGAGCATATTCTGTCTAGTTGTGGCAAAATGCATTTACTATCATCTCTGCTGATCCCCCTGCCTCTCTTCTCAATGGCAGCTTCTCAATTATGTTACATTTCTTGCCTGACATAGGGCCTGTCTCCTAGGAGGAGGAATATGTTTTATGGAAAGGCCGATGTTTTGTTTGCTTTTGCACAGTTTTAATTAGAATTAAAGAAACTTTTGTATTCCAGACCAACCATTGTTTTTGTTATGTGCTGTCAAATCGTCTCCGACTCCTGGTGAGCCTGTGAATGAATGACATCCACAATGTCCTGTCCTCAACAGCCTTACTCAGGTTAGGTAGACTCAGGGGACGAACCGTAGCATCTGCCATTTAGTAAGTGTTTATTAACAGTTTCTTTGGAGAAGCTAACGTTTTGTTCTCTTTTGAACAATTTTCATTAGAACTAAAAAAACCCATTGTTGTTACCTTAATTCTGCATTCAAATCTAGTTTTTTTCTAGTTGGGCCAAAGCTGCTGAAGGATACTCTTTGGATGTTACGTCTGTCTGTGTCACCTGCCTATCTGGACTTCAGGAAAACTGTGGGAACAAGGTGTGGGAGCCCTGCCCAAGATTTCAGGTTATTCAGAGAAGTCTGATAGTCATGAAAATGTTAAGTAATTTCTTACTGGAGCTAAATGCAAAATAAATAACAACCAGAAACCAAACTAATCAAAAACAACTAACCTGTGGACCTTTCAAAAGTTGCTTTTTCTCAACAAGGCTGTGTTGACTTAAAATGCAAAAGGACGCAGGAGGATAGTTCATACTAAAATTTACTAAATTAGGAGGAAACCTCATAGATTTCTAACATGATTCTTTCCACAATGTTTTTAATCCAATGATGGATTTCGAATAGAATTAAATATTTATGTTTCCAGAAAAGACCTCAAGAAGGGCAAATTTTATTTGAGAATACAACAAGTAAATATTATAAGTAAATACTTGTGATCTGTTGACACACAAGCGCTGGGTTAGAGAATGTAGACCAGGTCACTTTAGGAATTGTTGACTTGAGGACAGCGTCTTATGCAAGTGTGTAGCAGGCATACATCCCATGCAGATGCTGGTATTCAACAGATACAGGATTGAGATTAGTTGTTGATTTAATGGACCTGAAGGCAGTAATGAATAAAATGGTCTCAGGCAAATAGCAGATATAGTGACATTGGAATATGACGGGTCAAAATGTTTTTTCATGGGGAGTGATGTCAGCAACATCAGAGTGAGCTGTTCCTTTATCTCTCCCCCTTTGAACTACAATTAAATGGATATTCATTGACTGGTGGAAGAAACCCTCATAGCACAGCAGGATGCCTGAGAGACTCATATAGCTAACATCTGAAAGTGGATTGACTGGCCATTCGGGAAGTGGTGGAGATAGGTGAGCACTCCCTGCCCTTCCCCAGCAGCCCTGTGCATGCACACAAATGCTTTTAAGCCTGGCATGTGCACCTATAGTACCACTGCGCCCTGAAAGTGGGAACACACCCTGGGTGACTGTAGGAAGAGGTGGCGGCAGCTCCTAGCCCACTATGATCACTTTTGCAGCAGTCAGGGAGCCAGTTGTGTCCCTGTGGCCCCAAAGAGTGTTCCTAGCTCAGTCCTCATGAGGAAGCCTTGCCCACTGAGCACAGTGGCTGTCTGACAGGACAACAAGAAAAGACCGTGGCAGATCTGCACACTGGGGTGAGCACATTCCCAGCCTGCACAAGTGCCCGTTGAACTGCTGCATGCTGAAAGTGGGAACACGCCTTGGGGTGACCAAAGGAAGAGGCAACAGCAACTCTTGGCCTGTTTGTGATCATGTTCCTTGCAGTGGGAGAGCCCACCATGCTGCTGGGGCCCCAAGGAGTGGCTCAGGCTTGGACTCTGTGAGGAAGCCCCACCCACCAAGTACAGTCTACAGATGTGCCCAAATGCTCTCTAAGCTGGTGCAAGCACTCATAGTACCCCCACGACTCCCAGCAGACAAGGTGGGATCAGAACCTTAGCTCCTGTTTCCCCCCAGCGGTAGCTGCTGGAATCTGTGACTTGATACTACCACAAAAGTACCAACAAAAGACTGTTAATCAAACACCATGAGAAGCTACAGCAACAATTCAGACCAGACGGAGAATGACAATTCTCCAGAAAGCAACCATGAAGGCACAGAAATTTAGAATCTAAATGACAGAGAATTCCAAATAGCTGTCATAAAGAAACTCAATGTGTTACAAGAGAACAAAGAAAGACAGTTCAATGAGCTCAGAAGAAGTGAATGAGAAGAAGGAATACTTCATCAGAGAGATTGAAACTGTAAAGAAAAAAAAAACAAGCAGAAATTCTGGATATGAAGAACACAATGAAATAAAAAATAATCTAGAATTCTTAAAAAATAGAGCTGATGTTATCTAGGAAAGAATTAGTGAGTTAGAGGATAGAAATATAGAAGTGCTACAGGTGGAGGAGGAGAGAGAAGTAAGACTTTAAAAAAATGAAGGAATTCTTCAAGAAATATTTGACTCAATTAGGAAAAGCAACATAAGCATTCTAGGTGTTCCAGAGGGAGAAGAGAGGAGAAAGGAGCAGAGAGCCTGTTCAAAGAAATAATAGCTGAGAACTTCCCAAAGCTGGGGAAGGAACCGGATTTCCAAATAGGTGAAGCTAATAGAACACCTAGTTATATCAATGCTAAAAGAGTTTCTCCAAGGCATATAATAATAAAACTGGCAAGTCAGTGGCAAAGAAAAGATATTAAGGGCAACAAGGCAGAAGAAAATAACCTACAAAGGAACTCCTGTCAGGCTTTCAGCAGATTTCTTGGCAGAAACCTTACAGGCTAGGGAAGAATGGAATGATATATTCAAAATACTGAAAGATTAAAACTTCCAGCTAAGAATACTCTATCCAACAAAACTTTCCTTCAGATACACTGGAGAAATAAAAGCTTTCCCAGATAAACAAAAGTGGAGGGAGTTCATCACCACTAGACCTCCCCTACAAGAAATGGGTAAAGATGCCCTCACACCAGAAACATAAAGGCAAAGCTCTACAGAGCTTTGAGCAAAGACGTACATAGACAGACAAAATCAGAAAATGGCAGCTTTCTCTCAGAACAGGGAAGCAAATACTCAGTTGTAACTTAAAAGATAAAAGGAAAGAAAGCATTAAAAGTGACTGTAAGCACTTCAACTTAGTCGCAAACTCACAGCAGGAAGCAGAATAATTTGTGACGACAATGAACTCAGAAGGGGAAGAGGAAAGGCGTCGAACCTGCTTAGATTAATGGAGATATGAGGCTGTCAGAAAATGGACTGCTTCATCTGTAAGATCTTTTATACAAATCTCATGGTAACCACTAAATAAAAAATTAGGGCAGAGCCACAATTCATAAAAAAAGAGAAAACCTTCACAGACAACTACTAACATGAAATGGCAGTCAGAAATACAAAGGAAGAGAAACTTAGAATGACTGGAAAACAAGATATAAATGTCAATATTAAGTCCTCATATATCAATAATCACTCTAAATGTAAATGGATTGAATTCTCCAATTAGAGGCACAGAGTAGCTGGATGGATTAAAAAACAAGACCCAACAATATGCTGTCTCCAGGAAACACATCTCAGCTCTAAAGACAAACACAGGCTCAGAGTGAACAGATGGAAGATGATACTCCAAGTTAATGGCAAACAAAAGAAAGCAGGTGTTGTCATACTTATATCAGAAAAAGCAGACTTCAAGATAAAAAAGACAATGAGAGACAAAGAGGGGCAGTATATACTGATAAAAGGGACATTCCACCCAGAGGACATAACACCTATCAATATATATGCACCTAACACGGGACCACAAAAGTTCATAAAGTAACTATTAAAAGGCATAAAGAGAGAAATTAACAGCAACACAATAATAGTAAGTGACCTCAAAACCACTTACTTACATCAATGGACAGGTTATCCAGACAGAAAGTAGACAAGGAAATAGTAGATTTAAATGAAATACTTGATAAGATGGACTTAGTATATACGGAGCATTCCATCCAAAACCAGCAATGCTATGAAACTAGAAATCAACTACAAGAAGAAAACTGGGAAAGTCAGAAATGTGTGGAGACTAAACAACATGTTACTGAACAACCATTGGATCAATGAAGAAATTAAAGGAGAAATTAATAAAATACCTGGAGACAAATGAAAATGAAAATACAGTTTTTATGGGATGCAGCAAAATCAGTTATAAGAGGGAAATTCATTGCAATAGAGGCCCACCTTAACAAACAAGAAAAATCTCAAATAAGTAATCTTAAACTCCACCTAATAGAACTAGAAAAAGAGTAACAAACAAAGCTGAAAATCACCAGAGGGATGGAAATAACAAAAATTAGAACAGAAATAAATAAAATAGAGACTAAAAAGTACCATAGAAAGGATTAGTGAAACTAAGTTTGTTCTTTGTGAAGATAAACAAAATTGACAAACCATTAGTCAGACTTACCAAAAAAAGAAAGAAGGCTGAAATAAATAAAATTAGAAATTAAAGAGGAGAAATTACAATGGATGATGCAGAAATACAAAGGATTATAAGAGAATACTATGAAAAAGTATATGCCAACAAATTGGATAACCTAGAAGAAATGGATAAATTCTTAGACTCATATGACCTTCCATACCTGAATCAAGAAGAAATGAGAATCTGAACAGAGCAATCACAAGAGATTGAAACAGTAATCAAAAACCTCCCAAAAAACAAAAGTCCAGAACCAGATGGCTTCTCTGGAGAATTCTACCAAACATTCCAAGAAGATTTAATACCCATCCTTCTCAAACTATTCCAAAAAATTGAAGAAGACAAAACACTTCCTAATTCATTCTATGAGGTCAACATTACCCTGATACTAAAACTAGACAAGGACAACACAAAGAAGGAAAATTACAGGCCAATATTGCTGATGAACATAGATGCAAAACTCCTTAACAAAATACTGGCAAACCAAATACAGCAATACATTAAAAGGATCATACACCATGATCAAGTGGGATTTATTCCAGGTATGCAGGGATATTTCAACATCTGAAATCAATCAGTGTTTTCCACCACATTAATAAAATGAGGAATAAGAATCACATGACCATCTCAATAGATGCAGAGAAAGCATTTGCCAAGATCCAACATCCATTTATTATAAAAACTCTCAATAAAATGGGTATAGAAGGAAAGTACCTCAACATAGTAAAGGCTGTATATGACAGACCCACAGCCAGTATCATACTCAGTGGTGAAAAACTGAAAGCCATCCCTCTGAGAGCAGGGACAAAACAAGGGTGCCTGCTTTTGTCACTCCTATTCAACATGGTACTGGATGTTTTGGTCAGAGCAGTTAGGCAAGAAAAAGAAATAAAAGGAATCCAAATTGGGAAGGAAGAAATGAAACTCTTGCTGTTTCTAGATGACATGATTCTACATATAGAAAACCCTAAAGAATCCATCAGAAGACTATTGCAATAATCAACAACTACAGCAAAGTTGCAGGGTACAAACTCAACTTACATACATCAGTTGCATTTCTATACACTAACAACAAACTACAGAAAGAGAAGTCAAGAATACAATCCCATTTACAATCACAACAAAAAGAATAAAATATCTAGGAATAAACTTAACCAAAGAAGTGAAAGACCTATACACTAAAAACTATAAGACATTACTGAAAGAAATTGAAGAAACAGAGAGAAATGAAAAGACATTCCATGCTTATGGATTGGAAGAATAAACATAGTTAAAATGTTCATATTACCTAAAGCAATCTACAGATTCACTGCAATCCCTATCAGAATCCCAATAACATTCTTCACGGAAATAGAACAAAGAATACTAAGATTAATATGGGGCAACAAAAGACCCCAAATAGCTAAAGCAATCCTGAGATAAAAGAACAAAGCTGGAGGGGCCAGCCTGATGGCGCAGCAGTTAAGTTCGCAAGGTCTGCTTCAGTGGCCTGGGGTTTGCTTGTTTGACTCCCAGACGTGGAGCTACACGCCGCTTATCAAGCCATGCTGTGGCAGGCATCCCACATATAAAGTAGAGGAAGATGGGCACAGATGTTAGCCCAGGGCCAATCTTCCCCAGCAAAAAGAGGAGGATTGGCAGCAGATGTTAGCTCAGGGCTAATATTCATTAAAAAAAGAGGAAAAAAAAAAAAAAAAGACCAAAGCTGGAGGCATCATAATATCTGACTTCAAAATATACTAGAAAGTGTAGTAATCAAAACAGCATGGTCCTAGTACAAAAAGAGACAAACAGATCAATGGATCAGAATTGAAAGCCCAGAAATAAAACCACACATCTATGGACAGTTAATCTTCAATAAAGGAGCCAAGAACATACAATGGAGAAGGAAAGTCTCTTCAGTAAATGGTGGTAGGAAAACTGGATAGCTACATGCAAAAGAAGGAAAGTAGACCGTTGTGTGGCACCATACCAAAAAATTAACTCGAAATGGATTAAAGACTTAAATGTAAGACCTGAAACCGTAAAACTTCTAGAATAAAATATAGGCCGTACACTATTTGACACTGGTCTTAGCAGTGTCTTTTTGAATATCCCGTCTACTTAGGCAGGGTGAACAAAAGAAAAAATAAAAAAATGGACTACATCAGACTAAATAACTTCTGTAAGCCAATGGAAACCATTAACAAAAGGAAAAGACAACCCACCAACTGGGAGAAAATATTTGCAAATCATATGTCAGACAAGGGGTTAATTTCCAAAATATATAAACCATTCACACAACTGAACAACCAAAAAACAAACAACCCAATCCAAAAATAGGCAGAGGATATGAATAGACATTTTTCTAAAGAAGATATACAGATGGCCAACAGACAGATGAAAAGATATTCAACATCACTGACTATTAAGGAAATGCAAATCAAAACTTCAATGAGATATCACCTTACACTGGTCAGAATGGCTATAAGTACCAAGACAGGAAACAATAAATGTTGGAGAAGATGTAGAGAAAAGGGAACCCTCATGCACTGGTGGTGGGAATGCACATTGGTGCAGCCACTATGGAAAATGTTAGGGGGATTCCTTAAAACATTAAAAATAGAAATACTGTATGATCTAGCTATCCCACTACTGGGTATTTATCCAAAGAACTTGAAATCAATGATCCAAAGAGACTTATGCACCCCTCGTTCATTGCAGCATTATTCACAATAGCCAAGAGGTGGAAGCAACCCAATTGTCCTACTATGGATGAATGGATAAGGAAGATGTGGTATATATATTCAATGGAATACTACTCAGCCATAAAAGAAGATAATATTGTCCTATTTGCAACAATATGGATGGGCCTTGCTATTATGCTATGGACCTTGCTACCATGCTATTTATGGTATCATCCTATTCAAAATAAGTGAGACAGTGGAAGTTAAATACTGTATGATTTCAGTCATATGTGGAAGATAAACAAGTACATGAATAAAGAGGACAGATGAGTGGTTACCATAGGGAAAGGAGGCTGGGGTTGAGTGAATTGGGTTAAGGGGCACATATGTATGGTGATGCACAAAGATTAAACTACTGGTTGTGAGCTCAATGAAGTCTATTCAGAAATTGATAAATGATAATGTAACCCAAAAATTACACGATGTTATAAACTGTTATCATCTCAATAAAATTATTGAAAAAAATGCTCTTTCACAACAAACTTACCTGTGAAAAGCAGTGTATTTAGTGTTTGGAGTCATTTTATAATTGCAAATTACAAGTTGTAAAATGTTCAGTGATAAGATCCAGGAGTGGGTCATTCCAATTTCATCTCAGTTCACCTGCTTATGGCACTGCCGATCTAGACAGATTTAGCCTGTTCAAAGAAGGATGAAAGAGGGGGCGATTCAAGGCACAGTCGAGGTGGAGTAGCCTCACAGGTGAGGGTTCTCTCAGGACTGAGGCAGAACGTAAACTACCACAGGCCCTGAAAGGCATGGTCGGGGGACCAGTTTCCTCCCATTAAAGATGGGGAAAAGTTAAGGATGCTGGTTATCTTAGTGTGATTTAACGCTGTAGTGGAAGTTTTAAGCAGTGCAGTTGAATAAAAAAGCAGACAAGGAAATATCAATATTGAAACAAAATATAAAACCATTCCACATTTTTGGCCCCCTAAACATGAGATAATCAATTACAACTATTAGAATGAAATAAAAGTTCAGTTGGGTTACAAGTTACACAATAAATATGCAAAAGTCAACAATTTTCTATTTACCAGCAATAGCTCATTAATATATAACAACATAGTGTTATCCCATTCATGATGGTAGCAAAAATACAAAATGTCTAAGAATTAACTTAGCTCTTTGGTGCCTCTTTATCTTGATGTTGCTTTTCCTAAGGTTCTCGGTCGTTAGATCATCTTGAAAGCTTATAGTTTTCTGTCTCTGGTTGCAGTTTTGCTTTCCGTAGTTAGAGCTCATTGACTGAGGATGATGGGGCTGGGGATACAGCAGGTTCTCCTTGTCTGGTGAGTGTCAGCAGTCATTCAGGGCATCTCCCTTCCTTTGGCCCAAGTGCTCACACTTGTGGGTCCATCTGGAGAGCAGACATTCCTGCTTCTTAACCAGGTGGGGGTGGCAGGCACCATTGTTTATTGGTTCTGAACGGGGTTCCATATTTGAGGCTGTGATTTCCTCTGTTTGGGTAAGCTGATCTCTTTTTAGTCTTTCAGAAATTCTTTAAGATTTCTGGTTCACATGACACTTTGTCCTTGTCTCCTAGCACTTTCATGAACATTTTCTTTTTTTTTTTTTAAAGATTTTATTTTTTCCTTTTTCTCCCCAAAGCCCCCCAGTACATAGTTGTATATTCTTCGTTGTGGGTCCTTCTAGTTGTGGCATGTGGGACGCTGCCTCAGCGTGGTCTGATGAGCAGTGCCATGTCCGCGCCCAGGATTCGAACTAACGAAACACTGGGCCGCCTGCAGCGGAGCGTGCGAACTTAACCACTCGGCCACGGGGCCAGCCCCATGAACATTTTCTTTTAAATGCACACATCATTTGTGTCATTTCCAGGGTCCAAGGATCAGAAGAGGAGGCAAGTACACATGCTTAGATGGCCATCTTGGTCTCACTAGGTCAGGACCCTGAACTATCCAAGGGTCACACAGGCCCCCCAAGTTAGGGTTACCAGATGAAATACAGGGTGCCCATTTGAATGTGAACTTCAGATGAACAGCACATAATTGTGTTAGTATAAATCTGTCCTATACTTACCCTAATAAACAAGGATCCACTGTTTATCCGAAATTTAGATTTAACCTAAAAAACTGTACTCTTTATCTGCACTTCAAATTCAATTGCTCATCCTATATTTTTATTTGCTAAATCTGGCCCTCCTACCTGTGGGTGTCTGGTGAACAGAAGCTGCACTGACTCTAGAGGCACATGAGTGATGGAGCATGGGCACAGAGGAGAGAATGACCTATGCTTTAGGGACCCTGAAGCACGGATCTCTAGACCCCGACACTGCAGATGTGTTAGACTTCATTCACTTTGAGAACTGAATCAAATGAAATAGTGGTTGAACTGAGACTGACTTCCCTAGGATCAATCAGGTGCTTTCTTAATGACAACTTCCTAATTGTCTTCGTCCATTTGGGCTGCTATAACAAAATACCATATGGCTGTATGGCTTATAAACAACAGAAACTTATTTCTCGCAGTTCTGGAGGCTGGGAAGTCCAAGATCAAGGTGCTGGAGGATTTGGTGTCTGGTAAAGGCCCAAATTCTGGTTCATAGACAATGCCTGCTCACTGAGTTCTCACCTGGCAGAGAGAGGGCGAGGGAGCTCTCTGGGGTCTCTTTTATCAGGTCACTAATGCCATTCCTGAGGGCTCCACTCTCATGACCTAATCACCTCCCAAAGGCCACACCTCCTAGTACCATCAGATTGTGGGTTAGGCTTGAACATATGAATTTGAGGGGATACAAACATTCAGACCAGAGCAATAATTAATTATATGAATGACTGGAATAATACTTAACTGAATAAATGAATTTCTAATCATAAATATACTGACATAAGATGATAAATAACACTTCACATGTGATCCATAAAATCTACTGAATTATTTCTGGTACTTTGCTTGAAATGTAAAATAGTTCTTCAGTAGTATTATTAAAACATGCTCTTTAATTACGGTTCTTCTGGTGTTTCCATTTAGTATCATTCGCTTCAAAGGTGTTGAATGTTGACTGTGACAGCCAGCTAACCAGCTGTTTGCTCACAGCCTCCTGATGACATCCTAAATAAGAACCAGTGTGTTAAAACAAAGAGACCACATAAGGAATTTGTTATATTTTCCTGACTGTGGGAGGCCAATGAAATAATGCTAGTGGCTAATTATTGTTGACATATTTGTCAAATGATTTTAAGAACTATGAACATAGCTTTTGTTTTTGTGTAGCAGAGGAATGGAATACGTGCTTGGCCTTAATCTTTGGAAAAAAGTTCTTTATAAAATTACTTACATTTTAATGGTTTTAATGAAAAAAATCTGTGGCTATGAGACATTCATATTCTCCTTTCCTTATTCTAAGGGACAGAATTTGGTTTAATACTTCCTGGGACCCCTGCATTGCAGAATATGATTCTGTGAATCAAGAGTGAGCTCTCACATTTAGAGTCGTATTATCTCCTCTCTATGCACACGTTGGCCACGCTGTCTGTGTCAGGCTGAAAGAGGGAATGATCCTTCACATTGTCTGTATCTTTAATAGGTTTTTTATTCTTTATCTAATCCCTTCACAGCTGCTTTTTTTTTCCTCCCCTCTAAGTCTTTGCATATTTATTCTTTTAAACTACACTCATCTGGTAACGTAAACTTTTCATTCTTGGGATCTGATTTACTTTTACCAAACCTTTCGATGTATAAGAATTTAAGGTCTTGGCCAGCACATACCACAGCAAGGGGATAACAGAAAGTAAAAGAGAAAGAACACCCAGAATTCTTCCAGCAACATTTCCAGCTAACTGTGTTGAAGTGGTTGATAACTTACTCTCCTGGGTCTGTACATTCTGTCATGCTGTATTTGTTCTTGATTTGTAACATGAAGTCCGTATGGGTGAGGCATACTTTTTTGTGCACTGGGAGCTTTGTTGAGTCTTTTGTTATGAGTGGTATTTTGCTGTGTGTACTTTCATTTCCTCTTCTTGTGAGCTCTACAACCTGGAATGCCACTCCTTTAAGCATGGTTGGAAGCCAGGGCCTGGGTTGCCGGCATTTCATGAGGATGGTAGTAGAAAGTTTTTCCTTACTGAGAAATGGAGAGAAGAATGTGAATCAGACAGAGAGACATGGGGGGTGGAGAGGAAGGGGAGGAGGAGATGGAGGAAGAGAGCGAAAGGAGAGAGGGAGAAATTGAGAGAGATATAGAGAGAGACTGAGAAAGAGAGATGGAAAAGAGATGGAAGGAGCCCCAAAAAGAAAGAGCATCATGGGAGAGAAGGGAAAGAGAGAGAAAGGAGTGATAGAGGGAGAGGTGAAGAGGCACTGAGAAGTCTCAGAATGGGAAGGTGAAAATCCTTCCTCAACAAATGTCGTTAACGGGAAATCTCTGCATAGCTAATGTGCGTCTGAATCCAAATTGGTGCCATAATAATTTCATGCAATATTTAGTACAGTATGGTCACAACTGGAAAAAAATGAACAGTCCTTTGAGGTTTGGATTTAAATTAATATGTGCTCTTCGTGAATTTTTAAATTCCTAAGAGTTTGATAAAGGCAAGAAACTTCATTTAAGGTCCTAGAATAAGTGATCAGTAAAGCCCAGTTGTGTCAAGATTGAAGCCCCTTACAGAGCAAATCCCCAAACAGAGGCAACGGGTCTCAGGTCCCCTGCCCAGTTCCTTTTCAGTTCTTACTTCCTTTACTACTGGTGGGTGTGTTGGAGTTGATCTTATCACCTCCTGAGAGCCAATCATGTGCATCTCTTCCCATCTCCCTGTCCAGTGACATCCTGCTGGTAGCTTGAAGTAGGCCATGGTGGGAGAATTTACACTGAGGAACTTGGTAAGTACTACAGATCAGGGCTCCTTAGAAATCAGTTGTTAAATATCGACCAGCACACCACTTGATGCCCCTCATTCCCTTCCAGTGACCAGTGTCCACACCATCATTGTTGGCTGCCTTTCAGGGGCTGTTTCTCTCCCATTTCCCTCCCACCAAGAATGATCTCTAGGATATCCGTTCCAGGAAATGTCTTGTGTTCTTAACTTTTCTCCCTTTCCTCAATCAAAATTTATTTGCCCTGAAACCCTCATACACTGTTGGTGGGAATGCAAACTGGTACAGCCACTATGGAAAACAGTATGGAGATTTCTCAAAAAGTTAAAAATAGAAATACCCTATGACCCAGCCATCCCATTACTGGGTATCTATCCTAAGAACCTGATATCAGAAATCTCAAGAGTCCATTGCACCCCTATGTTCATTGCAGCATTATTTACAATAGCCAAGACGCGGAACCAGCCTACATGCCCAGAAACTGCTGATTGGATAAAGAAGATGTGGTATATATACACAATGGAATACTACTCAGCCATAAAAAAAAGACAAAATTGGCCCATTCACAACAACGTGGATGGACCTTGAGGGTATTATGTTAAGCGAAATAAGCCAGTCAGAGAAAGACGAACTCTGTATGACTCCACTCATAGGTGGAAATTAGTATACTGATAAGGAGATCTGATCGGTGGTTACCAGGGAAAAGGGAGGGTGGGGGGAGGGCACAGAGGGGGAAGTGGTGTACCCACAACATGACTAACAAAAATGTACAACTGAAATCTCACAAGGTTGTAATCTATCATAACATTAATAAAAAAAAAAAAATTTATTTGCCCTGAGTTCCCTTCCTATCAGCTGCTGATCTGCATTAGAGAGCATGCAATTCCCTTGGTATAAGGCCCTGCGATTGTGTTGAATTAATTGGCTACTTTTCCTAGGTGCCACATTTGAAAACATGGCAAAGGTCTTCTGGATCTTCCGGAGCTAGACAAATTCATAACCTAAATGGAGGGAATGTCAGGCCCTGTCCAGCCTTCAGGTCACAGCATTGTCAACTGCATCTGCCTGTGTATACCACTGGCCTTGGCGCACACAACCAAAATCACATTAAAAGACAAAAGAAAAGTATGTTTAGGTTGACAAAGATAATTTTGGGGGTCAGTGAAATTTCATGAGGAGCTGAGACTCTGGATTTTGTTTACTGAACCATCAGTTCAATTGCAGTGAAACAAATGGTTTGGAGATATGATTTTCATTTTGTTCCTTCATCAGGGGCATTTGACTGACACCGTGTCTCCAGGAAGGCTGAAATAGATGTGTCTGTGCTTTAGAAATCTTTCTTGTGGGTGTATAGGGCTCTTTGTTTAGATGGGAGGATGAGTCTATGATAAGGGCATCTCCTCAATGGAATCTTGTCAGTGACCTTTTGTTGAGCACCTGGTCTTCCTAAGTCTCTGGCCTGCTGTGGCTCCTAAGAGCTTATATGCACTTCCTGTTATTGTTAAATCTGGCCTCTAAACAAATGAGTGGAACCAAAAACATGAACTGGAAAGAGGGAAAGGGAAAAGGAAGTGAAATATAGACTAGAAATGGAAGAAGTAAGGTTCTAAGCAACTAAAAAAAAAAAAAGGGAGGAAAAAGAAATCTCTAAATCTTTAACAGTTTAGGCAGAAATCTCTAAAATTTCCAGTTGTTTGTCCCAATGAACAGAACTGTGTAGGTTTAGATAGTTTTTCTTGGTGGTGATATTTTTCCCCCATTTGGCCATCATAGTCTGTAGGGCTCAGAAATGACTCCAGATTGACAAGCAGTCGGTGACAGGGACACATTCCACATTGTGACCTAGGCCAAAATTAACACCCAAAAAGGTCCCCTTCAGGGACCCATCGTTCCCATACCCTAAATTGAGTGCAAAGTGTAAACAAGAACAATCATTGGTGACACCAGACGAGAATTTTATACCATGTTTTCCAGACTCTTAGTGGTTAAGATAGGATGGTTCATTACTAATGGGAATGCACCGGGCCTGTCCACATGTCACTGAATCTAAATTTCACCTGGTTGATTCATCCCTGTCTTAGTTTATAAAGTTAGAAAGGAGTGGAGCAGTGAAGGCTGTGGCTGACGCGTGTCATTTACACACCTCTCCGTGCGTCTCTCTGTTCCACGAGAGGCAGGTAAGTTATGAGTCTGCTACTCTCTTGAGCTGGTTTCTCCCTCCTCTGCAGGCTGGAGGACTGCTTGTACCGCCCATCTTCCAGCTGAAAGGCAATAAGAGCAGACTTGCGATGGACAATTTTCCTGATTAATTGAAGAATACACATGACTTAGTCATACTCACAGAAGCAAGGTTGCCACCAAAAGCGGATCTAATTGGCTAAATAAATAACCCTAACGTTTTATTGCCTGCAGCCTTCCCTTTATTGAATTATTAATGCTGTGTCCCCCTCCAGATCTGCAGCAGCTAATGACTGATTTGCCTCAGGCGGTTAATATTCTCCAATCAGTTGTAAATACGCCCGATGACTTAGTTTGCTAACTTATAGCTTGTGTTATTGGCTGAGCTTTCAAAACAGCTTTGGATTCAGGAACATAGCAAAAATTATGGAATTTTCAGCACTGTATCTTTTTTTGTGTGGGAGGAAGATTGACCCCGAGCTAACATCTGTTGCCAATCTTCCTCTGTTTTATGTGAATGCTGCCACAGCATGGCTTGACGAGCGGCGCTATGTCTGCTCCTAGGATCCGAACCAGCGAACCCCAGGCCTCCAAAGCTGAGCACACAAACTTAGCCACTATGCCACCGGACCGGCCCCTGTGTTTTTTTAATAAACAAAAATGTATTTGGTTGTTTTTCTCTAGTCTTGGAAACCAGGGGTTCTTACCTGGGGATGATTTTGCTCTGCAAAGGGCATTTAGTGATGTTTGGAGACAGTTGTAATTGTGACAGTTGGGGGGATTGTGTAGTTTTGTCTAGTGGGTAGAGGTCAGAGATGCTGCCAGATGTCCTACAATGTGCAGGACAATCCCCTCAACAGAGAAGTGAGTAGTGTGGTGGTCGAGAACCCTTGGTTTAGATAGATTCTAAAGGAGAAACAGACAAAAACAGCATTTGTCAGATAGCCTCCTGGGTGGGCACATCCTTCTTTCTTTCATCTGAGAGGTATTTTATGAGTACCAGGTGTCCTCAGGCACCATGCTGGCAATGGGGTAATGATGTGAGTGAGCATGAATGTCATCACACCCCAACCTTCTGCTGGCAGCACCATCCTGCGGAGGTGGCGCTTGTGGGGGCTTGACTGTCCCCAGGATGATTCCCAGCCTGAGGTGCTACTTGTGATGAAGAGATTGTAGACCGGATGCATGGTGGGGACAGAGAGCACATATTCCTCTTGTTCTGTATTCCTGGTGAGAAGTCAGAAATAATGCCTGAAGAGAGATCGTACAGCTTGAAGAAAGCCTTGTCTCATGTTGCCCATAATAACCACTTCTGTTTTTGCGCTTCATTCACATGAAAGTGCAGAGCACTGTCCTTATCTTATTCCTACTCTCACAGCATTCCTACAAGGTTGATGTCATTACAGATGAGAAACTGAGGCTCAGAAGTGATAAGCTGTGTGTCCAGCACTCACAGCTTATAAACAGCAGAGCCTGCACCTGTCCCACCACCTCTGCTCTGTGTCCTTGCTTTGTACCCATTGGGAACAGAAGCAGCTCTGTTATTTTCAAATGATAACCAGGGTTTTTATTTTTAAAAGTTATGGTATGGTATCTTATTAAAAGTTTTGGCAAAGAATAATGGAGAGTTGTATGAGCTGAAATGATAAACCTGCATTTAAACAATAATAAGGCATTTTATCCTGAAGCTTGGGTAAGGTTAGGGATGAGTTAGGCTGATTCAGCTCAAGAGGCAGTGCACAGGTTGGTTTGGCCTCTGCTCCAGTTTGGACTGGACTCCGGACTCCATACAGCCTGCTGCTCAGAGGCTGTTACTCTTCCAGCATCACTCTCAAGTGCTTAGCATCTTACTTGGCATGGAGGCGTCAGATAGCCTTCATTAGTTAGAAAAGAAATACGGAAGACAGCTAACAGTATGAAAAGTGGTTCAGCCTCACTCATAATTAAGGAAATTTAAACTATCAACTGATTTTCACCTATCAGATTGGCAAAGATTAAAAACATAGAAATCCCCAATGTTTGCAAGTGTTGATGTGAATATAACAGCTGTTTGGCGGTTTAGGAAGTATCTGTCAACGTTAATTGACCCTGCAATTCTGCATATAGGATTTATCTGTATTTGTGCCCACTTAATTGTGCAGTGGTACAAGATATTCATTGCTTTCTTATTTTTAATAGTGGAAAACCCCCAAATATCCACAGGAAGGGACTGGTTAGATAAAGTGTGGGGTAATACCTGGTCTTTAAAAAGAATGGAGCCTATCTACTTTTACAAACATGGAAACGTGTATGGTATGTTGAGTGAATGAAGTAGATTACAAAAGAGCATGTGTAGTCCCTTCGTGTCTGTATGTTGGTCATAAATACAGGGAAAATGTCTGAAAGAGTAGACATCCAACCTGTTCTCGTTGGCTCCCTCCATCCAATGAGTTGGATTGGGGAGAAGGAGGGGAGATTTTCTTTTCACTTTATGTAATTCTACACTTTTAAAGATAACGACCATATATTAATTTAAAATGGAAAAGCTTAATCGATAGCACATTTATTGAGCATCTATTAATCGCCAGTTGCTGTGCTGGGCACTGATGACACAATGATGAATGAGATGATTTTCCTGCTGTAGAGTAGCTTCTAGTCAAACTTAAAGAAATACCTATTGGCCACTTTAATCCCATTTTCTAGTTTGGGGTCCTTAATTTGTTGCTCTGGATAATTAGGTTACAGTAGAAGAAATGAAGTCATTTGGTAGTGTGCAGGTGAATTATTTTTTGCATATTTCTAAAATATTTTTTGAATATTATGAAATAGAAAATAAATGTTACTTTAAATTCTGCATTTTTCATCAAAACTTCCTGTCTGTGTGTCACAGTCTGAAATGCTCACATTGGAGAATGTGTTCACAGAGTGCCTCCTCCAAGACAGGCACTAGGAATATATTAATGGGCATGAAGCACATGGTCCTTTGTTTTTAAAGTCTAGTTGAGGAAGCAGAAAAGAAATAAGGAAACAGAGACTTGAATCTGTCATTAAAATTGAGATAAGGGCTGTGGAGGAAATGGGCACAGTGAAGGTTCTGACAGGGCTGTCCACAAGTGCCTCTCTGAGGAAATGACATTTAAACGTAGACATGAAGAATGAGGAAGAACCAACCATATGAGAAGTGGGGAGTGTTCCAGTGTGTGAGGTCTCAGAGACAGGAAGAGGCTTGCCATGTTTAAGAATCCAGTGACCCACAAGAGTTGGCCAGAGTGGGCTGGGGTGGCCAGTGACGGCAGGACAGGTAGGCAGGGGCTGCCTGGAGGAGCAGGTGGCCCTACACTCTGCCGCATCCCTGCTGTGCAGAGCAGAGTAGCCATTTCTACCCTGATGATGGAGATGATTCTGAGATGATGGCAAAATCCGGTTCTTTGAGATAGAAGATTGATTCCATAGCCTCTTGTACATGGTGGGTATTCCTCTCCTAATTACTTAGCAAATGAATAAATCTTTAAAACACACACAGACTCTTTCAGATGAAGTATCAGAATGTCCTGAAAAAAAAAAAAAAACAGTTAATGTGCTTCTCAGACATGCCTATTTACTCCTCGGTCTTTTTCAAGCCACACTCCTGTTTCAGGGTTGGAAGGTCTATCCTTGCCTTCGATTCATATCCATCATAGTTGGTGTGCCTGGTATCTGCCTGTTCCTCCTGAAGCCCTTTGACTGGCAGGCTTTTTGGTTTAACCTTGCCTTCAGGCTCAGCCCTGCTCCACACGTTCAAACTTGGCCTCAGCTGGGTGTTCTTGAGAAGCTCTGACTCAGTGGAAAGTCATTTCTGCTCATGGAATCAGATCATTGGAACTCAACTCTGAGGGACTGAACTCTTCACCTTACAGAAGGCTTCTTTCCTTGTTGTCACTGATGGACTTGTCACTCTGGTGACCCTGTTGATCACTGATTCCCAACTCTGCTGTTCCAGCTTCCAGCATCTAGACTCCTACCCTCTAATCTGACCCCCTGCCCCCAGCCCATGAGAGCGCATCAGTTCTCCAGTTCTTGGCTCCTGATTCCCCAGGACCCATGTGCAGAGGCTCATGTGTTCGTTCTGTGCCAGCTGGACAGGCTGGGCTTTCGGCAGGAGCCCTGTGCCAGCCTGCCGTGGGCTGTGCACACCACCTCCGCCAGCCCTTCTCCCTGGCTTGCTTCATTCTCTCTTCCTTTCCTTCTTTCCCCAGGTCTCTTTCTCCTTCCTTCCTTTTCTCCTCTTTCTCCCTTTTCACTCCTCTCCCAAGTTAATATAATGAACCTCAGATCTGGACAAAGTTTCAGGGTCAAATCTTTATGCCCTGCCTATTCCCTCCCTTTGACTGGCTACTTGGTCTTGGCAGCCCCATCTCTGTCTGTCCTGGAGAGTGAGAACCCAGGGTCATAATTCCCTGCTGTTTTACTGGTCTGTACTGGATTTATTTGTCAGTTAGTATTCCTCATTTTTACTACAGATTTTCATATTCAGCCAATGGGATATATTAATTAAAGCTGCATAATTCACAGGTAAAACTGTTCCTTACAGGTAGACTTTTAAAGTTCTTTTTAAACTTGTTTTTATCATTCTTGTTAATTATGAGAATACATAGGAAAACAGAAAAAAATAAACAATTTAAAATATGGAGCAAAGAAATGACCACCAGTAAGGAAACAATTAAGTGAATAATGCTGCATAAATAACGTGACTATCACGCAATTGTTAAAAATCCTGCTTTTAAAGGATTTCACTTTATATGCGTGGGAAGGTATCCTCTATCATATCAATTCCATATAACTTTATGTATTGTACATATATATTTCTAAAAATAATTATGAATAGACAAAAGACCAGAAAGAAATGAACCAAAATGATAATGGTGTTGTCTCTTGGTGGTGAGATTATGAATCATTTTTTCCTTTATTTTTATATGTTTTTATAAATTTTCTGCAATGGATATATGCAGATTATACAATGAGGGAAAAAAGACCTATGAAAACATTGAGAACATATCTGGAAGTGAACAAAAGTTATTATTAGTTTTTTTTTGCTACTTCCCGCCTTCACCTCCCAACCCTCTTATCCCCTCGGGGTCTGCTCTTTGAGACAATTCCTTTGACTGTTTGCCTCAGAGCTAGCTAAGGATTATTTCTGTGCCTATAGAGCAATACAGTGAAAATACAATACAGCTTTAATAGGACTAACTCTGTTCTTTGAACAGAGGGCAGGAACTTTTCATTTCATACCTTATTCGCACAGTACAGAGTTGATTTCCAAAGTCACATAATGTTATCAGGGGGTGCCATAAAAGAACAAAAATCAAAACAAAAAACTCTTGCCGAGCACTCACTATATGATGTCTTTTTTGTGCTCAAAAGTGTCAAGAGGCAGATAGAAGAAAAACAAAAGCAAAACAAAGCCGAACCCTGCCAAGCTTTTAGAGAAAAAGTAGAAGAAAGATTTCCCATAGGCCGGATGCCTTTAGAAAGCATGCGACTAACTATGGATTTTGAGAGAGAAAAGAAGTGAGTTGATACCTCTTTCTTTAGTTGGACAATGTCTAGCTCCATTTTTAATAATTTGCATTATAGATATTATACTGTGAAGAGCATCCCATCCTTTTACTAAGAGTAGCAGGTTGTTACTTTTTCTACTTTTCTGTGTTCTTCCTTCAAGCGAAACTGGAAATAAAAATGTACCGCAGAACATTTAATTTTGAGTAAATGAGTTTGCTTATAACTGTATTGTTCAGCTAGGTATTTAATGAATCTTGTTAAAAGGGATACATGCGGACTTATTGGTTGAGAAAATTGCTACTAGCAACAGTTATTCAACATAACACACGTGCCTTGTAAGAGTTAGTTATGCTACATGCTTTGGATATTTAAAAAAAAAAATCTCTTTTGCTTATTCTAATCGAACCAAAAACCGGTTGCTTTGGAAACGATCTTTTTGAATTGTCTGAAGTCATGGCTAGTTATAAATCTGGTACTGAAGCATTTCCTGTCTTTCTGGTGGTTATGGATTGGTGGGAAGAGGCCACAGCATCATTCTCTCCCTGATTGACTCATCGGTGATACAGAAACCTCTGGGAGCTGGGATGTGCACTCTGGGCAGGAGTGGATCATTCTATCTTTGTGCAGCTTCTGCTAACTAGGTTTCTGTGCAGGTGCCCTGTTGGCAGTGCTGCGGGGAGAGCCACAGGTGGAGTCCTGTGGGAACTGAGACATCATCCCAGTCATTTTTAGTCCCTATCACTCATTCCTCCTCAAGGCACCCAAATCGCCCTTCATGTAGCTTTAGGGATGCGATCTATGGATGTGAAGGAATTGGGTTCTCCTAGTTCCTAAATCAAACTCAGCCTTACTGGGGAGAAAGCAGAATCCGGTCCCACAGGGTCCTGCGCCAAGGTCTCCCCTTCAACTTCACCTGGCTCTGGAAAAGCCTTTCTCCTCAGCCACCTCCTCTAAATGAGAAAGTCCTCCTCATACTTATTAATGGTTTGACCAAACGCTAGGATCTGTTTTCCAGCTCTACTGGACAAGCCTGACAAATTACTCAAATGTCACCATCAATCCAATGGACCAGGTTACAAACAGACAACCCCCAAATCTTCGTACTTTAAATAACAAATGTCTTTCTCATTTCTGCTCTTTGTGCATATGAAGTTAGTGGAGGCTCTGCTCCCAGACCTGGGAGATCCTTGCTCCAGGTGGCAGGCTGACTTCTGGGGCTGCTGTCACCTGGAGCATTGAGGGTCATTGTGATAGGGAGGAAGAGAACGTGCAATATCGAACAGTGACTTATAAAGGCTTCCAGAGGGACATGGGTCCCTTCTACTTACATCTGCCAGAGAAATCATGTGGCCGTGGCTAATTTCAAAGAGGTAAGGAGGTCCCACCTCCTAGAAGGAGAGCCCCCAGGAAGATAGGTGAACAGCGTTCATGATTACCATATCTGTAATTAGTTTTTTATGTGCCAGGCGTTGTCATGCTAACCTTTGCACGTGTAGTGTTATCTCATTTACTTCTCACAGCAGGTAGGTACTGCGATGGTCCTTATGTTACACACAGGCTTACAGAGGATGAGTAAGTGCTCAAGGCTGCACAGTAGTGCTGGACAGAGTTGCTTGTGGTATCTAGTTTTGTCTGTTTTCTCAGAGCCGAAGCTCTTAGCCGTTGCAGGAGATTACCGCAGAATTCTTTTGAGACAAACACTGCAGGCACAAAGAATTCGCCACTCTTGGAACTTTTCTAATTGTGCCTGCTGGGGTAATGCAGCCCGGGGAAATACCCTAGCATCATGTGGATAGAGCTTACTGTGTGTGCAAGCTGGATTTCTTTCTATCTCCTTCTGAGTAGAATGCCTGTGCTACGTCTTCATTACCTTGTTTGCAACAGCGGGCATTCTCCTAATGTGTCTACTTTACTAGCTGCCATTTCTTGAGGATTTACCATGTTCAAGCCATTGGGATACCCCCTCTGCACGCACTTCCTCCTTTAACTCTCACTCATCTTCATTTAACAAATGAAGAGTGAGTGGTGTGACCAAAGTCACACATACCGTAAGTGACAGAGCCAGGACTAAAATCCATAGGGGGCTGACTCAATGCTTGCCCTCTAAACCATGGTGCCTTAGGGTTTAAATAAAAGTAGGCTAAATCCCCAAGGTTCTTACAAAGTATTTCTTCAACACAAGCCTGTTGGGGGCTCGCTGCAGGATGGAGGTGACTTTGGATCTGAGATTGAAAACTTTTCCGCCATTGGTAATTTGGAAGAAGAGGAGGGAAAATAGCCATGAATGCAAAGGGCCTCTTACCCACCCTGCTCAGGGTCCCTGGCACTTTTAGGATTCCCATTTATAGCTCAGTGGGATGGAGCAGACAACTGAGGACTGGCATCCTGGCTCATCAACCAAGTAGAGAATCTCTTTGAGCCTCATTTTTCTCAACTGCAAAATGGGGACACTTTCCTTGCAAGCCCTTACCTGTGAGTTGTTTTCAGTAGTTGCTTTATGAATGATGGTGGGTTTTTTGGGGATGGGGAAATGTTAGCTTTTTGTATTCTCTGGCAGTCCTCACTAACTGCCCCAAATAAGTATTCCATCTGACTAAAATCCATGCTTCCTTTAGACATGGCTTTATGCCAAATGCCCTAGCCATGATTTGCAACTTAGTGCCACTCATAAGCCCCACCAGTAGAGAAATTTTGGAGGGATCAGAAAACTAATCTCTTAAAGCATATGAAAGTGGAAATTGATGCAACAGGTTAGAGAACAATATATTAGTGTATATGGAAGGCTTGAAATATGTATGAATCCACCGACTCAGTGATTTATCTTCTACAAATTTGTCCTAGGGAAATAATCAGAAAGATTTATGAGACATGTTTATCATGAAGGCAGTAATTGGAAACTACCAAAATACCCAGCAGTTGGAGATTGGCTAAATAACCATCCATTTGATGGGATGTAGCCGTTTTTGAATAATAGGCAAAGATTTGGGTAAAAATAGGTAGAGTAACCCCAGTTGTACATAATAGAAATGTATTTACATGAATAAAGATTTACAGTTAGAACATACAAATATTACGAGAAATCATTTATAATCCATCACCAAGAGATCACTCACTATTGTTATTTTCTTTTTACTTTTTTGTAGTTTCCAAAATTTTTTACAATAAATAAATATTCACAAAAATAGTCTAATTTATTTAAGGGAAGATAAAAACATTGCTAAGGAATGTTTAGTGCTCATATCTACACTTTTTAGGTTGCCATGGAAAGTGGTAGAATGTAGGAGCCACCATCAGGGAGAAGGCCTGAGGAAGCTGGTCCAGCTCTGGATGAGATTTATCAAAATCATACAGTCTACATTCCAGTAATAGAGGAGTCTGCCAGCTTCTCAAGTCAGACATTTCTAATTTGGCAAAATTACTGTCATTTAGTGCTATTAAAGCTACAACTGAAAACAATGTCTACTTCTTTTATTTTGAATAAAATCTAATCACAAGTTCCATTCTAGGTAATGAAAGACTCCTCAGCTGACCCTCCCTGCATTTTCAGCTGCAGCATGAGTCACTGCAGGCGCTCAAGGCAGTGTGCTGTCCGAATCTGGACTTGGTAGTTACCAAGATGTGAGTAACACTGATCTTCCTATAGCCCTGAGCAAGCTGCTTCCCTCTCCGTGCTCTCCATAAAATGGGGATAATAGTCCTTCTTTGCTTACCTGGCTCACTAGGGTGTAGTTAGGATTAGTTGGACTTTGTTAGTAAAAGGACTTTGAAGTTTTCATGCCCTGAATGGTGTTATTACTATGAAACCTATAAAACTTTCATCTTCACTGTTCCCTTATTTGTAGCATTTAGTGATTCCACATTGAGACCAGCCTCCTGCAGGCCTGACGCCAGACCCACGCTGGGCCAGGATGGGCTGAGGCCTGCCTAGACCTCCGCCCCGCTGGCTCCCGCCCCTAGGCACAGAGCTGCTGCTACCTGCCTTGGCTTGATTCTGGCTTAGAGGCTCCTGGGGCTTATTTACCAAATTCTGTCAAGGTAGAAAGCCACCCATGCTTTCAGTCCTCTAGGCTGTGCCAGGAAACAAAGAAACTTTTTCCAGTATTCCCACTTTGCTAATTGTGGAGTTCTGCAAAGTAGCATGGCAAAACAGACCTTGGAATCCTCCAGCCAGTGCCCTGAAGCTCCCACCCATGGTGGTAGAAAGTGCCGAAATCATAACCTGGGGGTAGGTAGATGTTAATCTGGTCTTAGCACAGTTCATGCAACTCGTTTCCCTGTTCCTGGCATCTGGGTCCTTTTCTTTTGTATGGCCCATGAGATGAAAAGGGCTGAAACTTGTGTCGCGGGAGGAGAATTGATTTGGACAATCATTTATGAGGATGCCTTTGTCTGTTGTCTTTTGGAACTCACTAAGAATAATGAAACTCGGCTCTGTATTGTGATTGCCAAACCTCATTCTCCTTTTCTCTCACATCTGCCCACTCATGTGATAAATCTGAGACACACTGATCTGAAACACACTCTCCCTCTTGGCAGTGACTTAGAAGAGTATTTTAGAAATGCTTGTTGAGAGTGGATGCCAGTTATTTAATGCTGAGTGGGAAGAGGAGGAATGAGAAAAATCAGCCAACTACCCAGGTGAAACCCATCCCAGATCATTAACTCTAAAATATTTATGATAAACACTGAAAATAATAACTTTATAGTAACATAAGAGCAGATTGTATTCATTTAATGACTCTTTGGTAATTGGATTTCCTTATCTTTGTCTATAAATACATTTACCTGGTTCCCAAGCTAGAAATCTCAGAATCATTCTGAATTCTTTTTCTTTCACTCCTCTTTTCTCCTAGTTAGCTGCCAAATTCTATCTCATCAGTAATCCCCACCCCCAAATATTGGAGCTGTCCTTTTCTGTGCTTTGCAACCACATTGAGAGTTTGAGGCATAATTCCTTCATGGCCTCATGACGACTCTGACTCCCAATGGTTAAATCTCTGAGTCCACACTGTCTGCACACTGGTAATCTGATTACCTCTGCATACAGCCACTCAGATCCTTGTACCCCAGCTCTCAGACCTCACTGGCTTCTCATTGCCTTTGAGATAAAGTTGAGAAATAGACTTTCCTTGTATGCAGATTCCTTCAATAATGTGAAAGAAAAATTGTCAAAGGAAAATAGATGGTGGAGCAAGACTTTGCTCAAGACTCTTGCAGAAGGGGTCAAGACTGTTAGAATAGGGGAGAGAGATTAACTCAATTCCACTAAACCAGAAGTGGAAGAGTTTTTAAGCATTGGAGTGAACTAATGGAAAAGTACCGGGGATGTTGGGATGGGGGAGGTTGGTCAATGTGATTGGATCGTCTCTTTGCTAATTGGTGCTTATCAAAGGTAGGCTCCTCCCCTCCCTCAGAGACTGGGAGACAGGGACGCTATCTTTCTTGAGGATCACCTTTCAAAAGCATGGCTCCCAGGTCTTTGAGAAGAACAATCCTGGGTTGTAAAACTGGCAAGAGGTTGGGAGACGATGTATATCTCGAAGGCGGAGAGAAAGAATTTACAATTCTAAGTTTTCTAAAGTAAGTGCTCTGAGAAAAGGAAGGTGCAGGGGCCTAGTGTCAGGAAGAAATGTGCCTAAAGTTTAGTCAAGCTGAGAGGAAAGGTAAGGCCTTCTGGGTCAATAGCCTAGTATCACCTTAACTTGTAACTTGATCCCTGAATTCCCCGCTACATCCTCTATGCTTAAGCCACACTGAACTCCTTGCTGAAGTTGTTCTGTTCTTGCTTCTCCACTTCATTGCCTTGCACAACCTTCCTCATGCTTCCAGAACCTGTCACATGTCACCTTGGCATTCTAGGCAGTGACTAGTTCTTTTGCCCAAGGACCCCAAATTGTGTAAAGCAATTAATTATCTATGTGGCAGTCAGCCCAAAGGACTATAATTGAGGATATTAAATATATCTTGGAACATCATGAGTGATTGAGACACTTCTTTTTTTGTTTTGTTTTGGTGATGAAGATTGGCCCTGAGCTAACATCTGTTGCCAATCTTCCTTTTTTTTCATGAGGAAGATTGTTGCTGGGCTAACATCTTTGCCCGTCTTCCTCTGCTTTTTATGTGGGATGCCACCATAGCATGGCTGATGAGTGGTATGCAGGTCTGTGCCTGGGATCCGAACCAGCGAACCCTGGGCCACCGCAACGGAGCACACAAACTTAACCACTACGCCACCAGGCTGGCCCCAAGACACTTCTTTTTTGATGAATAAACTTCTCTTGACTGTTTCAAGATTGATTTCATGGAGAATTTTGAGAAATTTCTTAGATTTCAGGACTTGGGAAAGTCACTTACATTTTACATCGGATGCTGATTTCAACCTGAAAATCAAAGAAATTGATGATGTGGGGGCCTGGAATTGACCACCCCAAGATCTGTCTCTTTGGCATGAGGATTATTTGGGGCTGGTTACTTTTAATACACTGCAGACAGGAAAGGAACTGAAAAGTAGAATTTACTTACCCTTTTGTTAAGAGACATTTACATTTGTAAGGGAAATCTCCATCTGTAAAGTTGTCTTCCTCTCTGTACCAGGAAGAAGGGGGATGACCTTATCTCTAGAAACTCCTATTAATAGAGAATGCGAGGACTTAAATCTGCATAATAATCTTATTCCTGTTTATTGTGCTTGTCTGGTAACCTCCTGTAATTGACTCCTCCCACCCCCAACATCCTCCTGTGTCTTTAGCTGGATATGATATTTAAGGTGGTGGCTTCAGCCATTTTGGCGAGTTGCTCAGCTTGCCTGAGCCTCTCCCATGTATACATGTTATAAAGCTTTGTTTAATTTTCTCCTGCTATTCTGTCTCATGTGAATTTAATTCGTTCTCTGGCCAGAAGAACCTGCAGTGGGTAGAGGAAATGTCTTCCTCCCCTACAACGAGCAGAAAGTTTCATAGATATCACCTGGTAACATGTTAAAACTGAGACTCTGAGGCTCCATACTTAGAGATTCTGATTCCAGAAGTCTCAGTCAGGCCTGGGACCGTGCATTTTGACATTTCCTTAGTTTCCTCATGTCATTTGCTTAGTGATTCTGATGGGGAGCTGGAACCCAGAAGCAAATGACCTCATGTCATACAGCTGTGGAGTGCATTCTGAATGGTGGAAATGGGACTCCTGAAACTAACAATGCAATGAAAGGTTTTTGGAGAAAACAAGGAAATGTATGCAACATGGACACACCCCCTCTCTGACCACTGCACACAGACGTGATGCAGGAAACCTCCAGTCCTGGACGGCTGCAGACCGATGGGCGGGACTTGCCTCCACATCCCTTTTAAATGATGCCTGTGTCCATTATGCCTGTGATCTTGTTCCAGGGCTAAGATTGCTACACAGCAAGCAATCATTTGTGGATGCTTGTGGCACTTTCTCACATTTTCTCCTGATTTCCACTTGAAGTAGGAGGTGGTAGTTGACAGGCTTCCCAGCCAGGGCTGACTGAGGCTGGCATGGATGGTATTGAGCCCTTGGACCCAGCTCCCCCAACTGAGGCCTTGGGGCTTCAGGTGGGATCCGAGAGCCCCATTTGTTCTGTAAATTGACTAAAAAATAAAACAAAAAGACCCCTAGTTTTATTTTTGAAAATATATTGAATGCTAGACTTTTAAAAATATGAAAAGTTGTTAAGATTATTTTAAAAACCATTGAAAAGGAGCATATGAGTATTGCAAACAACTGGAATAGTAGAAAAGTGTCAATGCTAGCCCCCTCTCCAGAGGCAAGCATGATTAACAGCGTCTTATGTTTCTTTCCAGAAATTTTCTAAGCCAGTGGAAACATACATATGGATGCATACCCTTTATAAGAAATAAGGGCTTAGGTATTGTTCTGGCCTCTGCTTTTCTTCATGCAACTCTTTATCTCAACGATAATTCTAGGGCAGCAGATAGATTTACCATGTACTTTTCAATGCTTGATTTTAAAGTTATACCATTGCATGGATCTAGTGCAGTGACTCTCAACCAGGGGTGCTTTTACTCCCCAGGGGATGATTGGCAATGTCTAAAGACATTTTTGTTTTCACAGCTTGGAGGGGTATTGCTGGATGCTACTGTTGTCTAGAGAGTAGAGGCCAGGGAATGCTCCTAATCATTCTACAATGCAGAGGATGGCCCCCACAACAGAGAATTAGCTGGCCCCAAATATTGGTACTCCCAATGTTGAGAAATCCTGCTATAGCATCACTAATTTTAAAAGACTTGGATAGATGTTGCCTTCAGAGTGTAACTTATCAACCAGTAACAGCAACATAGATAATGTTCCCCTGAAGTCACAAAACCTATGCAGTGGAATGCCTTCAGGCGTGAGGGGCACTCTTTTTTCAAACATTGCTGTGTGGGGAAAGTGTTCCAGTCTGGGTTTGACTGTCACATCTGTTGCTTTGGAACAGCTTCGGTGGTCTCAGCCTCTGCTCCCTGAATGTTGAATGTATCTTGCCATTTCCTGTCGCATAGCTCCACTGGAGGGGAGGAGGCTGCTTTGGGACAGAGGAAGGCCGCGGTGGCAGCAGAAGCCTTGGCGGCTTGCAGCACCTGCTCAACCTATAATTTTGCAGGCGTAATGAGAGTATCCGTTTTTAGCGCCGGAGTGTTTTTCATGGTTTAGATCTGGCTGCTTTATTTTTGTAGCAGCACCACTGTGTCCACTTCATGCCCAGGATAAATGATCCTTTCTTTATAGAATGATGGCACCTGACTAAGTTTAGAAAAAAAAACCGCACTTGCTAAAAAAATCATGCTTAATTATTAATAATATTGTTCTGACCTCCTGTCCTTCCCCTGAGAAGCTATTGACAACTCACACTATTTAGGTGATACTGTAGGTTTGTGTGTGGTTTTGTTTCCTGGTGGATCTAAAGCAGCTCTTTCAAATGCAGTTGATCACTGAACCTCCCTCCCTCCTTCCCTTTGGTTATTTCAATGAACTTTTATTTAGTGCTGCTTGTGTCAGAAGCCTTGTTTCACACTGGAGAATCCTTTCTCTTTTTTTTTTTTTTTCAGGCTGTGTCAATTTCCCAAGTAAGACTTTCTTGTTTAAGTTAGTTAAAAGCGTTTCCCACAGTGTGAGTCTTTGTGAGAGCTTGGGTACAAGGTGCATCCTTATTTTTCAGAAGGCTTGTTGTATGTTCAGTTCGGGCTTGGGATACAGATGCTCCTAGCACTAGAGTCAGGGAGAGTCTGGGGGTCGAAGTTGGTCATAGCAGCCTCCACTCTTTAAGCCAAGACTGCGCGTAGCAATACAACCATCATAATAATGGGAATCTGTGGGGGAATGATGAAGACATTTGTGTTTTTTATTGTTTATGGTCTCTGATTTCCTGGTTAGAAAGGCTAATTTAGAGATTATGGCAGGGAGTAAAGTCCCTTTCTAGGCACATAGAATGGCAAATGCCAAGCATATGGGGAGCACATGCATGTGTGGAGGCATGTGTGAGCACACCAGAGTATTGAGGCTGCACTGATTTTTTGGTAACTTAAAAAAAATTTGGTTGCCCGTCTCTTACTTGGCAGTCTCTGAATCTCTTTACTTCCGCTGCCTCCCCCATGCATACTTGTGTAGTTAAGTATCTCTAATTACACCACTTTCTAAAAGTACATCTTTCAGGGAAGGGAGGGAGCAAAATGTGATAGAATGATATCGTGCTGGTGTTTCTGAGCAGGTATTCGTGAGTCTAGGTTTGATTCTGCTATAGAAACTGGATGCATACAGACCTTTACTTGGAAGAATATTATTTTCCATGCCTATCTGCTGTTGGATCCACCATTTACTTGGCAGCAAAGAATTGCTTTTTTCAGTTCCAGTGAAAGACTGGGCTTTACCTGGGCTGTTAGTAACAACGGGGCTAAGGTGAGGTTTTCATGTAGCTGACTGCTACTATTGTGGACGGTTCCATTCAGTGTCAGCCAAGCTAGCGCTTGGTCATTTCATTTGCTTTGTTTTAAGTGATAACCTTGGGTTCTCGTATGCCTCTAGGACACTCTGGAAAGTTTAATGAGCGTTATCTATATGACCCTTGAGGAGAACAAAACCAAGTCTGAAATAACATCTAGGATTCAGCCTTCCTATCATCAATCGAGCTATTCTTGCTTTGCCCAAATAGTTCTCTACCTGGTCCTCACATAAGAGCTTTTAAATATCATTTCTGTGCTAACTGCGTGGCTATAGATGAAAGAAGCCCACGACTAAAGAAATAAGCATTTCCACAAATGATGTAAATTACAGTGAGACTATCTGTGTTCAGTTTTCTTAACCATCTTTGGGGTTAGGTCCAAAGAGAAGCCATATGCTGCTCATTCAGCAAGGTTTAGGGAGATCTAAAAAGATAAATCGAGGAAACAATTGAAAGCTTGCTTTTTATAAGAATAGCAAAATAGAGAATAGATTAACCAACCGAATTTAAATCTTAAATTAACAAATAAGCAATCAGCAAATAAGCTAAAATTTTTCAAAACATAATGACCAAGATTTATCAGTTTCTTATCAGTAGAGGAATACATGCTTTAATATAGTATTTATTTTCATTTGATTGTATTGTACACTTTCAATGACAAGAGGAGAATGAATTTTATGAAACAAGGAATTCCATAATTTCTAGGAGCTAGAAAATATAAACTTGGAACATTTGGTACTCTTTCAAATTACTAAACATGTCAAAATGAAGAGAACATCTTTCTCCTTTTTCTCCAAAATGAAGATGTGATTGAAAACATTTTGCTCTGAGTAAGCAGCAAAATTTTCCTACATGGACATCTAACATACTATATTTTATTACATGCATTTTTAGAATCTTTAACAGACAGATTGAAATAATGTATTTAAACATACCAATCATGTTTAAATTAAGGTATAAACATGCTTTATAAAATACTTTAATATTTATTGCTATAGACTAAATTGTGTCCCACCACCCCAAATTCATATATTGAAGCTCTAACCGCCAACGTGATGGTATTTGGAGGTGGGGTCTTTGGGAGGTGATTGGGGTTAGATGAGGTCATGAGGGTGGGGCCCTCATGATGGGATTAGTGGCTTTATAAAATGAGATTCCAGAGAGCTTGCTTCTTGTCTGTCTCCATGTGAGGACACCACAGCAAGGTGGCCATCTGCAAGTCAGGAAGAGAGCCTTCACTGGGGAACTGAATTGGCTGACATTTTGATGTTGAACTTCTAGCCTTTATAACTATGAGAAATAAATTCCTATTGTTTAAGCCACCTAGTCCGTAGTACCTTTTTATGCCAGCATAAACTGACTAATATACTTCTGTATACTGTTTCACATTTGGGAGTATATTTAAGCTGTAGGATGTGTTGAAATAGACAAAGAGCTATTTGCTTAAATATGAACTGCTTTGTTCTGTGTAAAATATAAAAGTTTACATTCATGGTTTTATGGACATGTATTCCTATGAATTTGTTGACAGTTGTTCTAACCCATGAGCTGCTAATGTAACACAATTTAGCAATACCTTGCTCATGCCTGTTCAGACAACCAGATCCTTCTGTATGATTGCTAACATCAAAATAAACGTCTCCTAGTGCATATTCTCAGGGGTGTTTTATATGACCTATCAGAATTTTGAAAATAGGCAATATTTGATGTGGCACTTTATAATAATCATAGGTCAATTAAAAAGTAAATTATCCATGGTTAGTAACAAAGGATCAAATGTTGATGTTTTGATCATGTGTGACTTTATTTCTCATGTTTGATTGAGGCCTTGCTCTCTTTAGAGCCACCACAGAGTAGTGAATGGAAAATAAGGATCAGCTATCTTGATTTTGTCCTGTAGTTAAAAATACTTCTATTAAAATCAGGCATTTAAAATATAATTTATAGTTTATGGTAGACTAGTTAAATGAAATAAACTATTATATAAATGTATTTTAAATGAAGTTACTTGTGTTACTCTATATTTAATAACTTGAGTTTTAATGATCTGTATCAGTTATCTTTTAATATATAAAAATATAACTGAACTTTGTGACTTGAAAGGATGCACATTTATTATCTCATTGTTTCTGTGGGTTTGGAGTCTGGAATATGGTTAGCTGGGTTCTCTTCAACGCTATAACCAAGGGCAGTTGACGGGTTGGGATCTCATCTGAAGGCTTGACTAGGGAAGGATTTGCTTCTAGTTCACTTGTGTTGTTGGCAGAGTTCACTTCCTTGTGGTTGTAGGACTGAGGGCTTCCTTTTCTTGCAAGAGGCTTCCTTCAGCTCCTTGTGGCTGCCTGCAGCTCCATGTCATGGGGACTTCTCCAGCATGGCTGTAGGCTTCCTTAAAGCCAGCCCGGGAGAAAGAATCTCCAGCAAGGTGGGTGCTGCAATCTTAGTGCAATCTAATATAACATAATCACATAGTCACTCATATCTTGTCACCTTTGCTGTGTTCTGTTGGTAGAAGCAAGTCTCAGGGAGAGGGATCATGCAAGTGCTTGAAGATGTGGAGGCAGGTTTCCTGGGGCCACCTGAAATTCTCTCTGAAACATGGTCCATCATTGGCTTTCCAGGAGACATTTCTAATTTTTAAAGAAAATAATATAATGATGACCATATTAAAAAAAATTGAATTTAGATATTAACCTATGTAGTATGTATCGCATATAATAAACACTGTTTATTTATTGCCTCTATTTATTTATTGGTATTGCTAAGAATCTTCCTGTCTCATATTTTATCTTGTGAAAATAGATCAAATCAAGGACTGAGTCTTCTGAGATGACCCGAATCTGTTTTCATCTAATGTAGCTTACCTCCTGCTAACTGAAGGGGAAAGTAGCCTGTGAGGCTTTAAAGGATGTCACTGTTAATACAAATCTGATGTTAAAATATGTCCATCTCTGGGACTCCCTGCCCAAGCTTCTCAGTTTCTTATTCCTGCCTGTTAGCTGTCCTTAGGTCCCCCAAATAGTGATGTTCACACATGCTCCATGGAGTTGGCACTGCCATTCATGGCAATTCAGGGCTTCCTGTGATACATTTCATAGCAAATGTGGCTTTAAACATGGATATCCAGCCCTTTGCAGAGACCTCCCCACGTCCATCCTGGCGCTTCAGCTTACAGACTCATCATGCAGGCCCAGAGCAGTTTGCAGCCTCGTTCTGTGGTTTGATGGGCAATCTGACCATCAGCTGCCTGAATTTACATGCTGGACCACACATGGATGCATGCCTGCCATCCGTATCTCATAAATAGGTTTATTATTGATGTGCTTACACAGCGGAACAACTTACAATTCTAGGAAAGTGCGTCATGGCAAATGCTCATCTTAGTTTCAGGCAGTTACTTCGGTTTTCTACTTTGTACATTATCCCGAAACGTTGAGAAAGACTGCAAGATGGATCAGATCAATTTTTAGAACAAATCTACCATCACTCAATGATGGAAAAAATGGGACCCATCTGTCATCAGTTCTTCAGACCTTTACACTTAGTAATGCATAACTGCACCTCCCCATTCTCAAATAAAAGGAGAAATGCTGATTTTTAGAGAATGTTTTCTTTTCCTTTTGTACTTCTTATGAAAAACCTGTCCTATGACCCTTTAAAACATGTGGTCCTTATATGCTACAGAGGTCATCAAATTGATGTTTTTTAGTTTTTTTTTTTCTGGAAAAGTTGCTAGGAGAAAAAAATGTCATGATAGGTGTAGAATGAGTCTTTGCAGTTGTATAACACAAAGCAAGAAACCAAATTCCCAGACAACTAGATTTTCGAGACCTGAAACAGGCATTAAAGAAAATAATCTAACATACTAGCTTCATTTTATGCGTTAAGCAACGATACCCAGGAATGTAGTTATAGACACAGGCCCATAGACTAGATTAACTCCAACACTCAGGCCCATAGACTAGATTAACTTCAGCACTCTTGGCCATCACCCCTTTGTTGTAAGAAACAATTCCATTTCTTATAAAGATAATACTGAGCACCAACTTTGAGCCAGGAACTTGGCATACATGGTTTTGAAAGCTCATAACTTTCCTATAACCTGGTTGCTGTTATTTTCCCACTTTTTCAGCAGAAGAAACTCAAGAAAGTTAAAAAAAAAAAAAAAAAAGAAAAGTCCATGCTACACAGGTGAAAAATAGTGCCTTGGGTCATGGGGCCATTCCTACTTCTCTGGGAAGCCTTTTTGGAAGTTTTCTTAAAAAAGAGAGGGCATGTTGCAAATGGACGCGTGCACAGCCATTATGGATGGCAGGTCGTCCTGTTTCTTTTAAGTAACTGAAAGTTCTGGGCCAGTTTGTACTTTCAGGTCTTGACCTTAGAAGTAGTGGGATTTTAGCACAAACAGAAGACCTATTGTTTTCCCCAAAGCTCTGAAATACGTACATAGTTGGGCTAATTTGCTAGAACTGATTTAGAAAATTTAGAAGGTAACAGTATTAAGAATCTAGAAGCTTTCAGTGTCCTGGGGCTTTGAGGTATATTCAGAAGTAAGACTAAGGAAGTTTCATGGGGAGAGGAAAGGCCAGTTTCGCCCCTTTGGAGAGCAGTCTCAGCTGGGGAATTTCTGAGCATTTCTCTGTTTGATCCTATTCTCTTTCAGTGAGGCAGACCTCTCTGTTGTCATTTAAACACCTCATTGAAAGGTAGTTTCCAAATGGTTTTTAAAATGCTGTTTGTTGGGGTCCTGTGCTTCTTTAAGTTCCCCAGCACTGGGTTTTCCCCTGGCTTTGAATCACAATGTTTATTTTTAAAAGCTTTCGTGGTTCCACCCCTCCGGTTTGTTATTGCAGCTGGACCGACTTAGACTTCTCTTCTCTCCTCCAGCCCTTTTGCGGTTTGGGGTACAGTCCTGCCGCGTTAGGACCTGGCCGAAGGGACAGGAGGCCAAGACCACGGACGCGTCTGCTTTTAGTTAGCGCCCGTAGTCACAGGTGGCCCTAATTGTGCCCTGCCCGCTCACCAGAAATGTTCTTTTCTCCTTGTCCTCTCGCCTTCCTCCCTTCTCTTTGAATTCCCTTGAAAGTTAGAGTTTTTAATTTTCTCCTTTTGTTATGTTTTGTTCTCTGCTTCCAATTACCCCTTCCTCTTCCCTAGCCAAATCCTGATTCTCACCTGCACCCGGAGCCTGACGCTTGTCTTTACAGAAGCAATTATTTGCAGCCGGTTGCAGAAGAGAGATTAAACTTCTGAGGAAGGCAGCAGCACACGTATTTCCCTCCCCGGCTGGGCCAGGGACAGAGCAGCTCTTTGTCGAGCTGAGTAGCAAGGAACTCCAACCCTGCTGAAAGATGCAGCTGGAGAGTGGAAATTCTGTAGGGAACCCAGAAAGACTGACTTTAATTAGAATTTATGCCCCAATCTAAGTCCTGTAGCTACTGGCTTCTCGGAAACAGAGCTGGCTCCTGCTGTAATTGGCAGAGAGGGAGACTTGATTCTTTGTAAGCACCTTCTCAGCTTAGTCCTCAGACTCTTTTGATCACCTTCTCCCCTCAGTGCTTTGCATATTTGAGGCTCTCCAGATAATGTGTCCCCTGCTGCCTCACTCTCCCTTCCCAGAGGAGTCTTCTGTAAGTTTTAGTCAGATATCTACCATTTCTCTGGTTTTCAGTTCAAAATTTTAGTGATGCTTGTCTTCCTTTCATGTTGCCCCCAGATCTCTTTAAAGCTCTCAGTTAATTTATATACATACACACACGTCCTTATTTTAGCATGTAGTATTCTGAGAGATCAGGGAATTTTTAGAGCCAGATTTGGCTGAAGAGCCAGATGGAATAGTCATTTAAAAAAAACATTCTCACAACTTCTTATTATAGGATTGCTTGGTCCCAGTTTGAAACCCTTTTCCTGTTCAGGCCCGTTCATGTTGGCACACTACCTAAGGCCTTGATGCTGTCTCTAGAATAAGCTGAGAATACGCCAACTAACCGGGAAACTCTGGGAGAGGTGTGGAGAGAGTGTAATTATCACAGCCTCGGGGGCTGGGCACGGGAAAGCCCTGTCTGCTGCCGGGGGTGAAAGTTCTGGTGCCTGACTCCTCTCCATAACTCTTGGGTTTGATTTATCGCTGTCATGGATTATTCTGATTTTCTTTATGAGTGCATGTCTAGAGCCTACCAACTTATATTTTTAGGATCATGGTAGAAACTACTCTTCTTGAACCTGGAAAATCAGATGTGCATTGCTTTATCAGTATGTTTTCTTACTTTGAGGACCCATGTGAACCATTTTTATTATTTTTGCTCACTTTCTATTGACGATTGAGTGTAGGGATGGAGGTGGAGAAAGATGCTCAATTTTTTTTTTATTATAAAAGGAGCAAAGTAGTTTAGAAGGAAGTCAGTTTCATTCCAAAGGTAGTAGAATGTTCCTCAGATTATAAGAAAAGGGGAGAAGTGCCTAGACGAGAAGAGCTGTGGGGCTGTCAGGGAGCTAGAAAGTAAGGGCTTTGGACCTTCTTGCTCTGTGGCATTTATGGCTTGCTTTGTTTTGTTTTTAATGTTAAAGGCCTCCATGTACTAAAAGCTACTCAGTTAAATTAAGATAAGACTTTCCTGGTCTGGAAAAAACAATGCTTGCCGTTCTGTCCCAGTATAACTTTTTCTCCTTTATACACTGTGGAGAAAACACTTTCCTATCCAACACATAACAGATGAGAATATGTCAGAGGGGGCCACGTGTGACGTGTGTTGTTCTTTGGAAGTTCAAGTTAATAGCCTCGCTTGTCAGGAATATATTATCACAAGTGTAATGAGACACAATCAACTCTTTAGACTGTAATCATACCCTAAATCGAGGGAGCAAGGGTCATTATCTGGTGCAGGAGACGGGGTCTGGTTCACATTATATGACGAGAGCTCCTGCCAGCCAAAGCCAGAATCTCCATTCGGCAAGTGACCTTGGCCACCGGCCTGTCATCCCTGATGCTTGGTAATTGTGCAGATTTCTGTTTCTGAGGGGACTAATTTTCACTCTCGGATAACTTCAGAAAGGTCTCTGCCCACGGTGGTTAATGCCAGACAGTCTGGCACCAGGGACTCAAACAGCTTGCAGCTAGCAGGATGAGTTATGTGCTCATCTAAAGCAAGAGGGCCAATATTTTGCTTTTCAGGAAGGATCAGGTAGCTTGTGTCTTTCCAGTTTCTATTGCCTGACGTCTGATCTCCCTCCATTGAGGTTGATACTCCTCCGAGTGACATGTGCTTCACTCACACGATCCTGCAGCCCACCGTCACGTCAGTCGGCTCCGACATTCCTGTGTAGAACTGGAGATATGTTACGGTGTTCTATCTATTGTCCATGTCCTTCAGTATTTACAGTCTATCTCATTCTTCATGGGATTCATGCTCTCTCAGTTCATCGTGAACACTGAATTAGCTAATACTGAACCATTGCATCCATGGGACATAGAGGCTTAGGCACCTGATTTCAACATCTTCATCAACCCATCAATAAAGAACCTTGTTTTATGCGTGTTTCTGTTTAAAGACATCTTGTTTAATATATAGTTGATTCATTAGCTTTAAACTCATAGCCAATAGTACATTTTAGGATTACAAATAAATTTTAGTGAGTAGGTGAATTTGCAGAATCGAATCCGTGAATAATGAGAATTGACTATTTTCTTTTTCTTTCATGAATATCAGTTACCATAGGAAAGAAGTAATATCTGGAGTTATCTGACTCCTTTTGTGCTCTAATGCCATAGGTGAAAAGTTGGTGTTTAAGCTTGTGGTAACGAAGCAAGATTTTCTGTCTGTTACTGTGTCCGTGGGGCCTGTAGCATCAGTGGTGCAAGAGTTCACAGCTGTGAAGCAGCTCTCGGGACATTTCTTCTTCCTAGGTGATGAGTTAGACCCCTTTGGAAGCTTTCCTGCCTGTCCTTCTGAGGGCATCATTATATCTGGACTTTGATGCTTCTGCATTGACCTGAAAGAGAATAGCCATTTTGGAGCTTTTTAAATAAATAGCGCCTTACTGAATAACAAGTTGGGTGAGGGAACCAGGCACATCGACCTAGCAAGGTATGAACAGCATGTCAAGACAATGGTTATTTTACCGTTTAACACTCCACCTCCCATTTCTCTTTTTAAGTTTTGTTTAGGGAGAGTGTGGCTGGAATCTGAAAGATGGTTTTGTTTGGTCTGGCTTAAAGAATGTGGCCTTATTTGTGGGAGCCCACTATCTTTTAACATGGCTCTGAAATTTCCTTCCAAAACACCGTGCCAGCCTCCATGCCCCAGTGGGAGCAGTTAGGGGCAGAGTTGGGATAATCTCAGATGGAATACATTCTGCTTGCGAGATTGTGTATCATCAAGTATGATGGAACACTGTCTGAGACTCCACAAAGGTTTCAGCCCAAGCTGCTGACTTTTGTTGATAAATCAAGGACGGCTTTGGAATTCCTACATCGCGTCTCTCTCTGGGAAGCATCTTGCTCCTTGACAGCCATGTGTCTGTCAAAGCAAATTGGAATTGAGGAGAAGGCGGCTCCCTCTGGTGATTTCAGTCAGAATGAAGATGTCTTCTGAGCCTTGATGGTTTCTGGAGTGAATGTCCTTGAGGGAGGAAAGCTCATGTCATTATAACTTCTCTGCCCTTCCTTTCTTTAAAGGTCTGTCATAGCGAAAGGAGCCCCAGAAGGGCCTGTGCTGAGCCGTAGGGCTGACAAAGGGAGATAAGCTAGAGGAGAAGGTGAGGGAAGGGGGCGAAGGGAAGAGTCTGTTTCTATTGACAGTTTATCATTCGATGACAGATGGATTAGGTGTAGGGCTAAAACCACTCAATTATTCAGATTTCCTTCATGATTATTATTTTCTTTCCTTCTCCTGGATGGTTCAGTTAGAACCATTGCTATTACTTGCTCTTCACACCTTGCAGGTAGATGTGCCTTGTCTGTGAAGGAAACTCCCCCTCTGCCATCCTTGGCTGAGTGAGAAAGACGATGGGGAAGTTGACATCTTCCAAGGTTCACAGCCGAGGGAAGTCTTGAAATCTAGGCCACCTCTGACCTTCCCCTTTCTCATCTCAGGATGACTGTGATCAATTTGTATCTTTTCAGCTTCTGTCTGAAAGACCTCTGTGTGCCCAGAATATGAAAATAGGAGAGACCTAATTTGAAGGGAGTGGGTAGTTTATCTCTATCAAGGAATGGCGGTAAGCACCGTGCTGTTGCCTCAAATTATGGTTTAGTGGTTTACCTTAGGAGTCTTTGAGAAAAGCAGCTATCACCAAAATTTCATGCCACTTTTCTGATTTGTAGCCCTTTTACAATGCTTGGAAATGGGGCAAGACTTGAGGAATTGTCAGTAAATAATGAATAGCCATGTGCAATCCGAAGCACATGAAGAGGTTAATGGCCAACAGGGCAAGATATTTTGTTCCGAGTATAATAATGGGTCTTATCGCCTGCCCACACAATGCTATCAGCTTTCCTTTGGAATGAGGGGTTTTGTTTATGGTTTAATTTCCCTGGTGTTTACAGTGACTGCTGCATTGATAGGAGTGTCCGTAATTAGATGATAGTTTCTCTGATGGGATGTGTGAGGAGAGATAGACAGATGTTATATTAGCACTCGACTGAGATGCTGGATGTTGCTGGTTCAAGAAAAGCATGTGGATGAGAAGCCTAAAGTGACAAGAGCATCTTAGTTTAACACTTGAGTCTATATAGTTTGAAAAAAAATCCCAAAGCAAGGACAGGCCTGTGTACTGCCGTTGCATGACTTTATTTTCTGCATCATTGTTTTGTCCTCTTCGCTAGAGTTGTACAGACCTTTCTTTAAAGCTGTGGATTCAATTATTAGGCTTATTATGCTCATGGAGTAGTGTCACTTCTATAGACCTAAAAAGTGGTAGACTGGAATTCTAAGTATGAACTAACAGAATCAAAGAACATAAGAACATTGAGATTAAAATGCACATTTTGAAGTCAAGTAAAAAGGCACCCAAGAACATATTGATTTTCTGGTGCTAAATTATCTAAAAAGCTTTTAAGTTTTTAACTTGGTAAATCACATCATAATTTCATGTTCATTTTGGCCAGAGCACATGGGTGTTTTCTAAAGCCACATGTGAAATAGAAAACTGGACGGTGAGGGGGGTGCTCTTTTGAACTTCTCTTTGCTCTGCCATTAACTGGAGAGAAGGGACACAGGAGTGAGGGCGGAGGGCTGTGAGTGAACAGGCAGCCAGCCAGCAGTCAAGTGCTTTCAGGACACTGCATGTATGAGGGTGCCTGAAACCCACGGTTATGGAAAACGGAAACCCAGAAAGCAAACCTGTGGCGTTTGTTTGAATCAATGATTGTAGAACTGCTACAGAGGAAACGCTCCAGTTCAGCTGAACATTGTTCATTGAGAAATTGGAGTGATTTTTACTTAGCCATTGACCTGACATCTATGAAAAAATAGGTTTACTAAGGGAATTATCAGTGTAAGCATGAGATTTACAAAGATAGTGTTTATATTACTGAGGGAAAGGTATTTTCCTGACTGGTCCCTGTTGGTCCCTGGGTTGACCTCGTTCTTGTCTTGTCTCTGTTCATGACGGCAGCCGTCTCTCCGTGGGGACATCTCTGAGCACGTAGAGAGGTTCTCAGGGTGAGTGGAGACTGCTCCCCAGGGAGTCTATAGAAGGACCTTTGTAGATGCCAGTCAGCTTAATAGGCAAGAAGAGGGGAGATATTGGTATGTTTGCACAGAGGAATCTGTCATAAGTTTGGATTTTACAGAAGTTGAACAGGTTGTAAAAAAGGGAGCCCAAACCTTCGCGAGTAGCATTGGAAAGCTTCTTCTGAGACTGGAAACCTTCTAAAGAGAAGTAAGCAGAGGATTCCGTTCTGAGTGAAGATGGGATCAAGGCAAACCGAGAGCCTCTGGGCCAGGAAGATGTGATTTTCTCTCCTCGGGACTTTCCCTCCAGCACAGCCCACCATCCTCCAACTCCTGCCTGTGTGCCTGCCGAGTGCCTGGCATGTTCTAGACCTGGAGGAGGGTCAGCAGCATCTGGGTTTCACCCAGGTTAATTTGCTCTGTTTTTCTGAGTGATTTTGATTGATCTCAGATTGGGTGATGTGATGTCAAACTGGAAGAATGTGTCTAGAAGCTAACTTTAGGGTTGTGCCCCTGGTCTGTTACCATTTACACACACCCTGAAAAAGCATGGAGGAAGCCTCATCAAATGTCTTTCTTGAACATGCTCCTTTCCTTAGGTCTGGCCTCGGGGATTCAAAGTTGAATAGGACATGATGACTGTCCTTGACAGGGGGAAGCAGACAAGTAAACCATAGAGGGTGATATGAAATAACCAGAGGTGGGCACTGGGTGCCCTGGTCACAGAAGAGAGGCCACTACATCACATGGGGACACGAGGGACACATGTGGATTTCAGAGAGCCAGCAGGAATGCAGGAACAGCTGTTAGAATGAATGGCTTGAGTGATGAGGTGAAGCCAATAAGATATAATCTAAAGGGTGGGAAAGAGAGAGTTCTGGATTCGGATTTGTAAATAAACTTTGTACAAACCCCAAGGAGGGAAGTTACTGTCTCAACAGCTTATAAAATCAGAAGTAAAATACAAACCAAAACCAGCGGTCAGTTTAATACTGTTTGTCCCACACGGGGGGGGTTTGTCTTCTTGAGAGCTTATGGAAGGGAAACACAGACCCACCCCACTGTTGGCACAGGGAGAAGGGGCAGGACAGACACTCTGGGGGAGTTCACCGTGTGGCAGGCGTCATCCTATGCACTTCACCTGTGTTAATACATTTGCTGGCAGAGCTTGTCAGTAGAAAATAATGAAAGCCCATTTTGTGGAACATGGTCTGCATTTCAAAATGGTCTCGTTTACCTTCCAGTTAGGTCAACAGAGTGAGCTTTTATTGCATATGCTGGTTGTGATTAACTGTGGTTCCTTTAATAAACAGTAAGCTCAGAAATTTCCTCGGATTCTTCAACACTCTTCTCCCAGGTTTTTTAGGTCCATGTAATTTTAGGTCCATGTTGTCACTCATCAAGGATGGGGAGAGGGATGCAGGTAGAGGGGGCACCCCTTATGTCAGGCTTGTGGCCTGAAAATTTTAAGGGACGTGTGTGTTGTGAAGGAAATGAAAGAAGCATCTTGACTCATACAGAAGAGGGTTCCTTTCACAGCAGGTTTGCATCAGGACCTGCCTGGCCTTCTGGTTCCCTTTAGTGAGTCCGGTTTGATCAGATTGTCTTGTTGATGGAGGCTGCAGGATGGGCAGAGCAGCTTCATGACTAATCGAAGGCAGCTGACATGGTTGTTGTCACATTGGTGAAGCTGCGCTGGTTCTTCTTGGGGAGGAAGTTTCAGTACAGTTTGTGCTGAAATGGATGACATGACTCATTGCCAAATGTGAAAAAAAGAAAATCTTTTTACTCCCCCGTATGTGTAAACACTCTAAACACAGCAGTGTTCATAGGAAGGTAAGACACCATCTGGTTCAATGCGTAGTAGCCTATTTCTTATTTTTATCACTAATTTATGTTGAAAGGATGACAAATGGAACAGAATTCAATTTTTGGTGATGTAACACACCCAGGGATTTGGATAGTGTTAAGCCTTCTGTAGTCTCAAAAACATGAAGCAAATGCTTATGTGGAATGACTCCCATCCCAGAGCAACTTGGCCACATGCCTTAATGGGAAAATGAGATGCGTTTTTCTTCTTCAGGCCTTGGTGCCCACCTTTGGCAATGGAGGACCCAACAGGTCATTGGGACTGATTCGAGCAGAATTTAAAAGTGTTTTATTCTTCATGTCTTTGGAGAGATGAATGTTCTAAAATGACTTCAGAGTAATTGCTGGGTTTAAGCCAAAACACAACACTATAGTTTGACTTCTAAGTCAAAACACAATTTGCTTGGCCCAGATCACTGTATACCATGTGAAACAGCAGCATTGAAGTCTGGGCACCGAAAATAAATGAAGTCATGGAAAATCCAAAATTGACACAGCCCAGCGTGCATATTGGATGGCCTGAGTGGGTTTGTAGTAATCTGACTGCCCTTACTGAGTTAAAGGAGAGGGTCTTTTCACTTCTCTCTACTGGGTTAGAGAGAGAGCTTCCTTTGTAGCTAGGAACTTCTAAAAAACTGCTGTCTGTTCTGTTTTTGGGAAAATAGTTTTCTGAGTGATTTAACCCACTGCCATTTCACTAACAGTTGATTGTGAATTTCCCAGTCAGCCGTCTTTCCAGCGATAAATAAGCCCCTTTTCTCTTTCATGCTCTTGCAGCAGACCTTTGCGGGCCTTAGTTCAGCTTGGTTCTGGGGACGTTTTGGTGCCAGCTGTGGGTTTAATCTGTGGCAGTGATTTCCCTCTTCCTGTGTGATGACCTGAGGGCTGATAGAAGAACCCAAGCCCTTCCTGTTGGCTTTAACAGAAGTTAAGTACCAATAGTGGTTAAATAGTTTTTTTTAGAGTTGAATCTTGATCTTAGTATTAAATCTTGAATTTAGATTTAGAGTTGAGTCTTGAATCTCTTTTGTGTGGGCAGGCTACTGCGTACAGGGGAAGTCTTGTTGGATGTGTCGTTCTGAATAAGTAGGAATTGAGAGACCACCTTTTTCAAAAAGGCTGAGATGCCCTTCTCTTTCTGGGTCCTGAGATTGTAGTCTACAAAGGATGGATCAATTTAGCTGTCAAAATGAAAGCTGAGAGGCCAATTGCCCATGCAAATTAACCACTTGTGCAAGCACTTCAAAATTGCCTACATGAAAAGCGAGGCTGCCCTTTTGAAAATTTGGCACATGGTGGCAGAAATAAGAAAGTAGTCACTATTTGGAGACATTGGTATCCTTAGAGAGCCGATTTTAGAAATTGTTCATTTTGACAGTTGCTTGGTTTTTGGCAACTTGTTTGGTTTAACGAGGAAGTCATTTCTGTCCCCCTTCTTTCCCTCGGCTCCCATGCCTCTTAGCAGCCCAGAACATGTCTCATTGTCTCATGTGGGAGTAAAGGAATAGGAAGCATTTTGCTCCAGTTTTATTCCAGTTACCGAGGCCATATATCAGTTCCAGGGTTATCATTTTCTACCAGGCTAATCTGCACGAAGACTAAATGGGAAACTATTGGGTTTCTTTCTTCCCAGATGTTGTTTGGATTAGTTAACGCTTTGAGAAAAGAAATCCCCAGTTTCCGCCTTCCCTTTTCTGGACGTCTCAGCTGTGTTTAATATTTCTAAACCATCACATTTCACAGCGACTACTATCTGATGGAGAGAGGAGTCTTGGGGTGGATCTGGTGTGAAGGCTCCAAGTAGGAAGCGTATTTCTCTTCCTTGTGCATCTTACTCTTCTGATGCAACTTTCAGAAGTGTCTGCTCTTCTGTTCATGGAGGCAAGATTTGCCTCTGCTGGTCTCAGAGCCAGATGATCACATCGTTAATTGACTCAAATCTGAGGCCATGTGTCCCCAGGGGAGGACACGCTGTTCGTGAAGCCTCAGCCATCGGTGCGGCTGGTCTCCAGGTGTTCCTGAGATAGCCAGAGATTTAAAGGAGGGAAATTATGACATCTGGCACTTGTCTTTTGAAAATGTACATGAAATAATTATGAAAGAGATTATTGATTGGTCTTGATCAATATTTGGCATTATTTGTACAGAAAATAATCAGCTAGTTAACTAAAGAGATCATTTCTGATTTGGGGAAAGCTATTCCCAAGGGTGAATTCCTTGAGGACAGAGTCCTTCCACGCAGCTATGGCGTCCTGCATGTCATCCTTCCATACGTTCTGTACTCAACTGCGATGTGGCAGAAAGTCTCCGATTAGCCATGTATGCTCATGTGAAAAGTAAGGCAAAACATTTATGTGCTTTTCCGGGTTCAATATTGTTGTATAGTCATAACTCTCAGGATCTGATTTTAGAAGTGCTTTTTTTCTCCCTGTACATTTGTTGTATCACACATTTTTGTGTAAGATCTCTAACCTTCTAAAGCCACAGCTATTGATGCTGTCCCTATGGAAACATGGCTTGGTTCAGACACTGTTTGCAGATGCAGAGTTTGACTGGGTGCAGCACGGATGTCATGTGCTGGCCAGTGCAGCAAACCTAGAGGCGAAGGAACACCTTGCAAAAATCCTGTGACTTGGGCACTACATCACATCCCTTTCTAACGCTGCTTTCCAGTATTTAGGCATCATAATGTCAAATAATATTCCAAGTTTAAATTGGCAGTATTGAACAAATCAACAGACCTATGTTTAAAGAAAAATAAAACTCTAATAAGTTTTTAAATTTGAATTCTGACCCCATCTTGAATGTAAAGCCGTCGCAGTCTTGTATTTGGGGAGATCAAAGTGAACCTGCTCCATGGGCCAGCCTCTAACGCCAGCCGGTGTCATCAGCCCAGAGCCGAGGGACAGGTGACTGCTCCTCAGCGCACACTCAGGATGGCTCTGTCCAGCCTGCTGCTTTCATCACATACTTTCTTCAGCACCTCAAGCTTTATGCCCATTTTGGCTTTTCCTCTTCACATTGTTTTCTTTTTTTTTTTACTTGAGGTCATTGGTTTATAATATTACATAAATTTCAGGTGCATGTCATTATATTTCAACTTCTGTATAGATTGCATGTTCACCACCGAAAGTCTAGTTTCCACGCATCACCATACACGTGTACCCCTTTACCCCTTTGCCCTCCCCCCACCCCCTTCACCTCTGGTAACAACTAATCTTTTCTTCATATCCATGTGTTTGTTTGTTTATCTTCCACATGTTTTCTTGATGCTAGAATTTGCGCTCAGGAATGTGGCAGCACTAGGAGCAGAGGCTCTGCCCTCCTCCCTCTCGCAGATCCCAGCCTGCCTGCAGTTGTGTTTATGTCCTCGAAAGTCTGCACCTGTTCGGAGCACCCACGTGTCTCTGCAGCTGCTTCTGTGTGTTTCTCTCCCCTCACTCCTTTTCTCACGTGTGCTTCTTTGCCTCGGCCCCTCTCCTCTCTGCCACTTTTGCATTGATGCCTCTTTCTCTGTTCCTGGTGCAGCCACTTCCTTTTCTTTTATGAATGGTTGGGGTTTCAGAGGACCCCCCCAGCCTATAGGAGCCTGCCTTGCTTTCAGGCAGCATCTTTCTTTACCCTGAATGTCCCCATTGATTTCTCCAGGCACTGTCCAGTGGGACACAGCTGTTTGAAGGGAATGGCAGAGACTGTCAGGTGACTTCGTACAGGAAGAGCAAAGTGAGGGACAGTGTTAGAAAGGAGAGCATTGTGCACAGAGAGAGTGACTGGATGTCTTCCATCCCCTGTCACCTCTGAGTGGTAGATTCTCCAGACAGTTCCTGTCAACCAAACCAAGGGCATTGGACTAATGAGCTAACAACAGTAATATCCTTTACTCATTTTATATTTAAATTCCGAGTAAGAAAATTCTGATTCTCTGTTTCCAGTCTTGTTTTATATTCAAAGACATTCATTGCTCATTTAGTTTCTAGACAACTAACGTTTTGCATAAATGGGCTATGATTTATAGTCTTTTTTAAAAAACTATTTTAAAGTCTAAAGTTCTCCTGTGCAGCTTCTTGCCCGTGGTTTCTCCCCTTCTTGTCTGTCCTCTGCAGACCTGCCATATTGATCGTCCTAAACACCACTCCCACCCTGGCATTCCAGTGAGCCTCCAGTGACTTCCCCTTCCTTTGGATGCAGTCTCATCATTTTCTCATGTTTACGTTCCCTGATTGTCTGCTTTTCCAGGCTGCTAGCTCCCTGGAGTGGCTCCTCTGAGCCTTCCTCCCACATGGCCATGTGTGGGAGTGGCCTTGGGGATGGACAACCTTGCCCCGCCTTCTGCTGGTCCAGGTACTCCTGATGCCGCCCTCGCTGCTCCTCAGCCTCCCACTTGGAACCGTTTCTCCCATTTGCTTCCTTGTTTTCTTTCACTAACTTGAACCTGAGGCCAGCTTTTCACCTGTGGTCCTCGCTGCCCTTCAGTCCTGATTTTCTGCCTGAGCAGACTTGCTTTGCTGCACATGTCGCCAGTTCAGTCTGCACTCCTGCAAACTCCTATCTCAGGTGGTCCTACAGTTGGGGTTTCCATCAATTTACCCTACGCCAAGGTGGTATCAGACAGCCATGCTCCAATTCAGCATGGCTCCGGCCAAAATGGCTCTTCATTCCATCTGAGGATTCGCAGGTATTCCTGCCTGACGTACTGTTTGCTTCACCAGCAATGCACCCCACTCAAATACACTTCGTCATCTCCTTTAATATCCTACCCACCTCTCAAAGCCCAGATCACATTTCGTATTCTTCCTGGAAGCTTTCCCTAACTCTTCTGCCTGTAAGTAACCTCCTTTTTCTCCAATTTCATAGTATTTACTGAATTGTGTAGCAGACAAATCACAGTATCTTGTATGAACTCCTAAGAGCATAATTGGTTTTTGCTTCGTCTTCTAACCACCTACCACACATGGCCATGGGGGGCGCTGTGCATGATGGTTAACTGACGGATTGACAGATGATGGGATGTCTTTCAATTAAGCGCCACGGCCACTGGTAAAATTCTTGCAAGTTGTGAAACCCTGTCCAAGTAGCTCAGAGGATTCCTGAGCCTGCACCTGATGGGGTTTCTTTTCATCCCTCCACTAAATGTCTTTATGATGCCAGGTGGTCTCGTCCATTTTCGTTTTATTTCCTCTGATTTTACTGTGTTGCGATTTCTGAATTGAGCTCTTAAGACTGGCCTGAAATTTTAATTTCTCTCATGTATCTGTAGGATAAAGGCCAACACTCAGCTGACCTTTGGTTTCTAGGAGAATTGTTTAAATCCACATTTTTTCTCATTGTGAATAGGATGGGCCTGGGGAAGGTTGCATATTTTAGCAGAAGGCCATGTGTCGATGGGCACTTAGTGAGTTATAACTGATGTTTCAATTTGATGTATGCATTTCAGTTTAGAGACAATTTGAAGAGCCTGTGAAGGTGGCTACAGGGTACAATCTCTCAGAAAGGTTTATTGTTTGAAAATCACAGTGTTGCAGGAATAGTTGTGTACAACTGTGTGCACAGTAGCGGGTTTTTCCAAGGCAAGGCTGTAAATGACAATCGTGATGCAGAAGACTTAGGAGATGGTTTCTTATAAGGTTGATACTAAGCTAAAAGACAAGAATAAAGGTAATACAGAATTGATTGAAATGGGAACGCTTGTATGTTAATATTTAACGGGTAGTTAAATATCCGCTTTAAAATATGCCGATCTCCAGTCTGACGTGACCCTCTGAGGCTTTGTAGTTTCTTTACCTTTTGACTTTCTTCTCACTTTTCTAGAAAATATGGCAGTGATTTATGGCTTATAAATCAGCTAATTTAGGACCTCAGTGGGGGAGGATGGGAGAGCTCAGCCTCCAGACGTGAAGGGGCCATTGTCTGTGACTTGAGCTCAGCTCCCATTCAAGGTCACTGCTTCGTTGCTGTGGTTTCTGCTCAAGAGCCTGCACTGCTCAGCACATGTGGGTGTCGTGTTCAGTGGTATAAATTCCTTGAGAGGGTGGGACGCCTACCCAGGTAAGGGTTGACCCTCCAGAGCAGAAGGTCCTGATGCTGTTAGCTTGGCCGTCACACACCAGGACGGTAAAATGTCTTTTTCACTGTTGATATAAACACAGGCCTAGTAAAACCCTTTCAGGGTGTATGCCCCCGAATCCTGCTCCTGGAACTGGACTTTCCAGTTGTGACTTCAGATTCTAAAGGAGAGTTGTGTTGTCCCCCAAGCCACATGAACTGTGTGTTGGGCGTTCTGTCACTTGAGTGTTGCCTTTTCATGAAGAAGGGGCTCGGTTTTGAAGTCTGGAGGTTGGCTGTGGAGTGTCTGGCTGTCCAGGCTGTGGCTGGCCCTGCCCGAATTCAGCAGGGATGTTCTCTTCCTGTACTATTTGGTGTCAATGATTCTGAATTCTTACAGTGTCCTTTTTGACCTCTGTCTTTTTTGCCGTTTAAGAGGATGGCCGTCCTCTGCAGGCGTGACTCATGGATGTCCTGGCTGACGGGCCACATCAGCTAATTTATGACCTCACTGAGGGAGCGTAGGAGAGCTGGCCTCCAGACCCACCATCAGCCCTGTTTTTAGTTTAATTCTGACACCGGGGAACCTATAGAAATTGCCAGATATTCATGGCAGTAACCAGTGGATCTGTCTAACTTTGTTACTCAAATTTTGGTAAGAGATAAACAAATACAGTGACATTTTAGTACTAATTGTAAAGCAGGTTTTAGGGCTCAAGAGAGGAAGTTGGTGCATTCAAACGTGCTGTTTAATAAAGAAGTCCCAACTAGCATATTTGTTGCCACACCCAAAGGAGATATTTTTGGTGTTGTGAGAAAGGAATTGGCCGCTCCTAGGAATTTTGCTGGACTGAGTATGCCTTCTTACCTTGGGGAGAGCTCCCTTACTCCTCTTTTGGCCTCAAGGATTTGCATCTGCACCTCCTCCTTTCCAGAGGATGATGTCAGGAACTTTCAAAGACTCAGCTGGGACCACAGCGGCATCCGTGCGGCAGCGTGTGAGCGCACCTGGGCTGCGGGCGCCTTCGTGGGCAGTTCTGAATGTGTTGCTTTAGATCACCCCCCTGGCTTCTAATGAACTCACCAAAGGGGGATGGAGAGGCAATGTCACCTAGGCACTGCCCTCCGGCCTCTGAACCTCAGGACTTCCAAACAGCATTTCAGCAGATATAAAATTTTACAAATTTCCAGATGTTGTAGTTCAGTTTATTTTCTCCAGGCACACGGCCTTTAGATAATTACTGAAGTAGACAGTGTGGGAATCATCGCACAGAGGAATAGCCAGAATATTCCGGGAACTTCTACTCCCCCTTTTCTCATCATCATTCTCATCTACTACCCAAGTGTATGTGTTGGGATAGGCAACGTCAGTGTGTTCCAGGTTGACGGCAGCCAGAAGCTGCCGAGTTTGCAGAGTAGCAAGAAACTACATCAGCGGGGCCGGCTCCGTGGCCGAGTGGTTAAGTTCGCGCGCTGCGCTGCGGCGGCCCAGGGTTCGGATCCTGGGCGTGGACATGGCACCGCTTGTCAGGCCACGTGGAGGAGGCATCCCACATCCCACAACTAGAAGGACCTGCAACTAAGATATACAACTATGTACAGGGGGTGGGTTGGGGAGATAAAGCAGGAAAAAAAAAAAGATTGGCAACAGTTGTTAGCCCAGGTGCCAATCTTTAAAAAAAACAAAAAGAAACTACATCAGCTAGGACAACAGAGAAAGCGTGATCCCAGAAGGGCAGTGTTGGAAGTAACAGGCATCTGTGACTAGCACTGGATGTATTTCTTTTATGAATAAGAAATGGAATGTAATGCATTTCTTCAATTTCTGTCATACTTGGTTTCAGGGAGGCTGGCTTTTGCTGTAGTCTTCTGATCATATTACAATATCAAGCTTTTAGGACATTTATATGTTAAGTTGAATGAGGAGATTGGACAGCTTTACTTGGTTTTAGTAAAGTGAGTTGTGTTCACAGTTTACGGTTCTTTTTCGTATACAGTCTCATATTGTGTCCCCAATCAATTTATGTGTAAATAAAAATACAAACTCAAATTTCTGCTGTAGTTTATTTTACATCTTCTGCCTTTATGTCCTATTTTTGAAATGCAATACTTAAGATACTATATATTCATAAAAATGGAATTGAAAGAGCCATCACGAAGTGGGTAAAGTCACACAACCCATCTGCAATTGATGTTCAAGCTGCTCAAAGTAATTCAAATGGGTTTGAAATGATGGTCCTTTTCGTTATTTCATGAGCTTTGTTTTCATATGTTAAAAGCATTTGAATTTTTATTTCTTCTTTTCTGAAGAAAGAAATCCATTGGTGCACAGGATGCTAAGCTATGGCTATTGCGTTTATGACTTCCAAGCTGTCCTGGGTCACCCTGCTTTAAGCCTTAGATTGCTGAAGCAGCTTGCATTGGTTGTGCAGGCCATTAGTAAGACTTTCTAGAATCGATAAACAATGACTACTACCTCTTTTAAGATGGGTTAATAGGTCTCTGTTTTTTTCTTTTCTTTTTTTGAGGCGCTGGTGTGTGAGAGTTGGGCTTGACTGCCCAGGTGCCCGTGGACTCTCAGTGTGATACATGATCGAGGACACGCTGCAGCCCTTCCCTCCTTGGTAAGTCCGACACCTAAAGGAGAAGTGAAGGAACCAATGATTTTATAGATTGAGATACTACAATAGCTTGTAAGCATCGCTTATTTCTGCTGTTAAAAATGGCAGTGAATGACCAAGCTTTCAGAAACTGAGGCACAGAGAGGTTTCATAATCTGCCCCAGATCTCAAAAGTCAGAGGCAGAGCTGGGGTTTGCATCCATGTTCTTAACTCTACACAATACTGCTTCTCAGCACCAGGAAGGCCTTCTGAGTATAAGCACAGACATACTTTCCTTTTCCTTACTGGAAATACTCAGGTCCTTAAAGGAAAGCTCACAATAAATATTAAGAAATCCATTTTTTTGGCCAGCCCAGTGGCGTAGTGGTTAATTTCGTGTGTTCTGCTTTGGTGGCTGAGGGTTCGCCAGTTTGGATCCTGGGTGCAGACCTAAACACTGCTCATCAAGCCTTGCTGTGGTGGCGTCCCACATACAAAATAGAGGAAGATTGGCACAGATGTTAGCTCAGGACCAGCCTTCCTCACCTAAAAAAAAGCAATCAGTTTTTCAGACTGCAATTTAAGTCAGGAGATAGCAAATTTTTTCTGAAAAGGGTAAGGTAGTAAATATTTTAGGATTTGCTGGCCATGGAGTCTCTGTATAATAACTCAACTCTGTCTTGTAGCACTAACTCAGCCACAGACAATATGGATGTGAGCAAACTTGACTGTGTTCCAATAAAACTTTATTTACAAAGACGAGTGGCAAGCTGAGCTGGATTTGGCCCAAACGCTATAGTTTCCTGAGCCCTGATCTACATCATTCTTGCAATGCTCGGAAATTTCACAGGGTAGAGAGTGAGAGTGTTTTAGTGGCCAGTAGGTATGAGTCCCTTTACAAAATTTAGCTTGGATGCTCAGAATTTAATCATAAGCCACTTTTAATGAAATCTGCTGTAAATGCAAAAACCTACTCCTGGAGTAAGTGCATGTGTTGTTCTAATGCTTGACGCCATCTGTGTGCACCAAGTGCATTAGTCTGAGTCTCAGCACCTAGTCTACAGCTTTGCTCAAAGTAGAGCCTGATAAGCTTTGTTCTTTCAGTGTATTTTGTTAATCTATAATGTATAGCTCATGATGAAATAAGTTCTGATAGCATTTCCTATTTTGGTCTCCGTATAGTTTCTAAATGTGACATTTTTATTTTGCACCCTTGTATATACTGCCACTTATACATATTAGGGTACGCATGCAATTGTCTTGGGTTGTCTGCTAATTAGACTGCACAAAAGTGTTCTGGTCTCAAATCTTCCTCTTCTAGTATGAGCAGAATCAGATGTTTACAAGAGTCAAGTCTGAACAAGATTGACATACTTAAATCATGGGATAAAATGACCATACCCTTTGCCACATACATCAAATGAGGTGGTTTACAAATTTTTTTTTGACTTTTTCTTACAAAAGGATACTTCTAACACCTCAAGGCCTATTTGACTCTCTACTGCACTTTTTATCATCTAAAAAGATGGGCAAAGGAAAAGTGGTTAATTTGTGTTTCTTTAAGAAATTTAAGCAGGGAACTGCTCTATTCCTTCCTTTGGTCATTCATTCATTCATAGAAATAAATAATTGTAGCAAGTCCATGAGCCTGATGTAGCAGAATTTTGTAGACATGCCTTTTTCAAGAGCCACTAGTTCCTAGATACTTGTTCTATAAGTAATGGAAAAGTGTTCTTCACTTTGGTAGTAATGATATGAAAAGTAAAATTCGGGTTATAAAAGTAATGGAAAGCTATATATGGTACCATATTAACTGGAAAAACAGATTGAAGAATAATGCGTTTAATAGAATCCCATTCATCTTAAAACACACACACACACACAATCTCTACACGCGAGTACATGTATGTTACAAAGTCTACGAGAACATATATCAATATATGCCAAATTCTAAACAGATTATCTCTGGGGTTGAGGATGGTTTGCACTTTATGGGCCATATATTCACTGTTTAAAATTTTCAGGAGTATTGTATTTTTGCAACTTAAAAAAATGAAAAAAGAAGGATTAAAATAGTGAGTGCTCATTATGGAAATTATATAAAGAAGGGGAAAAATTCCACCCATAATGCCTCCACCAAAGACGACCACTGCTGTCATTTCATGTAATCTTTTATAGTATATTCTTGATAAGGAATTTACAGAGTTGAAATAACACTTGACATAAAATTTTGCATACTGCTTTTTCACCTTTTATAACACACTTTTTATATTATACAAGTATGATAATATATTATTGAAAAATGTTAATAAACCTCATTTTAATGCATCATAATATTCTATCATTTACAGGCCCTATAATGTAATGTACTGCTTCTTTTTTGCTGGATATATATATTATTTCCAGTTAAAAATCGAAGACAGTGCTGAAATGATCATGACAACGGAGTGTGCACACACCTCGTATTCCTGGATTCCAGTCCTACTTTATTTAATAGAACTTAATCCATTATGTTGAATATTATTAAGTCATTATCACAGTGCTTTCACTCTTGTCTCATTTCTGTACCTAACTTTTGGTGTTTCCTTTAAATGTTATGTGATGTGTTGGGAAGATCAAGGCAACGCTGGTCGAATCATGTATGTATTGGTTGATGTCCTCGCCTGTTGAGTTTTGAGCACTCACCTAAACTATTAGTTGAATTAATTAATTATCATGTGCAAGCAATAATGGTTTCATAGTTTATAAATTCCAACCGAGAGAGAATTAGCTAGGTTTCTCTTTCTGAAATGGAGGTTAACCTGATTTTGGATAGATCAAACCACAACTCAACTCTCCGTCTTGACTTTTCTTGGATTTCTAGATTTCTTGGCTGTAAAATAAGGAAAGTGAGAGGACATAATTTCAGACTGGGAATAGGCAATGAGAAACCAGCCTGAGTTTCTGGAGAGAAAGCGATGAAATATGAAAAAAAATGTGCTTCCTGAGTTGCTATCAGCATTTCAATTGGTGCTGCTGTGTTCATGGGAATTTTATTTTGTGATGGTTGCAATGCATTTCTAGGTATGTTATTGACACAAGGTACAACACTTGCTTAAACATGCTGAGTGGTTGTATGCTGGGATAAAGATTTAGCCTGTCATTCTTGATAATGTCAGAAATACCAAAGCTGGGGACTCTACTCTTTAGTATTCCTGTCCTATTGTCTAGTCAGCCTGATGGAAGATGTCCGTGAGGTGATTTGGAAAGGGCCATGCACAGCTGATCTGTTTTGTCACATGCATTTCACTCCGCATTACCAAAGTTCACTGACAGGAGAATTGTCTGCTGCCATTATCCACCTTAGAGTGCATTGGAATTCCTATTATGGAGCTGGGGAAACCTTGCTTTCTCTCCTTCTGTTCTCTTCTGTGTGGGATTTTGGCCTTTTGTCTCATTTGTTTAGGTGAGTGTCTGCCAAGGCTGTTATTGTCCTGAAGGTTACTGGCTTTCTGACTACTATAAATATTTGTGAATCACAGATGTGGGGTGAAGTTCAGAATCCATTTTCTTTCCTTTGTTTCGTGTTTAAGTCAGGCTGGGATGGTGTGCGTGTGCTGTTCATTCTCAGACGTGCAGTAGAGGGGCAGATGTGTGTGGGGTTAATTGCTTAGATTTGAAGATTTACATGTGTGTGTATGGATACTGCCCCCTTGACTAAACTGTGTGTAAGATCTTTTTCGGCAGGACTTTCCTCAGGGCATAAACAAGACCCCATGTTTGGATTTTTGGATTTCATGGGACTTGGGGTTTTCCTGCATTGTGGTCTGCAGATCAGACTATTGGAGAGGCTTCTATAGTTGCAGGGCCTCAAACCTAATCAGTTCGTGTTTTATCCACTGGAGCTTTTCATGTGGTTTTCATGGGTGTTTGTGTCTCTTTTAGCCTCCCAAGCCACAACAGGATCAGGCATTTTGCTTCATTTGCTTTTGCTTAAAGCTTGGACAGTAACCACTATTGGTTAAACCAAACAGAAAAAGCAGAGGTTGGAAAGATGGTCAGAAGATTCTGGGAAGTAAATACCACCACATTTTCATACAACAGTATCTAAGAATAGTGAAGAGATCTTACATTTGCTGCATTGAGGAATTAGGAGGATGCATCTAAGTTGTTTACAATAGCTCAGATATTTTTGGAGTGGGAGTAACTGCCCTTCTCAGCTCGGAGGCCATGTTATACCTTTTGACAACTCTTCTTCCTCCTTTCATTGCAGGCCACCTCGTTGCTATAGTGATAGTTTGAAGGTGAGGCACCTGCCCGAGCTGGCCAATCACTCGTCCCAACTGACTAATTCTAGTTGAGGCTTGTCACCCCAACTTGGGCACCAATGTCACTTTCTTTCTCTCCTACTTAAAGATAGTACTTAAAGAATTCTTCCTTTTCTTTCCTGCTTCATCAGTTTTTATTTTCTTCTCTCTGTCGGATCTTTCCAATAGGAGTGCAAACATGTAGCATTAAAAAAATGACCTGTTGACTCTAATTTCGCCTCCAGCTATGACCCACTTCTCTCCTTCCCTTTACAGAAAAACTCCTTAAAAGCACTTGCTTATATTTGTTGTCCTCAAATCCTGTATTTCCATTTCCTCTTGAACCCACTTTGATCACTCATACATTCCATCAGTACTGCCTTGTCGAAGTCACCAGTCACTGCCATGTTGCTAAGTCCAGTGGTGAAGAATCAGTCAGCAGCATTTGTTCAGTCCATCTCTCCTGCCTCTTTCAAGGACTTTCTCCATCTGGTTTCAAGACTCCTCATTTCCCTGCCATGAGTCCTGCATCTCTGGCTGTTCCCTCTTACCTCAACTGCTCATCTCCCTGTCCTCCAACCACTGGAATCCCTTAAGGTTTTAGTACTTTGACCTCCCTCTTTTCCCACCATCCTCACCATTTGTGTAATTTCTGTCCTCCCCTCAATGTAAGCTTCACGAGAGCAGGGATTTTTGCCTGTTTTGAGCACTGCTGCATCTCCAGGCATATGGAAGAACCTAAGACATAAAAAACTGTCAATAATTATTTGTTGAATGGATGGATTGATAGATGTATGTATGTATGTATGTATGGATGGATGGATAGATATATGGATGGATCTTTTGAGAGTTTTCAAACCAGGTAAGAAAAAAACCTATTTCTAATTTGGGCATAGAGCTGGAAGTCTATGAGGCTTTCTGCAAGAGGAAGGAATGGAATGAACCTCCCTCTCCCCCAGTCAGAGTCTAGTGTATTTGGTGTCATTTCTACATATTGTCCAGGGGGTGGATAATATTTGCCTATTCACCAATTCTCAGCTAATGTCTCACTTCCTCTATGGATCTTTTTCTTCCCTCTCCATGACCAGATGAATTAAGTTGAACCTCCTCTGTGTCCCCATGCTCCTATGTATGTCCCCACAATGGCAATTTGAAAGTGGATTCATTGTAGTATTTCTTGTGTTCTTATAGTTTTTCCTCTTCAGACTGCAAGGCCCTTGGCTTGATTGTGTTCATCTTTCCAGGACTTAACACTGGCATGCAATCAGCACTGAATACTGTGTGTGTTATTTAATGAAGTGATTGAGACTGAAATTTTGTAAAACATAACTGACTCTAATGGTCCTTAACACTGTAATAAAAATGTGCTCCTCTAGTGTTCGGATTGTGGTACATTTGATTTAAGATGTTTATTTCACGATTTTACAATAATTAAATAATTAGATTTGCTGTAGCCATTATAGACTGTCTCCATATTGTCCAGCTGAGACCATTGACTCTTCTGCCTTCCCAAATAGTCTTTTCAGCTTTTCCATGTAGGTGACCATCATTCATAGCATATCTTAGAGAGGGAAGAGAGTGCAATCCTTCCAGACTGTTTCTCCCTGATGGTTGTCTGTGAGTTGTGAAGACAACTGCAAAGGAAGATGACAGGAGTCAAATAGACCAAGACCAACATGGCCCTCCCCTATGGTGTCAGATCAGATGTCACTTGCTTCCTGGTATTTAATATTTCTTAAGTTGAGCATTCGGACCTACTGTCAGTGTCACAGCAGAATTTCATCATTATCATCTTCAAGGAGTACCTATTAATAACGTAAAAATAGCATAGTACAGCATGACTGTCTGGTCACGCCCGCCTTTCCTATCAGCCATCTCTGAGCACATCTGTGCTGTGCTCCCAATGTGTTCACAGCTATGGGCATCAGATAGGATGCATCCACAGGCCTGGCACACAGTAGGCGCCAAACAAGGAGTGACATCAGTCAAGCAATTGAATGGCCACATGTTTCCTGTATTAGTGCTCGTGCTAAAACTTCTTCACTGAATCAAACATCTTTTTACTAGTCAGGTCTAGTTCTTTTCTCTCAAATAACTATGACTTTTTTCTATTTTCCTGGAATTCCCTCCTTCTTAACTCTATTTGATACAAAGTTGTATGCTAACATTATCATTCCACTGCCATCTTTTCTGCGAGTTGATTACATTTCTTTTCAAAACTTTTCATAACATACTATGTTATGCTCTTCTGAGATTATTTCATAATCCAGGTGTAGAAAAGATCTGTGTAAAGGTCTTAGAAGTTTCTTTTGGGATGTCGTAATAACATGTATAATGAAAAAGTGAATTATGAGTCTAACTTTGTTCTGTGATTGTAGTGTTAAGGGTCTTGAAATATTTTAACTTTGACTCATATTTTCTTGTTGAAGTTCTGTCTTTATGGTAGAACATTTACAAAGTAATTTCTGTTTTCTTAAGCAAATCCTAAGAAGTCAGGTACACGTACAAATAACATTTCTAACCACAGGTGCATGGCTTGTGAAGACTTTATTGATTTGGAGTAGCTGCTTCAGCTTTTTTAGAACTCAGGCCAATTCCCAAAGTGTGGGAAGTGTGAAGTGTCAATATTCCTGGGTCCCCTCCACCTGCCTGCAGTAGTCTTCCATATTTGGATCGAAGGAGGCCTTGGGCCAGTTCCCAGTGGAAGTCATTTAGCAGTCGTTGTAATGTAGCAATGACAATAGGAATTAAAGATTCTCTAACACTTCATAATATGAAATATTTTATAAAACACCAGTAATAACCTAGTAATAATTCATAATAATGGCTCAAATTATTTGAGCACTTCGTGCATCCCAGGCCCTGGTATAAGTGCTTCAAGTGTATCATTTCATCTTCTCAACGACCATGCAGAGTGGGTTCTAATGTTATCCCCAGTTTAGAGATGACTCAACCAAGGCATGGAGAGGTTAAGAAACTTGCCCAGGTCACTCAGAGGTCACCTGGATTGCCGAGCCCAGTGGATGACGTATAACGTCTTAATCTAGTGTGTGTTTCACTCTATTTTCTAAAGATCACCAAGGAAGCCCCCATGGAAGAATATTATTATATTTATATATAAATATATATAAATAATTATGAAGCAATGGAATCCACCTATTTTAAATGTTATTGCAAAACAAAGCTGCTATAGGTTTCTGCAAATAGTGTCTTGGTTTATTTTGCTGAGCTACGAAATATTTTGAGGGTTGGAACCCGCTCTCACTGTATAATTTCCTTGCAGAAAACACATGATTGGTGGTAAATCTCAAACAAAATTCCCTCATGGACCAACATCTGTATAAACAAGTGGTGCCTGTGAAGCATCTTTTCCTGTACGTGGGGGTCATCAAGGACTAGTGGGCATCCCAGTTAATGTCTGGTTGGAAACTGTGTTCCCCTTATTGATGTAACAACCACTTTTCTTGAAAATTGCAAGGAAACTACAATGAGCAATAACCTATATCCATCCCTCCCTCCCCAACAGACATTTATTGAGCACATAGAGTGTGTGAGACTGCTTTAGGCATTGGAGATATACTGGCAAACAAGACAGGCTTCCAATTCTCATGGAGCCTACATTTTACATGGGAAAGTTAGACCATAAACAATAATTATATCACAATAAATAAGAAAAGGATCATGTAGAGGTAAGTGCTATGCAGAGAATTCAGATAGAGTCATGTGATAGAGAGTGACTGGCCTGTGTGTAGGGAGAAGGGCAGAGTAGTGTGAATGGAGACCATAGAGGACGGGAAGAGGTAGAGCGTGTAGGGCTTTGTAAGACAGGACACAAAACTGGGATATTCATTATGGGCATTGAGGGTCCTTTGGAGGAGCGGTGGTGGGATAGGATTTGTTTGCATTTTTAACTTGTCATTCAAGTTTTCTTGGCTACTATCGGGAAAACTGATTGTAAGGTAGCAAGAGGGAAGCAGGAAGACCAATTTGGAAGGCCACTGCAGGTGACTGGGTAAGCCATGATGGTGGCACAGACTAGGGTGTTGTTGGTGGATATGGAGAAAACTGGATGGATTTGTCATATATTTAGAAACAGAGTCAATGGCTTGGGCACTGGGGAAGAAGGGAAGACGATTAAGAATGAATTGTAAATTTTGGACTTGAAAGTTTGTGTATGGTGGACCATTTAGTCCTGGGGAAGTGTAGGTTTTGGTGGGAGAAAAAATTCTCCCAGGGCCAGGTTAATTTTGAGTTGACAGCCTTCCTTTCTCATCCAATTGGAGAGAGTAGGCAGTCATTTCTGTGAGTCTGCACTATTTGGGAGGGATTGGAACAAGAGGGAGAGATTTGGGAGTTATCGCCATATTGATAGGATTTAAAGTCCAACACTTCTCACTTGGATAGACTGTAGGGAGGAACAGGGTAACTCAGACAGAACCGTGGGTGCTGGAATGTTTGAAGAGGGTTCTTTCTGGCATCTGTTGGAGAGCTCTTCATAATGTGTCACTTGATCTACTAGTGCTTTGATACTTCAGAAGTTATCTTAAAAGCGACAGAAAGTCCCAAAGGTCCTTCTCCCCTTGGGAGATTTCTTTCAACATCTTAGCAGTAGAATTCTCCACAGTTGTAACATAAAATGCCTTTCTGGTTATGGGGAATAAGGTCAGATTCTTCCAATGAAGTATGTGATAGGAGTTCTTTTCAGCATTTATTTTGCTTTTTCCTTCCAAGCAGCAGTCCTGGCTCCCATTGTTCTCAAAAGCCATCTCTTCCCAGTTGAGTCTTGGGAGACACCGGGCAAAGCAAGGCATGGGTTTTAACAGTTTCCTCAGTTTTCTTTGTTACCGAAATGCCACCTTTTGACATAAAAATTTGCCCTGTTGTTTTCTCATCCTGCTCTGTGCTCTTTCAATTATTATAATTACATTTTTTCCCACAGAGCTTGGGCTGGTGAAAGTTCAGTATTTGAGAGACCCACCAAATATTTTTGCCGATATATTTCACATCCTCAGTGTCGGTTCTGGGGCAGCTGGCACCCTTGTTGACTAAATGAATCTCTATGAACATTCGCAATGTGCCAGGTAAGAGACTCTGTGACTTGCTGTTAATAATGCAGCAGATCGTGATGCAGGCCAGAGAGCTACTCAAGGCTTGATTCCCTGCGAGGATTTTGGTTAACCCCACTTCACTGTTAACAGCTTTTGTAAGAGGATCAAGGCTGTGAAGCTCAGGATGTTGCCAGAGTTTTATCAGTAGCTTAGAACTTTGATTTTCTATCAAAGAGAAATGTATTTGGCCTATTAATGTAAAGTTGAAGGCTCACATTTCTCATAGTTAGTGAAAATAAGATTTGGCACTGACCATTAAGATTCCTTGAGGCAGATGTATTCACTGTAAACCAGGATAGAAGGCTATGTGTGGAGAAGTAATGAGTTTGAGCATCCAGAATGCACACACAGAGACCTTTTCGAAAAGGGCACACGTAACTTGTAAGGCACATGGATCAAGCGCTTGTTAAAACAGAGGAGCTGAACTGAAGAATAAGTTATTTTTTCCAGTGGATCATTTCATTGATAAAATGCCAGTATAGAAAGTAGTTTATAATCTATAAGATCTCATTTTTAAAAACTGCCTTATTATATGTCCATATGGACATATAATATTGACATAAAAATTGGCATATAAAAAGCTATACGTATTTAATGTGTACATCTTGATGAGTTTGAGGATAAGAATAGACCTGTGAAACCATCACCACCATCGAGGCCATAAACATATCTATTACCTTCCAAAATTTCCTCTCGCATCCTTTAATTATTGTTAGTGGGTTTTTTTTTTTTTTTTTTTGGTAAGGATATTTAACCTAAGATGTACCCTCTTAGCAAATTTAAGTATACAATACATATTGTTATTAGCTATAGGCACTATGGTTTATAGGAGATTCCATTTTAAAATTTGTGTTATTTTTAGAGATTGAGAATCACCTCTCAAGAATGCCATTTGGGACAAGTCAGTCAGGGGGTCAGAGGTGAAGCTCCAGCACCCTAAGTTGCAATCAGCCTGAATTTTAATGTTATGTGATTTTCCTTCTCTGCTGAACATCCTGGTGTTCAGATGTCAGATAATGCATGTGGTGGCAGTGTCTCTGCTCAGATGAGTGATATGGAACTCACTGAGGGCAGTAAGCTATAAAGGGGGAATTTACCTCAACTGATCAGGCTTTTAACAATTGCTTACGTATTGTCTACGAGACCCAGAGCACATACCCTGTGATTATAATATGATTTTACAGTTGATCCAGGCTTTCAGATCAGGTGAGTGGGGTGAAAGGGGTTCCATTATCCTTTTTAAGACTAATTTTATTCCACCATTTTTGGGATTAGAAACACTATAAAACATTTTTATTGTTGATACCAATAATAGTCCGATAAAATTCAATGAGATAAAAAAAGCCAGTGACACTGAAAGATGCTTAGGAAGATCAGGTAGAATAATAAATATATTTCTCTCCTTCCTTACCACCTAATAAAAAGCCTCTGACTTTATTACTTGCAAAATTCTGGGAGATGACAGAGCCTGATAGCAGAAACTCTCCATGAAAATGTAAGAAACCAGTTCTCTGGTAGATGGCGTCCCGTTCTTAGCCTCCTTGATTCTTTATCTCTAAAGTGGAGAAAAATGTTGATGCCACCTACCATTTTTAAAGAAATACAGAGACAGTTCCTCCCTTCAAATTCACCCTGCTTCATATATAGGACTACACTGTTCTTTTTCCAGGATTCCTGATTCTCTGGATGCTGGAGACAGTTTCTGAGCTAAGCATATATTACGGGGCGTCTCCATATCTTCTGGTCACAGAATCCATCTGATGGACAGCACAGAGTAGTATTGGTAGCTGAAGACTCACCAAAACAAAGGCTTTGCCCGGATTTAAGAATGACAGAGAGCAGCACAATAGGAACATCCACTTCACAGGGGTGGGACTAGCCACGTTACCGACTTTATGTGTGATTGCTTTCTCAAAGCCAAGGAAGGGTAAAGATGGCATTTGTGTCAATGGTGAAGAATGCATTTTTGGATGTGTCATTTTATTTATACTGGATTCGTTCCAAGTTTATATTTCGGTGGATATTTTAGTTTTAATTTTAGCAGTTGCAGACTGGGGATTTTCTGCGGATTTCCTTTTCTTTTTTTGGCACCGTAAGGGCTAGTGTGTAATTTGGTTGTCATTTGAAAAAAAGTCTATGCTAGAAGATTATATAAACAATCCCACAAGCTGAATATTAGATAGAGACCATACTTGCCATGTATATGATAGACATAAGGTTAATGTTTCTAATCTACAAAGAGCTATACATTGATAAGAAAAATTCAAACAACCCACAAGAAAATGGGCAGATATGAATAGGCAATCCAGCTAAGAGTAAATGCTGATGTTCAGTAAGTAGATGCAATGGTGTTTCATCCACTATTATTAAGATATTGCAAATAAAATATCATTCTTCTGACTGGCAAAAAAAAAAAAAAGAATAAAACAGGAAAACACTTATTGCTGGTAAAGATGCTGATAAAATGGGTTCTCGCCCATTCCTGATGGATATGTGAATTGTTTACGTTTTTGGGAAAGCAGTCTGACAACTCCTATTAAAAATATACAAACTTGGGGCTGGCCTGGTGGTGTAGTGGTTAAGTTTCTGTGCTCTGCTTCGGTGGCCTGTGGTTTACGGGTTCAGTTCCAAGGTGTGCACCTACACACTGCTCATCAAGCCATGCTTGGCAGCATCCCACATACAAAATTGAGGAAGATTGGCACAGATGTTAACTCAGCAACAATCTTCCCCAAGCAAAAAGAGGAAGATCAGGACAGATGTTAGCTCAGAGACAATCTTCCTCAGCAAATGTATATATATATATTTATATATATATGTATATACACACACAAACTTTTTGACCCAGTAGTGTCACTTCTGGGAATATAGATTATAAAAATAAAAACTCTAACATACGTATTATAAGCGTATGTAAATTTGATGTTTATAGTGGCATTGTTTTCAGTGTTCTCCTCTCTCCACCCCAAACAACTCAAAAAAATGCGTCACATATTGAGTATGCATCCACAGATTCTACATTATGTATCCATTAGATTATAAGAATGCCTCAGATATGATGAAGCCATGTAAAGAGTAATTTAAATCATTCCTGGTTAACTGAGAGAGATTTTCATAATATTAAGTGAGAAAAGTGAATCTCATTTTACAAAGCAGAAAGACCCTCATCCCCCAAGTCTGTATACATGTGTTTGTATGTGATTGCATGAACATGGAGAAAGACCTAGAAGGGTGACCACTAGACTGCTAACAATGGTTTCATGGGTAAGGGGAGAAGCAACAAGAAGTGGCCCTGCAATAGGACTTGAGCTTGAAAAGTATGAGGATTTGGGAATCTGGGCTCCGTGAACTCTAACACTATTTTCTGGACATAGTAGAGTTCTGGTTACAAGGAAGATCATGAGAAAGGCTTTCCATTTCTTTTCTTTCTTTCTTTCTTTCTTTTCTTTTTCTTTGATAAGGAAGATTGTTGCTGAGCTAACATCTGTGCCAGTCTTCCTCTGTTTTGTATGTGGGATGCCACCATAGCATGGCTTGATGAGTGGTATGTAGGTCTGTGCCTGGGATCCAAACTGGTGAACCCTGGGCTGCCAAAGCAGAGCACACGTGAACTTAACACTACACCATTGTGCCAGCCCCCACCTTCCCATTTCTTTAAAAGGCTTAAAATAACTCCTACAAGGAATAGAGGCTCTTCACCAACCCCCAACCACTGCTTCCTTATGTCAGGAATCCTTTCTGACTGTCTTCTGATAACATACATTCTCCTTTCAAACATTTCCTTCTTAGAAGATAAACATTCACCAGCAGTGGATTACAAATCCTAAGTCTGTCCTTAGTATTTGACGTAAGATATTTAATATTTCCCCTTCTCTCCAGCACACAAGTAACCAAACATGTCAAAAATGCTTCTCGTGTTTCATTTTCCTCTTCTAAGTGTGCAAATACCATAATTTTCTTGTTTATTATGGGTAGTGACAAATACTATAATTAAAACAAATTATAATGGTAAATGCTTAACTTTTTATTCAAGAGGTGTTGTATAAACAGAAAGATTGAATATAATACAGTCCCCCCAGCACCGATCTGTTGACAAATGCTGCTGCTGTTACTTAAAAGGAGGAAAACTGGTGGCAGAAGAGGGGGAAGGAAGAAACATCAGCAAGTTGCATGGGGACATACGTATGAATCAGTGACAAAGGTAGAGGTCCCTAAGAGTTTCAACAGACTCTCTGGTCCATTGTTTGAAGAGCTTCTGTGCATCGTGTGTGGTTTGTGATGGAGTGCCATGTGTGCAAGTGTACCAGCAAATAACACAAAGGAGCAATGGAATGGTGTTGCTCTTGAAGAAATGCCCTTCCATTATTTGGACTATGTCTGGAACCAATATGGCCGCCAAGGGCCCAGCAGAGCACATCCTGAAGCCAGTGGTTTGACTGTAGATGTACAAATAGGGCTTTTGGGATGCACATCAGAGTCTCTATTCTAGTCATAATTTTTCTCTGTGTGACGCCACAGACAAACAAAAGTTGTCCCTAATTTGCCCTTCTGAAAACTTGATTTGTTTTTGCTGGTTATGTGTTGATTTAGTCGAGCTTTTCCATGTCTTGTCATACACCGATTCTTGAGGAAAGTGAAATACTCCCTAGATGAATAAACAGAAGTCATTTGGCTGTCATTTGTAGACATTTAAATCTACTGTGTACTTGTGCATGCATGCAGGTCCCAGGAAAAAGGTGAAGCCTCCCGTTTTATCCCTACTGTCAGAGCACTAGCAAGCCAGTCTCTGGTCTGTGATGCCTTAAGTTTGCACACCTTCCAAAGAAGTTACCCAGCTGTGCTGAGGAGAAGGGCAGCTAGGTAGTCACCATCCAAAGACTGTCATTGCCTTGTCCCCTTTGGTCCTCAGCTTAGAGGTGCAGTTTTTCCTCACTGGGCCTGACTGTCAACGTGATTTCGTACACCCTTTCTCTGCCTCTGCCCATGCTTCTAGGTGAGGCACAGAGTCTGGCCCAGACATATTCTACTTGTCCTTTACTTTGTCCTCAATGTTTAAGATGCTTGTTACCCACCTGAGCCCCTCTTGGCACCAACAGTTGTCTCTGGGCACTTTCTTCCTCATTACTTGTCCTCGTCAACATCAGGAGCATATTTACTACAGGTTTATACTCTGGTGTATAAAGACATAGATATCAGAGCTCCCCTTCTTAAGGAGCTTACAGCTTAGTGTGCCCTCAGTATTTGGCCACTATGGAGAGGGAAGTTGCTGTGTGCCAAGGATAAAGAACACTCCTGTTTGGTGGCAGGAACTGTGAGCAAATGACAAGCAGCTTGATTGCAGTCATGGGAAAGCATCTGATAATTCCATGCTGAAACCAAAGGCTGCTGCCACTGAGGCAGAGCACGTGGAAGACGGAGTGTCTGCTCTTATTGTGCTCTGTCTTGCATACATGAGGTGTTATAGACCGAATGTGTCCCTCTAAGTTTCATATATTGAATCTAATCCCCAACAAGATGGGTTAGAAGGTAGGGCCTTTGGGAGGTGATTAGGTCATGAAGGTGAAGCCCTGAGGAATGAGATTAGTGCCCTTATAGAAGAGACAGGCTTCTTCTCTCCCTCCTTCTCTCTCTGCCTTGTGAGGACACACTGAGAAGACTGCTGCCTATGAACGGGGTAGCAGGCTTTCACCAGATACCAAATCTGCCAGCACCTTGATCTTGGACTTCCCAGCCTACAAACTATGAAAATAAATGTTCGTGGCTTAAGTCACCCAGTCTGTGGTATTGTCACAGCCGTCCGAGCTAAGACAGAAGGGATTTAATAAATGTTAAAATAACGTTGTCTATCAGAATGGCTGGTAGGCAAGGGATGTGCGGGTCCCAGGATCTGTGACGATAAAGATACGATATAAAAGTGAGGGAAAAACGTCTCAAGAGGGAGAAATGCAGGTAGGGAATTCGGTGAATTGAACCTTCACGGTCATTCCTGCTCCTCTTTGAAAACTACAAGAAGTAAGAGTTGGTTCTTACTTTGCCAATTACAGGCAGTGCTAAAGAATAACAGGGATCAAATAATATGGAAAGTTGAGAATAAAAATGCACAAACTGGGATCCCACTTAAGGCTTAAATAAATGTAGATTTATGTGAGAAATTAAAAGAAAATCTTTTAGCAAAGCAAATGATGTGCATAAGTAGAAATGGTAAATAAATTCTGTATATGCAATCCAGTAGGATAGCATATTTAATTAGAAGTTGCAGCGTATAATCTTAAAAAAAAATTCTTTGAAAAACAATTGTCCGTGAATTGTGTCCAACTTGTTTTATTTATTCTAGTGAAACTTCTTATGGGTAAAATGTCAAAGAGCAGAATCTTAAAATAATACAGCAGAGAGTTGAAATGCTTGCTATAAATTGCCTCTCTTATTTTTTTACATGGCAAAATAAGGAGAAAATCTGTATAGGATATAAAAGATAGAAAATGGTCCGATGACTGGACCACACTTCCTATTTTAGTAGCTGAGAAAAGTTTCAGTGTAAGGATCTTACAGCTTAGCGTGCTGTCACTATTTGTGAACCATGAGGGCAGTTGTCATATGCAGATGATATAGAACATCTCTATTGGGTGGCAGGAATTGTGAGCCAATGGCCAGGCTTTGATTAGAATCATAGGAAGGGATCTGATAATTGTGTTCGGTAATTGGTCTTACCAATTCCTTTCCTCTAGGGCATAATGCTACCTAAGTTACATTTTTTTTTCCCAGTCTAAAGCAGAGTTTCTCAACCTCAGCACTATTGACATTTTGGGTTGGATCGTTTCTTTTTGTGGGGGGGCTTTTCTGTGTATTTCAGGATATTTATCAGCATTGCACCCTGTACTAAGTAGATGTCCGTAGCATCTTCAGTTGTGACAGCCAAAATTGTCTCCAGACATTGCCAAGTGTTCCCAGGCAGAGGGAGTAAAATTGTCCCTGGTTTTGAACTATTGCAAGCTATTCTAAATGCACTCTACTAAATGAAAAGCAGGACAAATATAAAAGTCTTGAAGACTTGTGTGCACCACGTAGCCATACATCTGTGAAGGCTGGTTCTTGGACTTGATGCCCTGTAATTTTCATATTGCCTTCAACAGTATTCCTGACCTTATGCCAATAGCTTCCATCCGCTACATGGATGCGATAACCCTGGGATGTAAGTGAGGCAAGCAGGAGATGGCAAGTGACAGTGTCTGCTCTCCCTTCCCCAGAAGCTCTGGGAGGCACACCTCCACCTGAATCTCATGGCTGGGAAGAGGGGGCTGCTTTTGATGAATAATTAATTTTGTGTTCATCCTTTAGTTACCTGTGGTCAGAAATGGGTTAGAGTGAATGAATGCTACCCCTAGTTAACCTCCATTATCCCTGACCTCCCACATTTCCAATTCTCAACTCCTTTTACCCTCATTTATCTGCCCATGGATTTTAGAGTGAAAGAGTGGGACAAATAAACTCCAATCCTCTAACTGAAGGCTGAAGAAATTAAGAGTTTGTTTTTCTAAGAGAAGAGCTTTGTGACTTAACTTGTGATCTGATGACCCACTACCGTCATTTCATTTGCCTCCTGTCAACTCTTCAAAACAACACAAGGATTAGAGTCAAATGTATCCTTAGAAGGACAAAGTGAAAATCTTTTTGGTGTTACCCCTCAAACCAACAGAGTTTACTGAGCTGAGTGAGTACAAGTTAAAGCTGCCTTGAAAGGACACACACACAAATTTATTATTATTATTATTATTTTGCTGCTCAACTTTCTCAAATGTGTTCTGAAGAAGAAAATTGTCTAACAATGGGAGATTTCACAGTCTGTGTTGTTGAGCTAAATCAGAGACTGGATGCCACCTCTAGCACTGCAGAACATTATGTGAATTCGGGAAACTCTTTGAAACAGAGTGAGGCCATAAACCAGTGAGTGAATTATAACGATGCAGACAGTAGTCGTTTTGATTTGATAGGTTAGCAGGGCTTCTATTTCATATATTTTCCTTTTTATTTAAAGGAAATTCCACCCCATTTGCTTGGACCAACCATCTGGAAGTACTTTTTTCTCTTTATTGCCTTTTGACACCTTGCCAACTGAAAGAAAAAAGATAGAGGATGAGAAAATTACAAAAATACTGGTTTTAATGCAATTAATGTCAAAGAAAATGCTATTTTTTTTCATCTTCCAGCGCGTGCTTGAAGTTAAATTAAGTTCCTCTAAGTTTTCTTTGGTGATTGTTTGTCCTCTGGTATGTGGGACAAAGTGTTTAGAGTCCTGTCTTTCCTCCTGCTATCCTTTTACATCTCCAAGGCCCCAGGCATCTTCCGGGTGTCTGTGTTCAGTGATCATCATCACTTTATTAGGTAGGAGAACTCCATCTTACTATTGAGGAACCCTAGACACTGTGCAGTCAAGTTCCTGTGGCTGGTGCAGCTTCTTCTGTACTGACAAAGGGTTTTTTTTTCATTCTGTAGAGAAATTTTACTTAAAGAAAGAAGTTTTTTGAAAGCTGCGTCTGAAAAGTAGCCACTTATTGGATAAATCAAGTGGTGATTGACTTTTCATTTGAAAACTGCAAGTTTCTGATTCATTTGGGTCAAATGTCCATCTGCTTACAGATCTATCCTGTCTCATGGTGAGCAGAGCTTCTCCTATCCTTGTAACAAGTGTGCTAAGCTTTGGGTGGCAATGAGTCACACAAAATTGAGACACATCTGTGAAATGGTGTAATATTTATTGGATAGCCATCTATGAAGTGGTGTAATATTTGTAGCAGACTTGCTCTATGTCAGGCACTGTAATAGGTATTTTTCAAGTGTTATGTCACTAATGATGAAAACCCTGCAAGGTAAGGGGTGTTATTCCCATTTAATAGATAAAGCTGAGGCACAGAAGTGATGTGACTTTCCCAAAGTAGAACCATGAAGTTGGAATTCATTCCAGGATTTGTTAACTCAAAAGCCCGTGCTCTGATTCTTGGAAAAATTCTTCCCTTGCTTGTGAATGATACCTGTGGTTGATATTTTGTTCTAATGAGTAGGTTTGGTAGATTTTGCTAAGAGCTTTATATTTGCTTCTTGTCACATTTGTGTGAAGATTTCTGGTAAAGAATGTTACCAATGTTTTCGTGTTATGATTAGTAGACAGTAAAGGCATCAATCAAGCCAATGACTTGTAAATATTTGTAAATGGACATATTTCCATCTTAATATTTATACAAGATCCATGATATTTAAAGCACTGAATGTAGATCTATGTTATAAAATCTAATCAAAGAGACTTTTTTTTTATTTTATGCTCATTTAAAGAGAATATAATGGATAGGCATCAGCAGAAAGAGTTAGAGAAAATTATCATCTTAGATGAAAGTAATTTTTTCTTACTCATCATGAATTGCTAGATCTTGAACACAGCAGAGTGGAGTTTTCTATATCTTATGCTTCATTTATTGTAACTGAAATTAATTTTGTTCAGTGGTATCCTTTAAAGTCTCAAATATTATTACATGAACTATGATGATAAAGACGTCTATTTATGCATGTAATATGTGTTTTACTAAAATGATTGCATAATAAATTTTCATTTCACAGTGACAGAAGAGTTGGATGTTCTTTTAGCTTTCGTCCAGTTAAACAAGAAAGACAGTAAGTGATAATTTTGAATCAGATCTTATAAGATAGAAAAAATGTTAGGGACTGTTCTTTCCTAATTTCTTCAGATGGGTTTTACTTACTTTATAGAGTTTGTACACACCTATTTTGGTACACACGTTGCTTGCATTCACTGAAATTCATTTAAAGGGGGAGTTATAAACTTTGTAAATGCTAGGCTGTTGGGGAGATCCAGTACAGTAATGTTTCAGAAACATGTAAGTTATTATTACTATGTAACTTGACTTTTATTAAGCATGTGGAGTTTTTGTTGTCCATGTGTAATCAAAACATTGTGAAATAATATCTACTATTATTTGCCTTCCCTGTCCTGTAACTGTGTATACTTAACAGGGTGAAAATACATGATGATTTAATTTCTCCAATTTATGCAGCAATTTCAAGCATTCATTCTTACCCTCTCTTCTTATGCTCTTCCTTTATGAAGTCCCATGGAATGTGCTGGAAGGTTTTGCCCCAATATTTCAATGTATACCAGCCCATTTATGTGAGTCCTCATTCCACCCTGCTCAATACTATGGGCATGCCATTTAAGCCTTGAATACTCTTTGCCTACACTTTCTAAATCTTGTCTAAGTCTCCAGAAGCCAGTTGACTTCCCTCTACTCTTCTCAGCCCAATGCCCTTACTTCTAGTTGGTTTCATCTATATAGCTTGCATTGCATTTGCCATCATAGGTAGTATATGTTTAAGGAATGCCCTTTCTCCTTCCTCAGAGTACTCCCCGGATGATTTGAGAAAAGCTTTTTCCCACTGTCCTGTCATTGCATAATTTTATTTCCCATTCTCCTGGGGATGTGCTCATCTTTCCTAAAGTCCCCTTCACTCTAACTCCTAGGAGCCCAATGCCTGGCCGCCTGACCTTGTGATCCCTAGCTGGGAATGCAGGTGCTGTTTTATCTCCTGCCAACAATCATCCCACATACGTTTCATGTGGTGGGTTATGTGGAATGGTAGACATGGTGGATGAAACACCAGACATTGCTGATGGATGCATATATGAATGCTGTGTTTTGGTAATGAAGTCTTTTTATTCAAGAAAATAATAACAACGGTGACTGTTCAGTGTAGAAAATAATAGTAAACAGATAGAGGAATCACAGTAAGAGCAGTTCATAGGTCTTTGTTTTCTGAGACCCTCTTGGTCTGAAAGTCTAAAGAATGTTGTTAGTCAATCTGATGGCCGTTTCAAAGAAAAATCATTTAAGTATAGGATAACCTAGGAAATGGTAGACTATGTTTTATTTTCATAGAAATAATTCTCTAGGGTTCAGTTAGAACAAGCAGAAGAAGGGAGGGGTAAAGGAAAGTACACCTGGAATCCAGGACAAGACTGATTTTCCACCCATCATTTATGGGCCAGGAGGCTACCTTCTTGAAGGAGACAGAGTCTTTCATTCCAGAGAATGCCTTGCCTGAATTTAGCTAAGACCTGCTCTCTCATTCTAAAAGGAAGCTCTAGCACCGACAGTCACAGTGTTATTTAGCCTTAATTAGCCTCAGTTGATCCTCCTCTAAGTTATAGCTTGTGATATTTTCTAATCATGATTGCATATTTTATGTAAGTTTTTCTATTTGGTAGGGACAAGATGAATTTTATTCCTTCCTTCTTCTCTCTCTTCCTTGTGGGTGAGTCACCAGCACAGTTTAATTCTTTGGGCTGGGGATGAGCCATCCTTCTGGCAGTGGGTGAGACGTGGTAATGCTGTGACTTGACTCTCAATCTGTGGCTGACAAGAGAAGTACCCAGCCTGTGCCAGTTGGGGCTGGTATACATGAGCCTCGGGTGTGCCTTTATTGGTGCGCAGCTAGGGATGCACTTTTGCTTCCACTTGATGATGCTTGGATATGGGCTGGAGATGCCTGGCCCCTGAAGTGGTTGAATTCACAGGACACCCATGGTATAGATAAGGCATAGAGTTACATGCACAACGGAGACTTGTCTCTTAATTGTCTGCTTTAGCCCAGTGACTGAGCTAAGTGTCCAATTAAGAAGATTTATTAAACTCTGGAGCCTCCCAAGATAATCAGTAGCAAAACAGAGAACATGCCAGAGACATGCCATTTATTTCTCCCTTTCCGTTGTTCAGCCTGCTGACCCGATTTCTTTTGCCTGGATTAGAACAACTAGTTTAGTATGCATGAAGGTTGAGAAAAATTTTTGGAGTGGTGCTGTAAGCTATTTTATTTATGGTTACACAGAGTACATAGTTTTTCAAATTATCACAGGATGAAATGAGAAATGCCTTTATGAAAAAAAGTCCAGATGGAAATTGTCATTTGCTATAACTCAAGAATAAATATAGTGAGTAGGCACAGAATGCTCTGTTGTGGAAATGTAGGCAGCTTGTATGTCTTTTTTGTTTTTACTTGCAGATTGTTTTATTTACTTATTTATAATCTCTGAAAAGAATAGCCTGGATGCTTTGCAAGATTAAAGACCAGTGAAATGGAAATCCCAATCCTGGGGAGATTGACAGCTGACTGCCCAGGGAAATCAAATATTAAAACAGCCCCAGGAAAATGCAACAAAATGCTTTGTAAAGTTGAATAAAGAAAGGTCCTACCTCTTTGGAGCTCATGTAATGTCTACAGAAATTTATTAGTTGTATGTATCTTATTTTTAATAAGATCTTAGTATCTCTCTGAGTTCTTTATTATTATTATTATTAATTTTTTACTTTCTTAATAGATCTACAAGATCATATGATTTCTTTTGTCCTATTAGAGGTGTAGGTGCATGCTTGTCTATTTACACACCTTCTTTTATTTAGTAAAAACAAATGAAAGAGACCGGAAAATAAAACTTCTGGCACTAACTTTAATTAACAGTTTCTAAAACAGAAAAAATTCTTATGATAAAACAAAAGCTAAAAAGGCTTTTTCCTATCTACTTATTATCTTCATAGGACAATACATAGAATTTTTTATTAAGATTGCATCCAGATGCCTGGATATAGAAACAGAAAAACCTTAAATGAAGGATGCTGTCTCACTTAATCTCAACGTGAAACCAAGGGTCTTACTTGTGTGTTAAACCTGCAGTTTTTCCAGAAGTCTTTTTCTCCTCCTGGAGACTTGTTTTGAGCAGCTGCATGAATAATCGACAGTAGCCATCCTGGTAATGACACAGCCGCCCCATCCTAATGCCTCCATTGGAGGCACTTTCCCCAGGCAGCCAGGTGCGTTTAGCCATTTCTCAACACCCTCAGGGAGGGAAGTATACTTTCCACAGGGAGAAACTTAGTCATGGAAAAGTTTAAGACGTGAAGTTCTGCAGGTCAACCTGTAAATCAGTTAGAGAGCTGCTGCAGGGGAGCCTCTGTGTCTCCACATGCAGGTAGAGGCCCGTCCTCAGGTGTGAGCCTGGAGGACGAGCCCAGGGCTGGGGCGTGCACTGGACACAGATGGACAGATGAACAGAGGGACTCGGGGTTTTAGTTCTTGCTCAGCCGTAATCTCAGATCAGTAAAGTTTTTATTACATACTTTCTCCCTGGACAACTGGGCCAGGAACTTGGTTGCCCAGGTTTGCCTGAAAAGGGCTTTGGACTCCATAGATGGGAGGTACAGCTGGAATCCCAAATTTCCCACTAGGATATTTGACCCTGAAGGTTTAGAGAGAGAGGGATGTGTGGGTGAATGACTATCTTGTGGCTCTTCTGGTGAGTCATTTTCATGTGTCTTTAGCCATGTTTCTAAACCGATAGATATTAGATTGTACTTTTATATGGAACACTTATTTCGTCATTAACCAGGGTGCCAAGGGATGTCGACAAGTGGCCGACTGGTATCAGGAATCCTGGGTTCTAGGTCCAGCTCTGCTATCAACTAGTTCAGAGAATCAGCTGTTATCAACGACTTCCTCTCTTGGGGCCTCAGTTTCCACACCTGTGAAAAGAGGAGGTTGAAATAAAACTGGTTGTTTCTAAACTGCTTAAAATGGCACTGGATTTTCCCCCAAAATGTTCTGAGAGGAGACGGGAGCTGGAGTGAAGGCTTTTGAAAATAGGGTCCTCTTGTTAGAAAAAAGGCTGAAAATTAGCAGACCAAAGGTTACTGGTGCTCTGACTCTATGACATTTATTTAAAAAATATTACTTAAACATGGAGTTCACCCCGGAAATTTGGTTTAGAGTGGCTACAGAGTGAAGTGGTTCAGAGACCCTCAAGAAAATGCTGCCTGGGTTTGAATCTCAGCTCTGCCATTTATTGTGACCTTGGACTTGTTTCTTAATGGTGTTGTGCCTCAGTTTCCCCATGTGTAAAAAGAAGATGATAACTTCATGTGATTATGATGTGTTATTGTAGGTTCATCAATTGTAACAAATGTTCCCTTCTGGTGGGGGATGTTGATAATGGGGAGGCTGCGCATGTGTGGAGACAGGGGGCACGTTGGAAATTTCTGTATCTTTCCCTCAATTTTGTTGTGAACTTAGAGCTGCTCTAAAAAATAGTCTATTAATAAAAAAATAATAGAACTATTAATAAAATTTATAATAGTAACTGTTTCATTGGGCAACTGCTATAAAGGCGAGGTAGTTAATAATTGTACAATCTTTAGGACAGCACTTGGCTCCTCTTAAGCACTGTATGAGTTAAAGAAATGGATGCTCATCCATTGGAAAACTTGCTTTGCAACACAAAGCAGTTTCTGCAATTTGTGAGCAGTTTCATTATTTTCTGCATGTCCGTTTTGTTTACAGCTCAACTTAATAAGTTGGTATGTAAACATTTGTGTAGGGTTGATGTTGCAGGCCAAGAGATGACTTGAGCAAGTTTTGGAAATGTAGAAGTTTCAGAAGTAGACAACTCTAGTGTAGGTAAGAAAGGTGTGCTGGGAAAGTTTCATAGGCTTATGTTCAAGGAGGGGTTAGATTGTGCTGGAGCCCAGTGCAGGGTTGTGGGATTCCTTGCTATAACAGTGAGACTTCAAGCTGATGATGATGGTGATGATGGTGGTGGTGGTGGTGGTGGTGGTGGTGGTAGTGATGATAGTGATGATGATGGTGGTGGTGGTGATGATGATGGTAGTGGTGGAGGTGGTGATGATGATGGTGGTAGAATTGGAGGTGGTGGTGGTGGTGATCATGGTGGAAGTGGTGGTGGTGATGGTAGAGGGGCAGGACAAGAGACTAGTCTTTTCCACAATTGAGTTTTGTGCTGGTTACTTCCCATCTGTCGCTTAAAGGCCTCTGGCAGACTGCTGTCCTAATTGATAAGAAATGGCTCACTTAACTCTTGAACTAAAGAAAAGGAAGCCACTTAGCAGCAAGGGGAGGAGAGAAGTGGGGGATAGGTAGGGACTGAGGAAGGTTTCTTTCCCTCTGTTCTTCATGGCTGACTCCTGTGAAGGTCATATGTCTCTTCCATAGGTGCACACTTGGCTTGTAATGCCTTTACCTCAGCAAAGCAAAACAGAAGCAGCAACTGAGGGATCCAAGTACACTTCCTTGGGACATTCGGGGTTCCTGTTCAGGTTTTTGAAATAGATTAGGTAAGGCTTTGCTTACAAATTTTGACAGTATTCATTTCATTTACCAAATTGTGCTGTCCTTGTTACTGTGGTAACTGAAGCACATTTATCTGGTTTTCATTATATAACTCGTTTGTGAAACCCACATTTCATTGTGCTGAAATTGTGTGTTGTACTGGTTCAGGATATGCTTTTGATTAGTATGCATAGCGCTTTCTGTCTACAGGATCATATGGGCATAGTAAGTAGACAAGAAAATTGAAGTATGGAAAAGGAGATCAAAACATTCATTTTTATATGCAGTCCTTTTGTTATGTCATAACTCAAAATTTTATTTGAGACTTTAACTTTGTATATAGCGGTGATTGTCAATGTGAGGGAGTATGATTTGCCCCCAGTCCCTTGGGAGACGTTTGTCAATATCTAGAACCATTTTGATTGTCAAGACTGTTGTCTTGAGCTACTGGCATCTTGTAGGTAGAAGCAAGCAATATTGATAACACACTCCAGTGTCAGATAGCCCCACAACAATGAATTATTCCATCCAAATGCTGAGATTGAGAAACTCTGTTATAAAGTGTATATTCTATGAGGAATTTGATAGAATGTATAATCCTCATTCTAGAATCTCTTCCTTTCCATTTTCCAAATTCCATGACAATAACCATCTTGCATTTACCTAAAGATCTCTTTGAAATCTGTGTACTACAAGACATCTACTTGCACTAGGCTAATTTTATATCTTTTCTGTATATTGTCTCGATGCAAACATTTCCAATTTAAGTGTTAATCCCATAGATATCTTATACTTTTCCACTTGGTATTTTTATCAGTTCTTAAAAGTCAATTTATATGTATGTTTCTTCTCCCTAAATTTGGTTTTAAGCTCCTTAATACTGTGCAAAATTTCTTTAAATTATTTAAAAAATGTAGTTTAGTGCTATACATGCTTTACATATCCAGTAAGAATTTAATATTTATATCTGATACTTGATGCATTTGTATAAATCAAAATTATGTTTTCTTCATATCCATAATTCATTGAAAAGAAAAACCAGTGTTTCTTCTTTTTTTCCTCCAAAGCAGAAATACATTCAGATCTCACTGGGTTTGAATACTGGCATGATGGCAGCTTATTTCATGTTTGAGAAAATATTTCTAGCTTCCTACTTTTCTAGGCTGTAATTATTGTATTTATTTTTAATAAGTCTTGGGTAAAGTCATTATGAGATTACTCCCACTGGCCAACCTTTTAAACGCCTGTGTTATGTTCTCATGTTTTGTGGTATTATCAATATATTGCCATGACTTTGCTAAACTGAATGATGAGTAAGCAATTGCCATTAGGAAAATGTTTCTTTTTGGACAAATCCTGCTGTAGGGCATGTGAAGTCCTTTGAGACACAGCTAATATGGAGGTGTCATTTTAACTGTGTTTTGTTTATTGAATTTCTAGCAAGTTCTATCTCCCATGTCCATTTCTCTGACAGGTAAGGCAGGAGGCATGTATTAACGTCACCATGGAGAATTAGACACCCGAAGTCCTTTTATCCCTGGTAAGAAATGAGAGGTCCTGAATATTCACCATTTTTGGCTATTTCTGTTGGTCCATGGGTCACTTTCTCTGGCTGGCCTCTCAGGAGAGTGTAGAAGATTCCAGCTGTGCCAGCTACAGCAGCTGAGTTGGTGCCCTCTCTTACATTGTTGACCCACACACATCTTCCATGTTGTCAATTCAGCAATACGGAGTAATAGGCGATATGGAAGAGAGTCTGGCATATTTGAAGTCCCTCTCTTAAAAGGCCGTCCAAACTCATTCATGATTATTGACCATCCACTGGGCAGTAGGCACCCTGGTGACCTTGTGCAGGTTTTAGCTCATTTACTCCTTCCATCCCCAGGCAAGGTGGGCATGGGCATCCTCATTTTAACTAGAGAAATGGCACCTCACAGAGCTGAAGTAACCTGGCCATGGTTTTATTTCCGTATTTGACTCAAGTCTGCCCGGCTCTGAGTAAAGTATTCTTCTCGCTGTGTCTCTCCACCAGAATCCCATTGGCTTTTGTTAGAAATCATTCAGTTCAATGAGGGTGAAGGAAAGTGACCCAGGCTCGGGAGGAACACTGTCTTGGGCCTTCTGAAAACTTGACTTTCAATATTGCTTAAAATTAAAAAGGTACTGCTCTATGAATGGACAGTTTGATGAGCCCTGAATTAGAATTCATGGCTACCGGATGATAGGGAAGATTTTTTTTTTTTTTTTTTAAGATTTTTTTATTTTTTCCTTTTTCTCCCCAAAGCCCCCCGTACATAGTTGTTTTGTATATTCTTCGTTGTGGGTCCTTCTAGTTGTGGCATGTGGGACGCTGCCTCAGCGTGGTCTGATGAGCAGTGCCATGTCCGCGCCCAGGATTCGAACCAACGAAACACTGGGCCGCCTGCAGCGGAGCGCGCGAACTTAACCACTCGGCCACAGGGCCAGCCCCTGATAGGGAAGATTTTTATGGGAGCATGCAGGATAGTCCCCGTTGTGGGATTCCTGTGGATTTGGATCTCTGAGGAATCTGTTTTTCTGTGAAGCCATTGCTAAGTATTATTCAGATTCTCAGAAGGGACAGAAATGCTGTAACAAGCAGGGCGTTTTAAACACCCTGTTTTGTTTCCTGACTTGTGCAAACACAGTCTCAGGACATTCCTGGAGCTGGCTGCTTGGGCCTGTTGTTTCATGGGGGGATAAAATAATGAATATCTTGATTAACATTCTGTAACTCTAGAAGTTGCTTCCAAACCACATGGCTCCTTATTAAACTGAGTGAGAGAACATGCTCGGAGAGCTGGTTACCTTATCTTCACCCTTCCTTTGGGTGGCTTAATAATCCGTTCTGGAATCTAGTGCCTGTACGAAAGGAGGGAGACAGTGAAACAGCTCATCGCTTGTGCATGATGGTCGTAATGCCAGAATCCTTCTTACGTGAGTTCACCTTCGGAGGTCAGCTGAGACGGTCCACCTGGACAGACTTAGTGTTGGTTCCTTCATTTGTGGCTGTTTTCTTCCTGTGATCTCCAGAACTGGCTGTCAGAGGTTAGTCATGATTTCTGATTTCTGCTCCTAATGAGGTGAAGATGCCTTTAAATTATGTGCCAATGGGACACTGGAATGATCCTTTATAAGAGGAGGCTTCTAATCACTCACCACTGCAAATATACATTTCAAAATAATTTGGTTAAATAAGGAATCTAGTGATATAGCATTAGAGACTTTGAGCTGTTACCAAGTCTTATAAATGTTTTAGCCTTCTCTTAAAGATTTATTGCTGGTATTAGAAAGTTATGGGCACCCAGGCTGCAATTTGAGACCTGTTTTTCTCTTTCACATATGTATGTAGTGGGGAGTGCTAGCTGAAACCACTTGACTTTATGACTTTGATTAGAAAAAAATCACTAATGTATTCTGCTTAGTTTAACCTCATGACAGGCAGCTAATGAAAGCGTGCATCACTGTGGTTCAGGGAAATATGACAGCCCTGGGTTTCATAGATGGGGAAATTAATGTAGGAATCATATGTGTGTCTTCTGAAAATGATTCACAGTAGGACACTGAGCCTGGATTAGAACTTGGGTGTAAATACCACGCAGTTTTCTAATCATACCTTTACTTTGTTCCTGACCAGCTCCAGTAGCAGAGGAGGAGAGCCGTGAATGTATAGTTTCTGTATCTCTTTTCTTTCATTCTCTTCTTCTATTTTATTAAGTTGTTTGTTTCTAAGGCTTACACCTCTGAGCACTGACAAGGAATACTCAGCAAAGAGGATTGACCCATTTTTCAACAGAATATGAGATGGCTTAAAATTAGGGGTTCCAATTTTCATTACAGTGTGACAGCAGGTACGTGTTAATTATTGCATGCTAGTCAGTGTGAGATGATGCATGTAAACAATTCAGTATGATAATCTTCACAGCAACTCGTAGAGAAAGTACAATTAATATCCTCATTTTATGATGAGGCAGTTGAGCTTTAGAGAGGTTAAATAACTTGCCCAAAATCACCAGGTCAGCAAGGGGCCATGTAGGGAATTAAACTCTGGAAGCCTGGTGGAGGAGCTGGGCTTCTTAACCCCTCTTGTGCTTCCTTATTTGTCTCGCAAACATTGGCTGTGTCTCCATACTGTGTAAGATCTAAGCTCTCTCGTGATAAAATGGAGCTCCTGCGTATGGGCCTGTGTTGTATAGGGGAAATTTAGTCCATAAATAATTATATCACTTTGTAAGTGGAATGATAAAGGGTATGTACAATGGGTTTTGATACAAGGTTGAAGGAAGGATTAGTTCTCATGGAGGATGAGAATGGGTAAATAACAAAGCTTTTGCAGATGCATTTCAGGTGGGCCTTCACAGGAGAGAGGGAACAGATGGAAAATTGCAGTTTGGAGAAGGTGTTCTGAGCATAAAGGGCAAAAGGGTGGGTAGGCATGAACATACTGGTGTCTCAAGAATGCTGAGTCATGCATGGTGCCTGGTAGAAGATGAGGCGAGACTTTCGGTTAGGATGAGGCAGGAGTTTGGAGTGAGATTGTCTTGCATCTTGCTGGCCGCGCTCAGCGACTGTCCACAGGATCAAGTGCAGAGGGTAGGGCAGAGGCGTTTAAGCCATGATGAAGATAGATGGACAAAAAAGAGAACAGAGCCACGAATGATTCAAACTGGACACTGGCCAGGGCAGAGAGAGAGGGGAGTCAACAGGTACTATTTAGTGGCCACTTAATACACGCCTGATGATGTGTTGGGAGCATTAATATCATGAGCTGATGTGGTCCTCACAAAAACCTTGACAGGTAGGTGGTACTAGTATTTTAGATGAGGAAAGAGGGTTGGTAAATGTTAGTGAACTCTTCCAAAGTCACTAATCTAGAAGGGAGGGCAGAATTCAAACCTACATCTGTCCAATTCCAGAAACTGCCTAGAGGACCTGTGGAATAATCCCAGTTACATGGTAGAATTGGAGATAAAGTTGTACCATCTCTTCTGAAATTGAGGGTGAGGTTGAAACATGCCACTTCGAAAGAACCCAGAGAAGTCTTGATAGCTGAGATAAGCTGTCAAAGTCCTTTTTAGCTCTGTGGTTGTATGTTTGCAGTGGGATTAACTAGTCCTTGGCCATGAGCAAACTCACTTTATTTATTAATTGTAAGAATATGTGGGTGTTTTGTGGATCCTCCTTTATGGGTTGATGTTATTCACCAAGAGACTAGAGTTTAGATATCTGAGTCCCATGTGGGTAGAGTTAATCATTTCAAGCATGTGGTTATAGCAAATAAGGACTCGATTCTCTGTGCTGAAGACCAGTGCAGATGACTGTGTGGTGATTCATTTGTGGGATCCCCTTAGACTGGGGCAGGCTTGCATTTGATTTATCAGAGCATGCTGAAGACAGTGCGGTGACACTGGTACAGAGGGAATGGCGGCAATCAGGAGAGGAGGTGGCTGTTCGTTATGATTAAGTTGTACTTAGCTAGCAACCCTGGGCCAATTCTCATCCTTGAAATTCCATAGGGAAACTCCTATGGGATGAGAATCTTGCCTAGAAAATCCTCATAGGATGAGTATCTTACTTGGTGGTCAAGGAATTATTTTGTAGAGATATGCTTGCTAAAGATTTATAGGATTGCAGTTTGGGGAAGACATAACTATTTCGTGATCTGAAATGCTAATTTGACAGTTCACAGCACACTATGACCTCATGCTGTGTGAACTGTGGAGGGAGGGGTGATACTGATATTTAAGAGTTGAGAAGTGACCATGAGGGACTGCTGATTGCGAGTCATTACACAGGTGTCACATGATGGAGGCTTCACATTAGGAGGTGGAACCTGTGGTCCCTGGGATAGTTCTGTGATTTCAGAGGAGCGTGTTTAATAATCGGGGGTGGATGCGATGGGAAACATTCTCTCTGGCTGACATATGGCACTGGATCCTTGGTCTTCTAAGAACTTAGTGCTCTGAGCAACAAAACGTCAGAACATTTGTCATTTATACATAGTTTAAGTAGTGTGTCCAAGTCCTTGGACTCGTCTTTTATGGATGCTGCCCATCTGCTTCGTGCCCACTGGTTCTTCCGTTTGTTCTTCTCTTTGGAGAATGAGCAATGCTGGAAACATTCTCCTTTAGCTATCTGCCTTAATTGCTTTAACACTGGAAAAAGACTGGGAAAAGAGTGGAAATTTCTATTAAAAATGTTTGAATCAAGCAGTATGTGCGTAGTCTAGGGATTGTCAAAGGGCACGGGTGGCCTGCTTGTTGGAGACAACAGTCAGTTCTTGGTCTTGGAGCCAGATCTCCACCAACACAATTATTCAGTAGGTAATAGAATACTAGTAATATAAATTATGAAGCAATTTATAATGATGAATAATATAAATTATAAAGTAATTTATAATGATAAATAGTGAAAAATATTTAAAATTATTGTAGAGTCATTGCTTCATGAATATGTATGTGGGAAGAAGTTATCTGGATAATTAGTCCATTTCAGCCTAAAAATGTGCTTTGGGCTCAAACCATTAAATAAGAATGACAATTTCAAATTAGTTTTTGTATGGCTCTTTTGCTTTTTATATATGCAATTGGTTAAGCCAGCCCTGCCTCCCATCTATGTCAGGCTAAAGGGAACCCTGCCTATGAAATGCTCAATATATGAAGAGCTCTCTCCTTCCTTATGGGCTCCCCACAGTCGCTGCTGCCCCTAAACACCGCTGCTGAAGCCTCTCTTCCCCTAAACTGAAAAGATCCTCGAGGTGCCTCCTGGGAATCAGCCACAGTCCAACCTTCTTCCTCTACCCCTAGCTTCGGCTGCCAGAATGCTCATCTCAAGAACCTGATAGCCGGAGTCGGAATTTGGCATTTCTTTTTTTTTTTTTTTTTACTAGATATGTAATTCACTTGCCATACAATTTACCCTTTTAAAGTTCACAGTACTTTTTAGATGTTCATAGACTTGTGCATCTTCCACCATCTAATTTTAGAATATTTTCATCACCCCAAAAAGAAAACCTCCACCCATTAGCAAAAACTCCCTATCTCCCCCTCCCCCTGGAAACCACTAATCTATATTTCAGTCTCTATGGATTTGTTGTTCTAGACGTTTCATATAAATGGAATCATACAGCATGTGACTTTTTGTGGCTGGCTTCCTTTATTCAGCGTAATGTTTTCAAGGTTCATGCACGCTGTAACATGTACCAGTACTTTATTCCTTTTTCTAGCTGAATCATATTCCATTTGTAGAATATACCACGTTTCTTTATCCATTCACTGTTCATTAGTTGATGGACATTTGGATTATGTCCACTTTTCTGGACTGTTATGAATAGTACTGCTATCACCATTCATCTACAAGTTTTTGTGTGGACATGTATTTTTAGTTTTCTTAGGTATATACCTAGGGGTGGAATTGCTTGGTTATTGGAATTAATTTTTTCAGGGAAACAACTATTTTAGTACCATCATACATTTGAAATGTAGCATACACTTTACAAAGTTTAAAGATGCGGGCTGTCTCCAGTGGTGTTGGTACAGTATAGTTACAAAATTGTCAGCCTACCTACAGTAATCATTATACCATTGGTGACATGGAATTTTGCACAGCAGTTTTTGAGTCAAATCCATGTAAATTCAAGTCCTGGCCCTGCCACTTTCTAGATTGACAATAACCTGGGGCTAGAAGGCTGCCTCCTCAATCGTAGTTTCTTGTCTGGATTAAATCTGGTCTGTAATTCTCAAGCTCTCATAGTTTTCTTTAAAGTTTTTCATGTCATTTCATGCAGAAAATGCTAACATTTCTGTTGGTAAGTTTGGTAAATGGCAGAGACTTCTCACCTGGGGGTGGAGGGGTTGGTCCCCGGCACACTCCAGTTTCACTTCCTCAGTATCCTAAGCCATGCCAGACTTCTCTACTCCACTGTGGCTCTCGTCTGTTAGGAAATTGTTTTCTCAATGTGTCTGCATGCTTGCCTCTTCCTATAACCTCTATCGTTCTAATCTGTGAGGATCACCATTAGCCACTGGAGAAAAATATTGGACAATAAACTAAGCTTTTGAAAGGTTATGATCTCATTGTATTTTATCTTCAGTATGGTGTGTGGAGGAAACTCACAAGATAAATAAACTCCAGCGATGGTGCTTGTGAACACTGTAGCTCTGGCTTCCACTTAGGACGTTATGGATGACCACTGTAATGTCCTTCATTTGATCTGGCACTTGATGCCACACCATGGTCATATTTTTTTCTAGGCCTCAGAACATCATGTTGTTTTCTTGATTTGTGTTTTTCTGTGCTTGCTTCAGTCAGCAGGTCCTCGGTCAATGTGCTGCTTAGGTAAAAAATCTAACTGAAATTCTAGTTTCCTACTGTGAGTAAAATCTTTGGTCATGTGGAATTTCCTCTAGAGAAGTTCATCTGGTTCTCTTTGATTTTTCTGAGATTGTAGCACTGATGAGCCCTCCTCCCAGAACAGGACCATTCAGATGCTGCTGGTGCTCCTGAGCACCATGCACTCTTGAGTTGGGGAGATGCCTTTTAGATGGGGGTCTAGCTCTGAGGAGATAAAGGGATTCTGCTTCTTTTAAAGACGATTAAATGTCGTCTTTGACACCATCTTCACCGTTCTTCCTGGTGTCTTCAAGCATGACCACGTGTAACAAAAGTGCCGAGACTGGACTTATTAGCTACAGCCACTTCTGTCCTCTGGTGATGGAAATGAGCCAGAGACGGGGCTTACATCCCCAGTTCCTCTTGATTCTTCTCTGTAGCAATTTCTTAGCAAAAATATACATACAATTTTTTTCTGATAGTAATAATTGCACATGCCCATTTGCAGTAGATTTGCAAAAACAACTCCCCAAATTATTTTAAAATGATGCAGAACCACATATGTCAGAACATTCTAACGATTGGGTATCTTTTCCTCCAGATGTTAATTGTAACAACGAAGATCCACATTGTCATGTCTAACAGTTGTTGGGCACGTTTGGGCCTGGCATTGTTCTAAGAGTTTCACAGTGAATAGAACATTAAATCTTCACAAGGCTTATGAGAAAGGCACAAAGGTTATCCTCACTTGAAGATGAAAATCGAGAACACGAAACCAGCAGGAGGCTGAGCTGAGATTTGCATCCAGCTTACACTCAGACTCAGAGCCCGGGATCCCAGTGTTTGTATGTTTATCTTGCAGTATGAGAATGTTTGTGTGTGTGCTTGCACATGAGCACACATTTGTAGGTGTGCCCCTGTGTGCCTGTGTGCATTTGTTATATGCTAGGCACAGTTTACTTTCCTACTGGTATACTTCATATTATATCTTGAGTATTTCTCATATCCTTAAAATTTCTCTTAAAAATAGTATTCTGTCTTGCTGATGTACTTAATTTCTGTAGAACCATTTCTCCCTAAATAGAAGCTTCCAAATTATGGTTGTAACACCTAATAATCAGACTAGGAGGAATATATTTCAATGTAAATCTTTGTTGACATATCTGGTAAATTCCTTCGGAGAATGTCCTAGAGATGAAATCACAAGACAAAGTGTATGAATACTTTTAAGCCCCTTAAAATCATTTTGTGTGTGCTTGTGCTGGTGTGTCAAATCAAAAACGGGTGTTTGGCTAAATAGCCATAGCCACCTCCAACTGCCTCATGTTTGTGTTTCAAAAATGGCAGACATTAAAGGAATGCTTTTTGTCAGATTTCTTAAATAGGTAGCCTTCTCCCACAACTTGCCAAATTATTGTGATCTGTGAGGTTAGTTACTCAACTCGATAGATCTATCTGTGCTCCTCTGTAAGGAGGTGTCCTCAAAAGGTGAGTTCTGTGCTCTGGAAACATCTGACTTTCCAGAAGGAGCTGTTTGTAAGTGAAAGCCCAGCCCTATTACCTCCAATCTCATCTCCGTGGTTAATGAGCTGCTTTTTGTGGAGCTGTGGTTATAACCAGGGAGAACGGCAGGAATTTTCCAGAATAGCAAAATTAAGCATAACCTTTTGCCTCTTACATATGATGTTAGAGAAAGTTATCACTTTCATCTACACACCCAACCAGAAACACGATCTATTGCTCGTTGATCAAACAAACATGTGTGGGAACTTTCCTATAATGATTTCACAGGTATGTGCTATTTACCAAGCTAAAGTGGTGACTTTGAGGAGAAAAACGCAGTCTGGCCGTGTCAGGTTGGAAGATATTTGTCCCTGCCTGTGTGCCTGAGCCTTTCTCCTCAGTATCAGCAGAGAACTTTCGGTAATCGAGTTTAGCTGTCAAGGCTGATAAAACTAATTTCATTTCCTTAGGTAAGAGTGAAGATCGTTTTTTCCCCAGGTAAAATGAATCTAGTGAGTAAAGGACGGGGGAGGTCCTGGTTTTAGAAATGTCTATCACTGACTCACAGTTTACACCTGCATGGCGTGTGTTCTCATCATAATGGGGCTTGACCCGACTTTAAATGAGAACCAGGAATTTCCTTTTCTGCCTGGAGAATACTTATGGGAAGGTGGCCTCTGCTCTCTCAACGCTTGTTCTTTCTATCCATCCCTTCTTTAAACCTGTGCTGCTTTCTGTCCTGCCCTGCAGCAATTTTCTCTGCATTGTGCCCTCCTTCCTTATACTCAGCAAGTCAAACTGGAAAGGAGTTTAAATATGTATGTTAATCTCACTTCACTCATATTTTAAACCTAAATATTTTGACTCACTTGAAATTACAAAATAAATGAATGTTGTTGAACAATAGTGTATAAAATACCCCTGCTGCTAGGAGTAACCACAATTTTCCTTCACCTACAAACATATAAACGTAGAAATCATTTAGTTTCTTTCAGTCAAAGATTGGACCTTACTCTTTCTCTCTTCTTTGTTTCTGTGGATAAATAAATGTGTACACATTATTTTTTTTGACTCAACATCATTATTGGATTTTTATGTCAGTGTATAGAGTTTTACTACATTGGTTTTACAAGCTGTATAATATTTAATAGTATGGATGTGACATAATTTATTTGGTCTCATTACTTATAACTTTGGTCTTTTCACTTCAAACAGTAAATGCGTTTGCCACCCCCATTCTTGGTCAATTCTACCTTGAGACTCTGTTCCATTTCTCTGCTGAATTTTGATCATTTTATTTCCAGTCCTTTTACATGATTCCCATGCTTCCAAAATTCACCTGTTCCCCAACCTCCTCCTATTTTAGCCTGCCACTTCTGTCTACTGTTTGCTATTGGTTGGTTGATCCATTCATTCAACAAATATTAAGTCCTTTCTACATGCAAGGAACTGTGGTGGGCTTTGAGGGGCTGCAGTAACCAGTGGGGCACAGGCTCTCCTGTATGGCCCTGCAGGGATGTTGCGTCACAAGGCAGAAGCAGCCAGACTATAGGGCAGAGTGAGCTGAGGGCCACAGGGACATGCATTGTAAGGGGGCTCAATGGAGGTGACCTTGCTTCCCACTGGGGAAGTGGTTACATGAGGGGACAAGCTGGGGTTTGAGCTGGTCCTCGGAGGAGGGACAAGGTTCTGATATAGACATGGGGGAACGTGTTCTAGGTGGAAGGGCAGAAGTGAGGAGGATCAGTGAGCAGTCTGATTCGATTGCGGTGCCTGATCATGGGAAATCACTGAAGCAGAGAACTACCTCCCTTGTTCCACATTCATTCATTTTCACATCAGCACTGCTGTGAAGTGTCTGTTGACATTTTCTTGCTTTTTTATATAGTTTTGACAACTTCAAAATATTGTTTACTTTCGCTTCTTTTTTACTTGCAATAAATATGGATTTACTATATTATTTATTATTCTTGACTTTTTTCTCTCAACATCATGTTTCTGATATTTATTTATGTTGTATGAGGCTGGTGTCCTTTCATTTTCACTGTGATATAATATACCACAAAAATTTCCATTCTCTCAGTGGACACCTGTATTATTTCTACTTTTTTGCTATTATGAAAAAGGTTGTTATGAATGTTCTTTTACCTGTTTCCTGGGCAGGCATGGAATTTTCCAGAAGCCGAGGCAGCCCACCATCACAGCTCTTGTTAAACAGTGAACACTTTTGTCATCTCTTCTGCGAAGACGCTAATATGGTTGTTGAAGCTTTTTTCCTACAAGGTTTAAAAAGCATTTTCCTTTTTTTTTTTTTTTTAATAGTTCTTACTCGTTTATATTTATTAGAACTTTTTTAGTGCTTCCTAATTGCCTGGGAGTACTCTATGGTCTTTCAAATTAACTCATATAATTTTAAGCTGTGGGTTTTATCTTTGTATTGCAGATGATGGAACCTGAGCATACGGTTAGTGTTGGAGCTGATTGGGACCCGGGCGGTCTGGGTCCAGAGTCTGGGTCCCTTGTGTCTCTCGGCTGCTGCCTCTCCTAAACCAGTGTTGATGGGCGGGGCAGATCACTGGGAGCTTATAGGCTGAGGAACACCGTAGATAGTTCTTTACTTTTGCACAATGAAAGCAAGCAATCAGACATCCCACAGCTGTGTTTAACTTCCTTCACTGTTGAGGAACAACTTGCCAAATTGTTGCAATCTGTTATTTCTTTTTCCGGACTTATATTTAGGAATTGCTACTTTTGAATTTTCGTTAACATATCCAGCATTGCATAACTTTTAATATTGTGATGAAATACAGAATGTAAAACACCTGAGGATTTCTTTTCAACCATGAAGACCTTTACTGTGATGTCCTCCATGACCTTTCTACATTTCAGGCTAATGACCTGAAAAGTAGAATACCATATGTTCACAGCATGTCTGCATTTCACAGCATCGAATTACGTGCTAATCATTCAGTGATTTTGTGGCAGCTAATTCAAGGTCTTTATTGACTTGTTCTTCTGAAATCTCACCTAATAGAGTGATTCCTTGTGAGTGAACTTGTAGTTTTCCATAGAAACTCTCCTGAAACTCCCTGTAAGCACTAGTGAGCGGCACTGGCAGAAGGTATTTAGGTCTTCACAGTGATTTTTTCCATCACTTGGACAAAGACTATCTTGGTTTCTACCCATTCTAGTACCTAGTCAGTCAGTCAATAGTATTTATATGTCATACTTTCTTCTAGGCCCTGGGAATATTGCACAAACCAAACCAAGGTTCAGTCCTCCAGTCGCTTATATCCTAGTGGATTAAAGAGGCCATAAACAAACATATCACTTGAATGATTTCAAGTAGTTTTAAGTGACATGAAGAAGGTAAAACAACAGCATCTGGTAGAGAGTAAGAGGCAGTGCTTTAGCTGGCCAGGTTGGGGAGGGCTTTCTGAGGAGGTGACGTTGGATGGAAACCTGAGTGATGAGAAGGAGGCACCTTGTAAAGACCTGGAGAAAGTACCTGTGGACGTACGGGCCACAGGTGCTGTTTGAAGGGTGATAAGCTCCATGGGCAGGAATACCAGAGGGGGGTGTGTGTGTGTGCGCATGTGTATGTGGCCTGAGCACGGTGCAGAGGTGGGTGGGACTGACCACAGTGGAGTTCCTGTTGGTTGGGGTCAAGGGTTTGAGTTTTTAGGAAGTTGCAAAGGGAGTTATTCCAGGGCTTTACACAGGGAAAAAGTACCTAATCTGATTAACTTTTTTTCCTTTTCATATAGTTTTATTGCAGCTACATACATACATTCTTTTAAAAAGACACAAATATTTTATTGTAGTTGTTTTTTGTCCAGCTTTACTGAGGTATAATTGACAAATAAAAATCATGTATATTTAAGATGTACAATGTGATGTTTTGATATATGTATACATTGTGGAATGATCACCACAATCAAGCTTACTAACACATCCGCCACCTCACAGGGTTACTTTCTTTGTGTGAGTAGTGAGAATATTTAAGATCTATTCTCTTAGCAAATTTCAAGTATACAATACAGTGTTATTAACTATAGTCGTCATACTGTACAGTCGATCTCCAAAACTTAGTCATCCTGCAAAATTGAAACTTTGTACACCTTGATCAACTTCTCCCCATTTCTCCCACCCCCTAGCCCCTGACAAGCCCCGTTCTACTCTTTGTTTCTGTAAGTTCGACTTTTTTAGGCACTTTACAGACATTACTCTGGTTGCAACAAAGAGATTGGACTTTTGGGGGACAGGAGTGAAAAGCCCCAACACCGACTAGAGAGGCTTCTGCTGAGTCCAGGAGAGAGATGAAGTGTCTTAACCTGAGATTGCAGCAGTGAAGGTGAGCGAAGGGGACAGGTGTGTGATCCATATGACAGGTTTACGACGGTGTCATGTGGGGAGATTAGAGAAATCAAAATGGCTGTCGCTGTGATGGGGAGAATCAGGCAGGAGGCAGATTTGGGGTGGGGGCAGGTTAGTGGTTTGTTAGTCTAGTTTGGTTGGAAGGAGTTCTTTGTCACTCGAGTAGCAGTGAAAACTGGATGGAAGCTGCAGTTTCAGGGACAGGTTGGGGCTGAGATATAAGTTTGAGTGCACCAGCTGATAGCTGCCATTTGACATCATGGGCCCCCCAAGAGGGTGTGTAGATGGTGGGCAGAGGATGACACAAGACACCGAGAAGGCCATCTCATATTTGTGCTGGGGCTGGTCCTCTTTCATCATTGGCTGGATTAAATCTTGGTCAATGAAGTCTCTTGCTCCAGGATCTGTGAATGATGCTGCAGCTCGTTACTTAGTGAAATTTCTATCCCCAGGGAATTCAGGCCCTGAACACGTATTCAGGCCCAACATGAAGTCACTTGGTAGAGAAAGAGCATCTGCTTATTTCTTCTTCCAGATGATCCAGGTGTCTAACAAAGCTCCTAACCCCGAGTCAATAAACAATCATTGCAGAAATGAGGTATGAACAGGGATATATTATGCACAGAGTTCTTGAAGAGACTTATAGATTTGGAAAGCATCAGTTTTTAGAAAGTATGTAACATCATGTGGTTTTGAAGAGATAGGCCAATAAGAGTGTGTAGGTTGAGAAGTATGGTATCTTTAGTACAGCAAGGTGACCCTGGGTTTGGGGGCCAGGGACTTACCTGTTAAATTGTTAGTTCTTCCATTTGTCTGTGGGACCGCCTTGAGTCTTGTCTCCACATCTGTAAAATAGGAAGAAATGATAATACTCATTTTACAGATTTATTTCAGGAAAATAAGAGATGTATTAATACTGTATATAACCACATAACCTTCTTTGCAGTTTTTTATATTTTATTACTCTCTGATTAGTGGAATCTTTGATTTTGGTATGCTATGTCTCAGGAGTTTTTTCTTGTGAAGAGAACTTTTAAGATTTACTTTCTTAGTGATTTTCAAATATGCAATACAATATTATTAACTATAGTTAATTTTTATTTTAGTGAGGATTTCTTCTTATTGTTTTTAATAACCTGTCCCAAAAATAGTAATTAGTGCTCTTGAGCCTGCTTGTTGTTTTTCCCTAGACCAAAGGTTGTGACAGATGTGAATGAACTCAAATGTATCGCCTTTGACATATCTGGTCCATTGGGCCACATAGATGTCATCAGATGTCAAACACAAGGGTCATTCCCAACTGAAATCTGAAGACACTACATCAGGGGCCTTTTCACTAACTAGTCTGGTTTTTCCAAGTGTATTAACAGTCTATTATCTGTTAATTTATCTGATAATATTTCAAGATACTGCATTTGCACCCTAGAATGGTGAATTTGATGAATTTATTTCTGCTATGAATTGTAATATTCTTTTTTGGTCCTTTGACTTTTCAAGTGGTTCCAGAGAATTATGATGTGCTAGAGTAACTTATCCAACCCCTCAGGGTTCAGACCCTTGGGTTATGTCTTCCATGTGCTTTCATGTTTTCAGGCCCAGGAGACTCCCTGTTTTTAGCTGGTCTGCCTATAGTAATCCCTTCATCCCTTTGACCATCAATTGAAAAATTCTGACATTTAGAAAGGCCATTTCTCAAAACCATGGGAATCCTTATATTTGGACCAGATGTTAAGAGAATTTTAATAGAGAAATAAAACGTCTGAGACAATGAATAGCAGAGTCATAGAAGAAAAGGAACATGAATAGCCTTTTAATGGAAGCATGAATCTTGTTAAGAAGGTAGAGAGGTGGATGTGGGTTTGCATGAATTTTCTACATTAACTCATTTCTCAGGTGGTGATTGTTTGTTGATGCTACAGCCTGTATTGACCAGAGGTTGAGATTTTCACAGCCTTGTTTTAGAATGAGGCAGGTACACAGGTAACTGTAGTTCAGGGTGATAAAGGCTGTAATAGAAATGAGTGTTGATGTATAGTGGGGCCCTTTGGGAAGCAGGGGGAAAGCAGAAAAATAATTGAGAAGGCTACTCAGAGATGAAGCTTAAGGATTGGGACTAGAGGCAGGGAAAGCTGTCAAAAAACAGCTGACGTTGCAGAGGTGAGAAATAGAGGGGGTTGGTCACGGTGGGAGGGGGGCATGATTCTAGAGATGGGTAAGGAAAGAGTTGTCATAGTGTAGTGACAAAATGACAGATGAGCTTTGGGAAGATGAAGGAGGGGGAAATGGTAGCTGAGTCCTCAGATTATGAGACAGATGTCCGTGTAAACTTGGAGCTAACCATGAGAGGAAATAGGAACAAAAAAGACAGTTGATAGAGACAGATGATGAGCTCACCTGTCGATGAGGTACCTTTGGCTTATTTATGTGAAGATGTCTATTTTGACTTAAGGGTCTGGATTATGTAAAAGAGATCTCAAGGAGAGTTATAGATTTGGAAATCACTCGTTCTTAGAAAGCTTGTAACATCATGTGAGTTTGGAGAGATAGGCTACTGAGAGTGTGTAGATTGAGAAGAAATGTGCATTCAGGAGAGACTGGGTTACACCTTCAGTAAAGGGGAGGGCTGAGAAGTAAGAGTTCTGGATGCAGTAGGAAGACAGGGAGATTTGCGTGTTAAGGAAACCAAGGAAGAGAGAGTTTCAGGAGATAATCAAGGGAAAAGGTCAGTGAGCATGAAAACCACAGAGATGTCCAGTTGTATAAGCTCGCTGGATCTGGCAGTCAAGGAGTGTGCAGTGATGTTGACTAGAGTAGTGACAATAGAAGTGTGTATTCTTTTGTCCCCACTACCTTTGTGTGCTTTTCTATGTTGGCATAGACATTGCATCTTGTAGTTGACAAGAGGGAATGTGGCACTCCAAGTCCTGCTTATCTTAACTAAAGACAAATGGGAGCTGAGAATAGTAGTTTTCACACCATAAGAGTTGTTTATAACTTGACTATTTTATTGAGTCCATATGAGTTTCCTGCCTTGAGGAAACATCTCTGAATAAGTCCTTTAGAAATTGTTGATATAGTTATGTTGTCTTGAAGGACCCATTATTTAAGGTTTTTTTCTTTCTTTCCTAGAAAAGGGTCTTGTTGGTTTAGCTAACACAGAAGTAGATTGAATGAACTTTCACTTCATTTAAAAACCTGCTGACAGATAAATTAATATGGCCTTTGTGTAAATAATAATTTTATCTAATGGACTTCATTTATTTTTATGGTTCCTCCAGGCGATCTGGAGCTAAACAAGGGGAAAAAGGGAAAGTGTAATAACACTTCCCTTTGAAGAGAGATATAAAGTAAGGTCACTGGAGCCGAACCATTATTGAAATGTAGAAAATAGTTTAATGTTTGCTTTTCCCCATTTTATACCATGAGGTCATTTTATATAGCCATAAAGTTCCATTTCATCTCAGTTCAGAGACGATGAAAATCTATGAGGAACAGAGCAACTTCTTTTTCAGTTACCTGAAGGTGGCAGCCACTGGTGCTTCTGTACTTAAGGGCAGTCAGTGTTTTCATTAACACGTTCCTAAAAATGTTTCACTAAATCATTTCTGTTAAACCTCTTTGGGCTGAAACTTGGCAGTCAAGGTACATGGGTTAAAATAGTATAAAAAGGATCCAATTTTTACAAAATGCATAAAAATTGAAGATGCAATATGTTTGGTGAGCATCCTGATACCCCTTATAGACTCAACCCAATTACAAAACAATTTTAATTTCACTTCATTTCCCAAAGAATAAAATGTTCAGTTATTGTTCGTGAAAAAGGTTGGAAGCATTCTATGAACTTGAACACTGCACATTGTTAGGCTTATTGTTTTATTGATTCTTCGTTTAATTCCCCTTCCTGCTCGGTACCCAGAATATGATACTGCTCAAGGAAAGAGCATAGATTTAGTCATACCGTCCTTCCAGCCCTGGTACACTATGGACCTTAATTCTCCTGGATTATTTATTCTTTCTTCTTTGAATGCTCTGACTGGCATTCCTTCAGAAGCCAGAGCTTCTATCTTCTTCATTTGGGGGGAATTCCTTCTTCTTCTGTGTTTCCTAAGACTTTGCTCCTACTTCTATTTGATAGTTGTCAAAAGATAGATTTTTACTTGTTTGACTACTCTCAACTGTAACCTGGAAGTGCCTGGACTGTTGGCCTCTTCATCTTTGCCCCCCTGTATTGAAGGGCCATCCTTTGCCACAGGTGACATCCCTCAATATGGCTGTCTGGATTAATGACACCCTCGAAGACACCACCTGTTTCTGTGCCAAGGGGTCATCACTTGTGATTTACTCTGGAGACAAGAGTGTGATCAGGCCATCTGATCTTGTGGCCATAAATGTGTGATTTTACCATCATGGGCAGGAATGCTGAGTGAGCTATGCAAAGAGCCAGGGGGTAGTAGCACCCGTTTTGACATGGCCTGTCACTACCTACTTGACCTTATATAAACCTGTGAGATCCATGTACCCTGAGCCTTCACTTTCTCAGCTACAAAGTGAAGAGAGAGACTAGGTGATTTCCATGTCCCCTTTCACCTCTCAAATTCAGGGAATCGTTGGTTCGTTTCCTGTCTCATATGTGCCAAGGGACGAATAAGCCACCTTGCAATGGTGCTTGCTCAGTGGCAAGGGATGGGTGAATTCTAAATGCTAAAGAGAACATTGGCTATGTGACCTCTGATTCATTCAGATGGCCCATTCAGCATGTTGAAACGCATAAACTTGGGACTGCAATTACATGTTCAACCCATAGCTTGTTTGTAATAAAACAGAGAAGTCGAAACTTAGACACACGAAAGGATATGTGACCATACTTGCACCTGTTGATGAGGAAGCAGATGCTGTCATTGGTACATCATGGTTCCTGGAAAGGAGCTGCCGCTGTGGATTGGAATAGGCGGTCACTGTGTATGCAGAAGGTAGAGGTCAGCCTGAAGCTTGGGTAGTGGGAAGACTGGGGGCAATTGTGAGGCCTGTGGCATCAGCAAATGTTTAAATGAGTGTGCAAGGGTTACTCAGAGAAACCTGGCTAGGCTAGAGGGGCAGAAAGGAAGCCTTTGCAGTGGGAGTAGTGGAGGTGGAATTAGTAGGAGGTGGGTTGTTGGTGAAAGGGCACAGTGTTTTCTTTGGAAAGCAGTGGAGGAATCCTGAAAGTTTTTGAATAGGGCAGGGTTGTTTACCTGGCAGCTTCTGATAATTGTGCAACAGACGCCGTATTTGCCTGTGCCAGGCTGTGTGGGGATGAGCCTAGGTTTGTTCGGAGGATGGAATGATTCTTCAGTGGTTCTGCTGCTTTCAGTTTGGGCTGGGACTTTAGTCTCTGGGTGAGCAAGTCAACTGATCCCATGGGATGGGGCCAAGAGATGGAAAGAGTGAATGCCAAAACAAACTGTTCAGAAGAGCTGCCCATCACCTTCTCCTCCAAATCCTGCCGTTTGAGTTTCTGATGTTACAATAGGCTGTGACTTTTCATAATTAAGAGACATACATGCAGCTGGCTCCTCAACTTTGGCTTCAGCCCTTTGATACTGAGGACAGTCCTGCTGTGGGCATGTGGGGGGACATGGCTTCCTGAGTCCTCTCTGAGTCAGCTCACTGGGTTGGTTCACTCACCTGACTTCTTCATCCTGTCTCCAATGGAAGTCCTTAAGGCCGTCAGGTAGGGGACAGGCCTGGAAGAGTTTCTGTGGACTCTGAATTGTGCCAACGGACCTGACTTGTGCCACTTCCAACTTTATAGTAGGTCTGAGGCTTGAAAAGAAATACATTAAGCTAAATTTGGATCTGGTTTTATTAATAATTAGTTAGACTTTGTTCGCTAAGCATAACTTCTTGTATAAGCTTTCATTCTTTTTTATCTGACAGCTTTTTTTTTTTTAACTAAAAGGAACAGTTATTTTCTGTTCCCCAAAGCCTATTCATTTGCAGTGTGGGTGTGAATGGGAAAAGCTATTTATTGCACAAACACTTATATACAGAGTTTTGCTTATTTAGATCGAGTTTATAGAGAGATCCTCCCACATCAGGAAACCAAAGGAAGGCTTCAGGGATTTTGAAGTAGATACAACAAAAAAGCTTCTATTTTGTAGCCCAAATTGGCCTGCTGTCATGTATCTTCATATTGGCAAAATCATTTGCTTAGTATGAACTCACCTAATATATTTTTAATTTTCCAGATATGGTAGGGTGAGATCCAAACAAGTTTTATTGAAATTGATCCTATGAATATTCCTTTATAATAGATTGCCCAATGTGGCAAATATTTGTAATTAATGTGACTTTCATTTTTATTGAAATTTTGCTGAAATGGCTCAATACAAATTCAGTCAGGTGATTTGTATAAGCATATTTTAAAATAATCTGTCAAGTGATGTTAGCTTACTTACTTTCTAAAGAGGGAGAGGTATTTTGACTCACACTAATCAGAAGTTTTCAATAAGGGACAATTTGGCAATGTCAGGAGACAATTTTGGTTGGCACAAATGGGGAGGGCGTGCTACCAGCATCTAGTGGGTAGAGGCCAGGGATGCTGCTAAATGCACGGAACAGTTTCCAGAACAAAGAATTGTCTGGCTCTAAACGTCAGTGGCGCTGATATGGAGCACTACAATGCCCGATATAAATATGCCCACCCCCACCCGTGCCACTAAGAGGCGAGAGCTTCATGATTCAGAGGAAGATGGAATTGCACCAGGATGGAGGGACTGCTATTTAGAGCTAAGCCTATTTAGAGTCAAAGACTATTCAAAGAGTTAGCCTTGCATGATAGGATGCTCAGAAAAGCTCACTCTAAATGAAGACTGTGAATGCTGTTCCCTGGCCCCTTACCATGATGACTGTTTATACAGTACCTCTATTTTAAGAAAATAGGTAACATGTCATAGTCTGAAAATTATAAACTTCTAAAAGCACCTGTTCTCATTAAATGCGTCCTCCTTAGTTTAACGTATCAAACATGCAATTTCATGTCATCGCCATCAAACTGTATGTTCCATTTTAGCTGCTGTTTCACTTGAAATGGCATCTCCCTCTTCTCTAATCGTCACTTTCCAAACCCCAGGGAAGGAACGTTTCAGGCACCTGTGTTACTCTCTCTGCCTTTCTTCCTTCATGGGGCAGAGACGTTAGGACTGAGCTGAGAGTGCATGGCTGTTGTGAACGTGGGGCAGTTCCGGTTGGTGGTTGGTCATAGTTAACAGAAAGGGGTTCTATGTTGGCTTGGGTCTGACACATTGAAAAATGATGTGCAAGAGAATTTGCTCTTAGCCTCCACTTGACTTGAGCTCAGTCTGAAAGTTGGGGACAGGACAGTGCTCCAATCCATCTCTGTGATGGAATGCTGCTTAGTGGGAGACACTGCTCTGGGTACCAGGCATGGGTGTCAGTGCTTGGCGTCATGCCTGCCACAGAGCTTGAACTTGTTGAGGGCTCACTGTTACTTTCATTATCTTCCCATGTTATTTTTATCATCGAGATTGTTTTGACATGAGGCTGTGATAATCTACCTGCAGGCTTCCCTGAGTGGACTGGCGAGGGTGCTCCAAATCTCGTTGCTCTGAACAGAATTAAATTACATCTAATTCTAATAATGTTATTCTATATTAAGATACGTCATTTGATGGATATCATGTCTTAAGTCTCAGGTCAGAAGGATAAGAAAAGATGGGCTGTTTCCTGTGTTTACCTCTAGACTGGAGTTCTAGAGCAGCCTCCAGCTTTTCAGACTATGACCCCTTTTCCAAAAGTGAAATTAACCATACTTATAGTTTAAAACCAAGGAAAAATAACTCTTGTTGCTCTGTTGTCCATTACAATGCACTGGGCCTGGGTGGGAATTATGGACCCATTGTACTCATGTGCCCCTGACTCCCAATTTTCCTCTCCCCTCCTTCCTCCACCTTCTTGCTCAGGGTCTCTTGCTCCTACAGAAGCCATGCTCTCACCTTGTCATGATTTGTAGCTGCTTCATGTGTTTCTCTGCCCAACTTGAACATTTCTGTCAAAGGGAGCATTGAGTCAGTGAGGCTCAAAATATGGAGAGTGTGAAATTTGATATACTCCAGCTTTATGTTTTCTCCATCTTGGAATCTCATCATACATTCATGTGCACACTCCTTTTTAAAGATGAGGCCTCTTTCTTTCCTTTCGTAACCCTTCCTTTACTGGGACCCTAATAGTTTGTTGCCTCTGTTTTTTCTGGATCTTCTTCCATTTGATACCTCTTCTCCCTCTTAAATCTACAATCTCTTCTCCACACACCACTTCTCAGAAAAGAAGCCACATTTAATGATCTGTTTTCTCTACTCTGAGATTTTCCTAACATTGATCTTGTGGTGCTTATCTGATTTCACTGAATTTTCTATGGTCACCTGGCATTCAGAGTAGCCATGCATGTTATATTTCACTTTTGCTCCATCCATTCTCTTCTTAGGTCCTTGGTATACGGATTCTGTCTCTTGTTCTCCTGAAACCGAAACCCCCAAGTTGACCATTGACTGTCTGTTGACTAAAACCAGTGGTCTTGCTTCATTGGGATGCAGTTGACCAGACCCCTGTTTAAAATGCGTATTGCTATCCTCCAACCTGACTTGATCTTCATGTTGCCGTATTCCCTTGATGCTCTCTGTTCCCTTTTCTCATCTTTGTGTGGTTACTTTTTTAATTACAGCTTCTAAACAGTTCTTTTTAGCTCTTTTTTTCTCATGTTTTCCCCTGGTGAGTCTTAACCGTACCCAGGATTTTAACCTTTCAAAATATTATATGCTGTGTCTGAATTCTTTTTTCTTCAGCATCCAACCTGGATTTTTCACAGTCTGCTGCATTTCCTTAAATATTCTCCCAGCATCTTAAACCCAACATGCACAAAACTAAATGATCATATTCTCCTCTAAACAAAATTCTTCTGTTGATTGTCCTATTTAAATAAGTGGCATTACTATCCTCGCAGTCCCTTATATTCTGTGTCTTGAGTCCATCTGTGCCTCTTGCTTTCTGTTCCCTAAAATTTAGCAGATTAGAACAATAATTGTTTTATTATATTTCGCACTTTGGGGGTTAGGAATTTAGACAGGGCTCATTGGGGTGATTTCTTTGCTTTTGTGATACTTACTGTCCTCAGTGGTTTTCAGCTTTACTCACGTATCAGGTGCCTTGGTGGGAATGGATGGGAAGCTGGGCTCAGTAGGAAATGTCACTAGGACCACCTATATATGATCTCTCTAGCATGGCAGTCTCAGGAGAGTTGGACTTCTGGCCTGGAGTCTCAGTGCTCCAGAGAATGTGTTGTAGAGACAAGAAGTGGGCACTGCCAATCTCTTAGCATCTAGGCTGGGCGACAAGCCTACCATCACTTCTGTTGTATTTGATTGAGTCACACAGTCACAGAACCAACCCAAATTCAAGAGAGGGTGGATAGACCACCTTTCAATGGGAGGAAGCTCAAAGCATCTGTGGCTCTCTTTCATTTGCCATACTTTCCCTAAGCCATCACTCTGAGTGTTGACTGTGTTTGCCTGAATTTTTATTTACGTTGACCCCACCTGAAGTCACAGCCTCATTTATTTCTCTTCTGAATACTTGCAGTGGCTTCAAATTAACTTGTCTCTATGCTCCTCTCATCTCTATGCTCTTCTTTGCCCAATTTCCTATGTATACTATTGTGAGGACGATTTTATTGCTATCTCTTCTAATGTTAATATACTATGGTATCTTGTTGCCTAAAAATGGAGACCTCAGACCTTAGTATAGTTTATCTTCCAAACCTTAACCCAACCGACTTTTCAAGCTGCTTCCCACTACTCCCTGTGTATCTCCTGGGGTCTGGGTCAAGTACAGTAAACCACTCCCAAAATATGTTGCCTCCTCTTTCCTCTTGCCTCTCTAATGCATCTTTTTATCCTCTTCCCTTGGCATGGAGTGTACTTCCAGAAAGCTCCATCTGCTGAAATCCTCTTTATCCTTCAGTACTAAACTCAAGTATGAACTCCTTCCTGGACCCATCCTTGATCCCTCTAAATAGCCGTAGTGCTCTCTCCTAATTCCCACAGCACTTGTGGTACTTTTTATGGTTTTCTAATAGCTTGGATTATAGTTATTTTTACAAGCGTATCTTATTTTAAAGCTTATTAATCTTTTAAATTATTCATGATCTTTAAAGTCTCGCGGCTCCCAGCCTACTAATTTCATTTCACCCAGTAGGTGCTCAATATAGATGTTTGATTCACGCTTGATCTTTAGCCAGAAACTTTGCAGGTGGGTCATCTATAAATTTCAAAGGATAAAATTCACCAAATATGATGATTTTTAAGAGTTGGATAGCATAATAATCAGGTCGTTAGTAAAAGACAATGGTTGTGGCCTTATTAAATAGGCACCTTTGGGTATTAAAAGGAAAGGCAGGGATTCTTTGGGTTTCCACATGTACATCTGCGTTTGCATGAGGGAGTGAGAATGATCTTCCAATGGAAAACCAGTTGATGATCACTATAACATTTCTGTTTGTATGACAAACGGACTATCTCATAAAATTGCTGGAGAAAGAGAGGTCTCTATTGAGACACACACGCACTCACACATATCTGAAGTGTCACCTAGAAAGCGATGTGTTTGTCTAAGCACTCTAAACTCTCTTTTTGTTAAAGGTAGTGACAAGGGCTTTACCAAAACACCACCCACCAGAAAACCTGAACTCATGTTTATCTAATTGTTCTCTTTTGTGTGTTTTAGGCACTTTCCCCACATGACGGGAAGACGAGTTTCTGGTTAGAAGACAAGTGCCCAGAGTCAAAGGCCTTCTGCCCACCATGAAGGGACCCTGCGTCATTGCATGGCTGTTCTCAAGCCTTGGGTGGTGGAGACTCGCCCAGCCAGAAACCGACGCTTCTCAGTGCCAGAGAGCGGAGCACCCAGTCATTTCCTATAAAGGTAAGGGACAAGCATGCTCTGATTGCAAAGCCACCATTCAAATGCACATTCCATATTCACTGATAGAGGATAACAGTGGTTATTACTCTATTATTCTGCGACTTCAAATAGGAGCAAAAATACAAAATCCTTCATCACAAGAATTTCACATCCAGAAACTGATCATTAGGAGGAGTCCAAGATGGGAGTTATCACAGGTGGAAAATCTCATCACTGAGGCCACCTTTAGGGGCTGCAACCCTCCTGGATTGGAGCCAGGGGGTAAAAATGTGACCCACAGAAAGAACACCAATACAAAGTAAAACAAAAATTCTTCACTTCAGTGTTTCCCAACAATGCCTTAGTCTTGCCATAAAACTGAAGCCTTTGTCTCTATCTGGCATTGCATGGCAGACAGAATTGTTTAATGTCTCGAATATCTCCACAGATCTGTAGGATTAATTAATTAGTATGTATAATTAATTAATTAGCATGTTTATCTACTCACTTATTCTTTCATCCATCAAAATTTATTTAGGGTTCTTTATACCCTAGGCCCTTTAAGTATTCAGGATGAAAAGTAAATTAGTCTTTGCCTCGTCCTCAAGGAACTTACGTTATATTATTAAGCTAAGTATCATTAATCAGACATTGTATTTTAATAATTCATCTAATAAATAGTTTTATGTTTTGTTATTTTTTAAACTTTATATCATGAAAAGTTTCCAATATATACAAAGACAGAAAGAACAGTCTAAGGAACACCCAGCCCCCACATTTATTAATTCATGGCCCACCTTTCTGCTTTTAAATCTGCACCTATGTTCCCCCACACCCACCAAATTATTTTGAAGCAAATTCAGGAAATCATATAATTTTATCTATAAAATTTCCGTTCATGGCTATCAAAGAAAGGGAATTCACAATACCATTATCACATCAAAGAAAACAGACAAAACCCCAAAAACCTAAAACAGACAAAAACCCAAACACATCAAAGAAAACAAACACGAAACAGTTCCATACAGTCACCACACATCCAGTGAGTGAGCGAGACCCCTGATGGCCTCGTGAATGCTCATGCATGATTTTATTAGCAGTTGGATTGAATAAGGATCTAAGTAGAGTTCCTACACTGCAATTGATTAATCTATCTCTTGAATCTCTTTTAATTTTTTACTGTTTTGTTGTTGCTGTTGTTGTTGCTCCCCTTGCAAATTAATTATTAAGGAAACCTGAGCTCTTTGTCCTGTAGTTTCCAAGTCTGGATTTTGCCAAGTGTATCCCATTGGTGTCATTCAAACGTTCTTCTGTCCCGAGTATTTTTGTAAATTCATAGTAATATCGAGAGGCTGCTTAGATTCAGGTTTGGATCTTTTGGTCTCAGATGTGTCATGGATGGTGCCATGTTCTTCCAGTGGGAGGCAGATGATAACCAGGTGTGAAATTAGCATCAATCGATGATCGCTGCCTAAATCTACTGATTCATTCTTGGATGCAAAACTGGGATTTCCTGATTTCATTGTTTTTTCTTCATTTAATGGCAAGAATACTTCTATATAAAGTAACTTTCCCTCATCAACTATTTTCCTCATCAAATACTCTGAGGGTACAGCTCATAAAGGAAAGGCAGACTAAATGCTTTTTTTCTTCCTTTTACCAGTTTTTTTAAAAAGACACTAGTTAGCTAGTTCTCTAACATAATTTAAAGGGGACAAACAAGATGTTGTGTTTGCTTTTTTAAAATTTTGATTATTAGAATCATTATTAATACGTGGATTTCAATATTTGGTAAATTCAAACAATTGCAACTTGTTTTTACAAATGGTGACGTCATCACATTTCAAGTCCATCGGAGCCTTTTGAGGGTGATCCTGAGTTTTGGCACAACTCAAGTTGCCTTTGATACCATGCCTACTATCTGGGATAGTAAGATGTTCTGGACTCCTCTTAGCCATTGCCTTTCGTAGACTTGAGAATCAGTCATTTTGGCCTGACTTGCACACGGGGGTGCTCAGATTTAGGTCTTTTCAATGGACAGAACTGAGAAAACCGTTTTTAAAAATACACCATAAGTTCTTCTGGATCCTTCCAATTCATCCTCACGACTCTAGGGTTTTTCTGAACCTCTTCCATCTAATATCTTTTTCTCCCGTGCACAGAATCCTTAGTCTCTGCCGCCAGCATAATTATTCCTTTGTCTTTCCCTAAACACATACTCAATTGTTTCAGAATAACAATTTCATGCAACTCCAGTCATTTTCGACTACTGGAAACCCTTTAAGATGATTTTTTTTTCTCTTCTTTTAGTTCTCAGAGTATAAATTTCATTGGGAAGTTAAAGCAAAGTTACTGCTTTGAAATCACTTGAAATAATTTCCTTTCGTATGGTTATGCCACCAACTCAAAACCCAGTTAATTTCATTTGTTTAATTTCATTTTTGATTTCTAGAGATCTGTAAAATTTACTTTACATTATTATGCAGTGTTTCAAAGTCAAATTAATTAAACAAGGGATGTTCAGAGAAACTGGATTTACTCCCTGTGTTCCTTGTCCTGTTCTTTCTCTCTACATTTAGCTGGCCTTTTACTTATGTTTTATGGTTTATGCTTCTTTTTTAATATAAAAAACTATGTATACACTCACACATATAGTCATACCTTCCCTTCTTAGATAAAAAGTGGCATATACACAAACTTTTCTCTGTCTAGCATTTTTTTTTTTTTTTTGAGGAAGATCAGCCCCGAGCTAACTGCTGCCAATCCTCTTCCTTTTGCTGAGGAAGACTGGCCCTGAGCTAACATCTGTGCCCATCTTCCTCTACTTTATATGTGGGACTCCTGCCACAACATGGCTTGCCAACCAGTGCCATGTCCGCACTGGGGATCAGAACCGGCAAACCCTGGGCTGCCAAAGTGGAACGTGCGCACTTAATCGCTGCGCCACCAGGCCAGCCCATAGCATTTTTGACATAGTGATATGACCTGGAATCCACTCTCTAGTAGTATATTATGTCACTCTTTTTCACAGCCACATAGCTCTCCACTATGCAATGAAACTTAGTCTACTCAACAACTCCCTATTGAGACATGTTTAGGTTATTTTCTGTTGTTTGTGATCATGGATAGTGTCACAATGAGTAGTGCCTCCTGAAAACGTCTTTTGATACTTTTGCAAGGATCCCATTGGGAGAGATTCCTAGAATTGGGGTTTCTAGGTCAAAGGGTAAATGCATGTGTGGTTTTCCTTGATAGTGTCCAATTCCTATTCATGAAGGTTACACCATTTTGCATTCTCACTGCCCTGGATATGAGTCTTGTTTTTTACTAGCCTTTCCAGCAGAGTGCACTGTCAGGTTTTGGGATTTGGGCTAATCCCATAGTTCATAAATGGCATCTCACCATATTTTTGATTTGCATGTTTTTAATTTGGAGTGAACATCCAACAAACATTTAATAAGTGCCTATTATGTACCAGGGTCTGTGCTAAATATTGAGGGGATAAAGGCAAAAAACACACTTCCTGTTAAGGGTTTTGAACGTTTTTAGGAATATAAATCCAAAGTACCATTGCATCACATTCTGTTAAGCATTCTATGGGTGTCTTTGCTGGATGCTATGGGAGCCCAGGAGAGGGACATCTGAACCAGATAGCCTGGGCCATGGGAGAGTGGTTAAGGAAGGTGTTGAGGATGAGACAATGTCAGAGCTGAGTCTCAAATGATTCTTAGAAGGTATATATGAACTCAGGAAGGGAGAGGTATTCCAGGGAGAGGAAAGAGAAGTACAAAAGCCCTGATGTGAGGTAGGGGAGCGTAGCAAGTCCTGGCACATGTCATGTACAGCAAGTCATGAAATCTTACTTAACGCTGCAGCGGGGCAGTACAGGGAGATGAGGCTACAGTGGTTAGTGGGGATTCTGTAATGCACGGCATCGAAAGGCATGTTAAGAATTTCCCTTCTATCAGGATAGGCTCAGCTCAGACGATGGTAAAATGGTGGCAGGGAGAGCCCATTCTGAGGCTGTTGCTGTGATCAAAGGGAGCAGAGATGAGGAACTGAGCTAAGGAAATGGTAGCAGAAAAGGAAAGAATTGGGTAGATTCTAAAAATTTGAAGGAGGCCTTGATGATTTCATGGATGTAGGACAGGAAGGAAGAGGAGGCACTGAGTACAATCTCCAAGTTCTTGGATGTTGGAATAAAGAAGGGGAAGCAAATGTGAGGGATGTGAAGATTTTAGATTGAGAAAGCTGAGTTCCTGTCTGGCATCAAATGGAATTATCTCCTTGAGAGCAAGGCATCACGGGAGCCAAGAAAGAAGGGCTTTTCGTGAGAAAGGTGGCCATCAGAGTTTCTGAGGATGCAGCGAGTTCAAAGCAGATGTGGGCCAGAAGGTAGAGTGACCAACTCATCTTGGTTTGCCCAGGACTTCCTATGTTCTGGGAGAACTGAGACAGATGGTCACCCTCCCAGAAGTTCTGTGAACAATAGTATATTAGTTTCCCAGTGCTGCTGTAACAAAATACCACAAACTGGTGACGTAAAACAACAGAAATATCATCTCTTAGAGTTCTGGAAGCTAGAAGTCCAAAATCAAGATGTCAGCAGGGCCGTGCTCTCTCTGAAGGCTCTAGGAAGAATCCATCTTTGCCTCTTTTTAGCTTCTGGTGGCTTCTGGGAATCCTTGGCTTGTAGATGCCTCACTGCAACCTTTGAGTCTGTCGTCACATGGCCTCCTCTCTGTGTGTCTGTGTATTTTTATCTACTCCTCTTTTTATAAAGACACCAGTCATATTGGATTTAGGCCCACCCTCACCTAGCATGACCTGATTTTAACTAATTACATCTGCAAAGACCCTATTTCCAAATTAGGTCACATCCATAGGTGCCTGAGGTTAGGACTTCAACATATCTTTTGGGGGGACACAATTCAACCCATAGCAACTGGCATTTATCAGAGCAGGTTCAGGACAGTGCAGGAGGAGGAAACTCGGTGGGATGATCAATGTGAGGTGAATAAATAGATATAAAAGGACAGAATGATTGTCTCAGCCAGCAGGGACCTGAGGACAAGGGACTGCTTTTAAGAGAGCATTGCTTAATCATCCTTAAATGGTGATAGGGAAGAGCCAGATGTAGGAAAGGGCTGAAGAGAGACGAGAGAGCTGGAGATGATTAGGCAAAGGCCCTAGGGCTGTGGGGGGTGGTGGGATACTGGGCACAGGTGGGGGATTATCTTCCAGGAAGCAGCCACCAACTCCAGTGAGCCTGGAGGGAGGGAGGCCAGGGTACCCAGGATGCAGGAAAGTTAGCGGGTGGGGGTGGCTGGAAGGGGAGGGAGCTCCTGAGGACCTCCATCTCTGCTGAGAAGGAGTGGGCAGGCCGCAGGCCAAGAAGATGGGGGCTTTAGGAAGGAAGTGCTTCTCTGAAGAAGGAATAAGAATGTTGATCAAAAACATACATGAAAAATTCCCTGTGGATGTGAGGAGCCCAGTCAGTCCCTAAAATGGCTCACGTTACAGCTGAGCAGGTGGCCACTGCTCCGCTACGTGGACACTTACTTCTTCATGTAAGACAAAGCTCTACAAGAAAGTGTGAGAAAGCAGGATGAAACGCTGATAAGGGAGAGGTAAAGGAAGGATTGGATAATCTTGACTTTTAAAATCTTGATTTCCACGTGCATTTAAAATTTCATGATTTAGTGTTATACATGGGAGGCATCTGCCCAAGAGGCTACTAATGAAGTGGACCAGATGCTCCAGTGATGTTTTAATACCACCAAGCACATTTTATTGAAGCTTGATTCGATTTACCTGGCTAGGCAGAAGGTGCTGGCGGGATCTTTTTTTCCCAGCCTGGGTAAAATATTTGCCACCGCGGGCTCCTCCTGCCTAGCAGAGTTCATTGCTCAACACGTTCTAACAGCTTGCTGTGTTTGCAAGGTTACTCCCTTGACTGCATGTTCTGGAATATTTATCCCTGATTGTGCAGTGGCTGCTAAAACACTCTGACCCATTACAGACACGCCGTTCACACTTATGTCCTTGTCATTTGCTTAAATGTCTGTTCCAATAAAGAGGGAAAACCTAGTGACCCTTCAAGACAGCATGTTTCTCAGCATGCTCACTGAGTCTCATAACCATCTCTGAAATGAGTTTTAAATGTTTAATGTCCACTTAAGGCGATAGTGCCACATTCTGCTTTTGTTTGTTTATTGATTAAAGTTTACCCAGCATGCTTGCTATTTAGAGAGTGAGCTCCAGTTATAGGAATTGGTTTATGGGGAGCAATTTCACATGATGCACAGAGGAAGACTGCCAATGGGGTGAGTCAGGCCATACTCAGGCTCTAGTTGCCTTGGAGTCTTAAAATCATGACTCACTGGGAGGCCTTCCTTCAGTGTCTTTGCCGGCGGCACTGAGTATTAATACCTAAGATTGATTACTCCTCCCTGCAGAATCAGGCAGGTGCTATTCATTTCACTCTCAGGTCCCTGAGATCTTTCTCTCTGAATCCGTGGCATTCCCGTTGAGTGTCTTTCCACTTTGGATTCATTGATTGGTCTGAGAATTGTTTTAGAACTTATGGGGGAGCTCAATGGAAGCTTAAGAGAGGATTAGCAACATTTGTCCCCAGATCTTGGGAGGGGCATCTGAGGGAATCGGAATGGCTGTTCCAGCTTGGGCCATCACTGGGGCTGGACTGAGGAGGGGCATTTGGCCCTTGAGTTTCAACAGCTCCCTTTATCTCCACATGTAGTCTTAGGTGACTGAAAGAATCATGACTGAAAGGGTCCAACATAGGATTTTAAACTTGGGTTCTATTCCCATACCATGGTATGGATGATTATTTTTCATGGATCCCATATTTTTCTTTTGAATCAAATAATTATATTCTGTTGTATTCATGTGTGTGTAAAAAGCTTTGATTTGTTAAATGTTGACAATAAAAATATACTGCATGTTTTATAACTCTCTGTTGGCTCTTCTTCACGTTAACCTGTGGGAGCTCCAGCCTCTCCCGCCTCTGAGAGGCTATCTTTCTAGCAGTCTATAAGGTGGCCTTGCACACATTTCCTGTTGTCCCGTTAGCTGTTAATCCTGCCCATTGTCCTGCGTCTTACCTTTCTTCTCTTGACTTCCTCATGCTCCCTGGGACCACTGGCATTTTTGGCCTGTTGCCTGTTCCTCTTGGGGCTGGAGAAGGCATAACCTGGGCAGCCTCCGTTACCCTCCCAGGCACAGTGAACTATAACCTTTTAGAAAACAAGGATGAGAAAGGAGCCAAGGGAGTCATTGCTGTGCCACAACCCCACACCTGTTCCACAGTTTTGTACGTGTCCCCTGGTGCTTCACTTTCTGTCTAGGTTTTGGCTGTCTTATGCCCCAGGCAGTCATGTGGTCTCATGGCCCTGGCTGGATTTTGCCTCTTCTCTAGGATCTAGGAGCCTCCTTACCACAGGAGGGGCTGCAGTAGGTGATTTCCAGCATCCCAGTAAGGTTTCAGAGTCTTAGAGTACATAAACTTTGATTAAAATTGCTCCCAGTATTTCTCCCTGTTTGTCTAGTCTCAGATCTGCCATTTGACCTTTTTAAATCGTAAATGTGTGTCGTTGCGTGACACTGGCCTATTTCTCCAAGGAAGAATTAGGAAAATTTATTTTCATTAAAAATAGGTTGCATTGGGGCTGGTCCTGTGGTGTAGTGGTTAAGTTTGGCATGCTCCACTTTGGCACCCTGGGTTCTTGGGTTTGGATCCTGGGCGTGGATCTACACCACTCATCAGCCATGCTGTGGCAGAGACCCACATATAAATTAGAGGAAGATTGGCATAGATATTAGCTCAGGGCCAATCTTCCTCATGCATAGAAAGAGGAAGATTGACAACAGATGTTAGTTCAGGGCTAATCTTCCTCAGCAAAAAACAAAAAAGAAAAGAAAAAAGATTGCATGAAATTCACATTAATATTTAGTTTTAATATTTTCATATGAATCACTTGAAGTATAGCTAGATACCACAAACTGTTAAAAACAGTTGAACTCAGTGCTCTTCTTTGTGAAAACTAAAATTTACATAAAGTGAGTGTGATTCTCTTTGGTTTCATAACAGGATATAAATTATCCTTCTGTGAGTTTACTTGGGGAGGAAAAGTGTTGTTATGGATCCTTAGAAAGTTCTTTGTTCCATCAATAATTTGGCTTTTGTTATCATGCATATGACCAAATGTTTCAGATAATGTAATGTCAAAATCACAGGGGCAAAATATTTGAACCTATTTGCAAGTGAAGCAACTAAGGTACAGGCACGCTGCCTGTTTTTTACATTAAAAACTGCATTTGGGAATAAGATTTTTGATTTTAAAGTCTGTTGCTAGTTTTCTGTCTGAAAAAACAGAATATCAAAAAACACAACTTTCCAATTCTTCAGTGTAGGTATGTAACGATTGTTCATGACTGCGTAGAGGTGTCAGAAGAAAATGCAGTGTCAAACCACTATGCATTATTCATTGGGTGAATTGGTTCTAATACCTACATTGTAGTTTGATGTTGTTATTGATCTTGCAGTGATGAGAGCTACAAGGGTCCCTGTTGTATGTTTTTTATAAACAATGATTAGGTTCTGATGAAAATGATTTATTGAGTTTTGAGAATTATCAATAACTTTTGTATTACTTTTGCGTTCTGGGGCTCCTAATGAAATAATTTTTAAGATTGGACATCTATATTTTACCTTAGGATAAAATTTCATTTTTTTTATTGATTTGTCTTGGTGGGGAAATAGTTTTTATTATTTTAAGGCTGCAAATGGAATACTTTATTATAAGTGAAGTGGTGCAATGTAATTGCACTAAAACTAGGCATAAGATATTGTAAAGTTATTGTCAATATTCTGATTTAAAACCTTCATTTCATTTGGCCTCAAATGGTATGTTATTGTATTTTATTTATCTTTAAGCATATCATGGTCTTTCTAAGCATTGAATGGGCAATTCATCCATTTCTCACACTGAAGGTAGATAAAAATCTTGTCCGTATTTTATGTGTAAAGAAAGAGTTGGAGATTAAATGTGGGGTGAATAAAAGTGTAATTAGGCAGCATTTTTCTAGGATTTATGACCTCTCATCGTCTTCTATATCAAGGCAAGGGTAGCAAGCATGTTACATTTGAGAGGCGAAGCATGATGCCAGCTTCAGCAGACAGCAGTGCTGATATTTTTCTGTTACCGATATGACAAAAAAAAACTCCACTGAAATTTCTAAATTTTAGTTCATCTCCTAATTTAATCAGCACCTTAACTTTTTTATTTTCCTGAAACTTTTTAAATATCTAGTAAAGAAGGGCCAGCGGTAGACTCTGGCCTCAGGAGGAGTTACTCTTCAATTTCTCGTTTTGTTTCCCATTTTCCTCATGTGACTCCAGGGTGGACCCCCACGAGCCCAATCACAAGCATTGCATGAGGCAGGAAGCATTCTTATTTATAAGGGAGAGCACGGCGACCTTGTGTGCTAGCCCACCACGATGAATAGATTCCTTCAGTCCGTCATGTGGCTAAGTTGTGGTCATGCTATTTGAGCATTCCCACCTTGAAAGCACCTCGGGGCCGTGTGTGAGATAGACTACAAGCCCTATGAAATGGAATCAATGGGGCGAGACCCCGATGCCAGGAGCGGCTGCCAGAGTGCTCCTGGCAGCTCTCAGAAGCTGATTCACGACTGTCACTCTCAGCTGTGGTTCTGATTTCTGTGCCACCCGATTCCCCAGCTTCAGCCCACAGTGTCTTAGCTTCTGCTTGTCTGAGGATAGCAGCAGAGGTCCACTTCCTTAATAATTCAGTCACTATGGAGTGCATATTATGTGCCAAGAATGGTTTCAGTTACCCCAGTCAGCAAAACAGGTGGAAATCTTGGCCCACACTGAGTTTATATTCTATTAGGGGGTACAAACAATAATAAAATGTTATAATAGAGAGTGGGTTACGTAGTGATAAGGGCTGAGGAAATATATAAAGCAGAGGATGAGTTAAGCGGGGGAGGTGTCCTGCAACTGTCATCGGGTAACCAGGTGTGCCCGATGTTTACCTGTCACCTCTCTGCCCCACACTTGCCCCTTTTCATTCTGCTCTGTGCTACTGGTGAGGGAGTCAGAACAATTTCTCGGTCTTCTGTACCAGCTGGGCTCCTATGGACATGTGTGAATGGGAGGAACCAGCAGTTGCTGAGGAGGCTGGGGGAGTAGGGAAGACTGTGGTCGTGCCTCCAACAGTGTGGTTGAGGACTGAGGTGACTCTAACTCCCCATCCTGGGAGCAGGCAGTGCTTCTGGGCAATTCTGGCATGAGTCACAGCTGCTGGAGAAGAGCGCAGTACAGGCACAGGCTTAGGGGCTCCAGCCCAGCTTATTAGCAGCTTCTCCTCTCTGTGTGTCATGCATTCTTCCTTTTTACTCTCCTAGGCCCCAACCTTCATTCTTTTGCTTTGTCAGTTCTTATGGTTACCTTTACAACCAATTCCCTATATTAAATTGTCTCTATTTGAACTACCTAGGGTGGTTTCTGTTTTCCTGACTGGATTGTAACTCATTCAGACTGATCCATTAAGTCAAGACTTAAAAGATGTAAGGGGTCAAGCCATGTAGATAACTGAGGAAAGACTGTTCCAGGCAGAGGGAAGAGCAAGTGCAAAGGCCCTGAGGCAGGAGCATGCTTAGCAGCCTTGAATAACAGCAGGGAGCCCAGGATGACCAGATTGGAGTAAGCTTCAGGGGAGAGTAATGGAAAAGAGATCAGACAGCTGACAGGAGTCATGGTCTGTAAAGCTTTAAGAATTGTGGCTTTTATTTTGAGTGAGGAGGGGAGCCACTGGAAGGTGTTGAGTAGCGGAATGATGTGATCTAACATGGCTCAAAAGGATCACCCTGGCTGCTGTGCTGAGGATGGCCTGAAGGCAGGCAGGTGGGATGCAGGGCAGTAGTCTAGGCTGGAGATGCTAGTGGCTTGGATGAGGGTGTTAGCAGTGGACACAGGGAACAGTGGTCATATTCTGGATGTAGCTTATTTTGGAAGTCAAGTCCAAAGCATTTCCTTTCATGTGATATATGTACTGTGTGAGAGAGAAAGGCAAGAATGACTCTCAGCCTTTTGATGTGAGCAATTGGAAGAGTGGAGGTGCTATTTACTGAGATGAGGAAGACTGTAAGAGTTATATTTGGGAGGGGAATCAGAGCTCAGTCTTGGACATGTTAAATGTGAGATGTTTCTTGGGCATGCAAGTGGAAACATTGCATAGTCAGTTGCATGTACAAGTCTGGATTTGGGAGTTACTGGCATATCAATATCATTTAAAGCCATAAGCTAGATGAGATCTCTAGGGGAGAATGTAGATGGGAAAGAGAAGAGGTCCTGTGAGTGAGCCCTGGAGTAATTCACTATATTTGGAGAGATGAGATAGCAAATAAGATGGAGAAGGGACAATCAGATATCTTGGAAGCCAAGTGAAGAAAATGTTCCTTTCATAGTGGCCTGAATGCTAAAAACTAGAGACTTGGCTTTAAAGACCAGAAAGCAAGAGGCCAATGTTAATTTACTAGCAGGAGAGGAACACTAAGGTACTGAAGAACCCCAGAGTCTCTAAGATGAGACTGGGATCCACCTAAGCAGTGGAACCGTCTGGCAGATGAATATCTAGTCTTTAAGAGTTATTATTGTACAAGGTTATTGTATGCAAAGAGTTACTGTACGAGGTTATTGTATGCAAAGAGCTACTGTACGAGGTTATTGTATGCAAAGAGTTACTGTACGAGGTTATTGTATGCAAAGAGTTACTGTACGAGGTTATTGTATGCAAAGAGCTATTATTGTACAAGGTTATTGTATGCAAAGAGTTATTATTGTACAAGGTTATTGTATGCAAAGAGTTATTATTGTATGAGGTTATTGTATACAAAGAGTTACTGTACGAGGTTATTGCATATAAAAGGAGAAATCTCAGAAGTTGCTCTGGTACCCTTGAGGTCGTTATTAGCCAGCTGTTGAAGACTGGAAAGAGCAATATGGTCAGGAGACCAGACATTGGCTTTGTGTCCTGTGACTTAGTAATTGTGTGAACTTGGGCAAGTTGCTTAATAATTCTGTGGCTCCATTAACACTTAAAAAAATGGGGATGATAATGCTACCTTTTTTGGATTATTGAGCAGAGGAAATGTGATTTTGTGTGTGTTTGTGTGTATGTGAAAGTACAAAGACCTACAATGCCAGATGTCATTATATCCAACATTAAAAATAGCTGGCCTTGAGCTTAAATGCAATCATATAACACTCCTAACTATTAGCAATGTTTGAAAACTCTATGAGGCATAATAATTTGAAGAACTAGCAGTGATGAAGTGAGTAAGAAATATGAATATTTGTTCTTCATGATTTTTGTCTGAGTTTTAGTGTTAACACTATATAATACAAAGGCATGATGAAAACTTCTCATTTAGGATTTAAAGAGAAAATTTTAAATCATTGCATGAATGGTTCGAGCCAGATTTAAACATTTTCTGAATTTAAAAAATGGACTAGAATAATATAAAGCATGATTCATTCAAATTAAGAACTCATTTGAATGCTTTTATTTCTTAATTCCAAAGGGTCAGCCCCTACTTAAAAAAAAGCATATCTACAAAAATAAAGCTCCATCATGGAAATCATAAATCCTCCATTTCATAGTGGGGAAACAAAATCTTAGATGATAAGTCCATGGATGAAGGTATAATTCCAAATCCCCAAATAATTACTTTTGGGACTATAAATACAAACCAAAGCAAAATGTGTGACTATGTGAATTCTTCTTTCATGACAGTGTTTTTAACCATAACATCTAATACCAATTTTGGAAATTGTGTACAGATTGTTAGAGAGCTTCTGTCATATATGTCTCTTATTTGACCAAGATTTGATAAACAGGTGAATTTTAATTTTAGGTTGAAAAATGATATAGGGAACTTTACTATCCAGCCATGATGGAAAAAAAGGTATTTGATTTACCCCCTTGCTTTAAACAATAAAGCCAGACAAAAATTAGAAACTAAAGTTTTCAAACAGTGGACAACAGGCAGAGGGCAGAGCAGGACTGTAATTGCTCAGAGAAAGGGAATAAATCAGATGAGTCCTCTGATTGCCTCAGTTCGCTAGAGGTAGTTTTTAAGATATAGCACAGTGATGGGGAATCCAAACATAGACCAGCAGTAAACCAATTCTCAATACATTAAAAAGGATTGAAATCATGCTTGTGTGATCCATGAGCACATTAGAATCAAACTAAAAATCAGTAACTGGATGATACATGGAAAATTATGTTGGACTTTAAGCAATATAATTCTCAATGACTCTGGATATCAAAAAACAAATCAAAAGGGAAATTCTAAAATATTTTCTCCTGAATGACAATAAAAGCAGAACTTTATCCAAATTTATGGTATGCAGCTAATGGAGCGCTTAGGGGAAATTTATAGCATTGTTTACTTGTATTAGGGATGGAGCAACATCTATTATCAATGATTTTTGGGTCTTCCCTCAGGAAGTATGAAAACAAAGGAAATCAAACTGATGGTAAACAGAAGGAAGAAGAAAATAAAGATAAGAGCATAAATTAGTTAAGTGAAAAAAAACTGTAATGAAGATCAGTTTTTAGAAACAGAAACCTAGTTCTTTACTGAGACCAATAATATCAAAAAGCCTCAACTAGATTGATGAGGAACAGTACATTTGATCAATGTTTATCAATATTAGGGAAGAATGAGGAACAGTACATTTGATCAATGTTTATCAATATTAGGGAAGAATGAGGAGACATCATTACAGAACCTACAGAAATAAAGGATAATTACAGAAAACAATGAACACCTTTATGTCAGTAAATTTGACAACTTGGATGAAATGGACAAATTCTTTGAAGGTTACAGTCTATCCAAACTCACCCAGAAGAGACAGATAAACTGAGTAATTCTATATCCATTAAAGAAATTAAGCTTGTAATTAAAAATCTTCCAACAAAGAAAACTTCAACCCCAGTTGACTTTAGTAGTGAATTTTGACAAATACTTAAGGAAAAAGAATGATACCAATTCTACTCTTCCAGAGCAGAAGAGGATGGAACTCTTCCAGGATAGAAGAGAATGGTACATTTCTTAGCTTATTTAAGAAGTCATCATTACTCTTTTACAAAAACCAATCAAGACATTCCAAAATATAAAACCAAAGACCAATATCTCTCACAAACTTAGGCACAAAAATTCTCAATAACATTTTAGCAATTGAATCTTGCAATTTGTAAAAATGATAATACATTATTTCCAAGTGGGTTTTACCCCATAAATTCAAGATTGCATGGGATTTCCAAGGTTTAACACTTGAAAATCAATCACTGTAAAGAAACATGTTAACTGACTACAGTTTTTTTCCGGAAATTTATCTCAATAGATATAGATAAGCCATTTGATAAAATTCAACACTTGTTCATGATAAAAACTAGGAGTAAAAGGTACTGCTGCAACATGACATAAAGCATCTTAAGAAAATCTAAATCTAACATCATACATAGTGGTGAAAGGCTGAATGCTTTCCCCTCAAGGATATTTACTCTTACCACTTTTAGTGCTTTTAGTTGTCATTGTACTAGCCACTGTGAAAGGTAATAATATATAAATAAATAATATATTCTAATAAAAGTAATGCTATAAACAAATGACATACAGATTAGAAAGGAAGAATTAAAGCTGCCTTTTCCTTCTTTTTCTTTTTCTTTTTTATAAACAAGATTATCTATATGGAACATGCTGATTAAAATTTTAAAAAGAACTTCTAGAACTGCTAAGTGAGGTTCTTATGATTTGAAGATACATAGTGATTATAAAAAATTCAATTGCTTTGTGATATACTATCAGCTAATAATTAGAAATTGAAATTATATAATTTATAGTAGCATCATAAATATGAAATAAGAATACATTTAACAAAATATATGCAGGAGCTGAAGGTTTAAAACTACAAAATATTACTGAGAAAATTAAAGAGACCTATACCAATGCAGATAAATATTCATAAAAATTCAGCTATACCATATGCATCGCTATCTATTTGTTGTTAGTGCCCTCAAGTCAATTCTGACTTCTAGGGATGCTGTGTACAGCACACTGGACGCCTGCCTGGTCTTTTTGTGCCATCCTCTCACTGTTCTGCACTGTATCAGACAATGCTCCACTGCTCTTTATAGGGTTTTCATGGCCAATTTTTTTCAGAAGTGTGTGGCCAGGTCCTTCTTCCTAGTCTGTCTTTGTCTGGAAGCTCTGATAAAATGTGTCCACCATGGATCACCATGCTGGTATGTGAAATACTGGTGGCATAGCTTTCAGCATCACAGCAACATGCAGCCAACACAGCATGACAACCAACAGATGCATGGGTGGTGTGGTTACCTGACCAGGAAATGAACCTGAGCCATGGTGGTGAGAACCCTGAACCTTAACCACTAGAACACTAGGGCTGGCTATTGCAATCTATAGATTAATGCAGATCCAATCAAAATCTTATTGTGCTTTTATTGTGTAAATTGAAAAGCTGGTTTTAAAATTTATGAGGAAATGCAAAGGATTTAGAAAAGGTGAAACAGTTTTAAGACGAGCAATGTTGGAAGACATAGTATCTAAATTCAAGACAGTGTGGTGTTTGTACAAGAATAAACATATAAATCGATGTAACAGAAAGCAGAGACCAGAAATAGATCCACGTATGTATTGTCAATGAACTTTCAACAAGTTGGTAATTCATTGAGGAAATGACAGTCCTTTCAACAAATGGTGCTGGAAAAATTGGACATCGATATGCAAAAATTAAGTGAAATGGATCATGGACCTAAAGTTAAGAGCTAAAAACCTAAAACCTCTAGAAGAAAATCTGTGAAAGATAATTTCTGAGAACATGGATTAAGCAGAGATTTGTTAAAATACCAACAGCACATAAAAGAAAATTTGATAAATTGGACTGTATCAAAATCAAAAATGTTTGCCCTTCAAAGATACCGTGGAGAAAATGGAAAAGCAAGCCAGATGCTATGTGAAGATATTTACAAGACATATATCTACTAAAGGTCTTGTGCCCAGTATGTATAAGGAAACTCTTACAACTTAATGAGAAAATAAATAATCCAAATTTGAAAAATGAACTAGAGATTCAGACAATTTGCAAAATACTAATGACAACCATGGTGTGAAACTTCTACACATCCAGCAGTGAATAAAATTAAAATGACTGATATACTAAGCATTGGCAAGGGTCTGCTGGACCTAGACCTCTTATGCTTTGCTGTTGCTAATGCAAGATGGTGCAACCACTTTGGAAAACACAGTTAGTTCAGAAGTTAAATATACACTTACCATAAATCCTAACAAACCCACTCAGAGGTACTTGCCCAAGGGTAATTAAATGTTGACTGATGCCTAGAGAAAGATTTGTACCCAAAGGTTCATAGCAGCTTCATTCTTACTAGCCCCAAGCTGGAAACCACTCAAAAGTCCACCAATGGAAGTGGGCAAATTAATTATGTAAAATACAGTACCACTGAGCAATAGAAAGAAACAAACTGCTTATGCAGACAACAAAATGGATGAATCTCAACAGTATTATGCTAAGTGAAAGAGTCCAGATACAAATGACTACATATTCTGTATTATTCCATTACGCGAAATTCTATAGAAGGAAAAACTAAAGTCACAGAATACCCATTAATGGTTGCCTGGGTACAGGCAAGGGAAGGAATTCACTGCAAAGGTTCGTGAGAGAACCTGGAAGTTGGTGCGAGTATTTTGTATCGCGATTAAGATGGTGGTGCCAGGGTTTATACATTTGTTAAAAGTTGGTGGCTTTAAATTGCTGAATATTATTGTCCAAATTATACCTCAGTGAAGCTAATTTTTAAAATTATGTAAGTTCCAACTCTAATGGAGAAGCATGGACTTGTCAAGAATGTAAGATTCAGTAATCCCATTGCTTAAGAAATCGCCTGAGTTTGTCAAAACACAGTGCCACATTTCCTTGGCACTAAGGCCAAGCATTATGTGAGATCTTTAGAATGAGAAAAATAATTATGACTAATGTTATGCAACGTTTAATGAAATGTACGTGAGTATGTTTGTATCAGCAAAGCTATTTAAAATCCAAGATATGCAGGCCTTTAAGGAAAAACCACCACATAAAGGATTTAATCAGTAAAGTTTTTCCCCTCCAAAGTTATTTTAAGAGCTAAGAACCTGTAGTTCTGGTTAACTTTTGATGTAAGTGACGTAATTTATATAGAAAGCTCCTTCTTCAAACACTGCCCCTGCCCAAGGGTAATCTTTAGAGGAAAACATTTCTGACTCATGTGTGCTTTGAGAAGATGTCATCACATGTGAGAAATGCTGATTCAGAAGTTATTTTTTAATTTAAGAGATAATAATACTTCTTGGAATAGGCAGCTATTAAAACCATAGAGGGGAAATGAGAGAGGCAGACATGTAGCCACCATACCTTTGATTGAAATGTGTACAACTCTTCTTTTTCCTTTTCACGGCCAATTTTCTATAGGTGGTCCTTTCCTTCTTCCCACTCCTACAGTTAGAAATGGGGCAATAAGAGGAACCATTGTATAAAACTGCATTGTCCAATAGAACTTTCTGTGAGGGTAGAAATGCTCATATTCTGTGCTGTCATCCATGGTAGCCATTAGCCATGGTAGCTGTTGAGGACTGAAATGTTGCTAGTACAACTAAAGTAATGGATTTTTAATTTTATTTAATTTTAATTCGTTACGTTTAAAATATAAATAGTCATCTCTTGGTAGTGACTCCTCTATTAGGTAACAAAAGTCTGGACTTTTGGCTTCTAGCAGAGTATAATAAATACTGGCACAGGCTGTTGTCCTTTGTGCCTACACAAAGGTTCTTGTGTCGTGGCATCCTATTGGCGTCAGCTTTTTGGAAAACACCATGGTTCATGTTTTAAGAAAACTGGGCTAGGAAAAGGAAAACGATGTAATTGTTATCATCCTACTATTAACTACTTCTCTAATATAGAGGAAATCTCTTACTGTCTTTCTTTTTAGTCTCAGTTCCTTTAAGTGAAAAATGAGTATATTAGGCAATTATGTCAAAGGTTTGACCACATTGATGATTCTATTGCTCTTTAAATTAGGATGATAAGGTAGCCCAAGGGATGTTTGGGACATTCTTTATCTCTTTAAGAAAATTCTCTCCTCTTTTAATTCTCAAACAATAACACAATAAAATTCTATATTATAAGAGCAAAATAGAAATTGAGATTTCTGTTGATTTAGTTGACATTGACATTTTTATCACAAATGTTTAGTAGGAAAAATATTTTACATGAAGAACACTTTGACCTTTCATTTTCATACAGTTTACAATTAATTAACATATAAATAGATTAGAATCATATTGTACTTTAGACTTAGCCCTTTGTTTTTGCTATTTAGAAGCAAACAACTGAGAGGTGTTAGACACTCTTACTGGGAAAGCTCACTAGCTATTAAGCTTACAACATCAATTAGAAATATATTGGCTGCAAGTAACAGATAACCAACCTAATAGTGGTGTAAGTTGTAAAGATATTTATTGTTCCCTAACTAGAAGGAAAGGATTAGGCATTCAGGGCTGGTTCAGAAGCTCCACAGTGTCAGCACAACCAAGGTCTGTCCTTTGGCTCCATCATCCTCCTGGAGCTGGCTTTTGCTTTTTGTTTTTGTTTCATGTCTGGATGGCTGCTGGCAGCATTCAAGGCAGGCGGTGGTGGGAGGATGGAGGATAACCAACTTCTTTACTCATCTGTTTCATATCAGAAACCACCAACAAAAACAAAAGTGTACAGAATTGTTTATATGCAACTGACCGGAGCTATGTCATGCCTGCCTCTAGGTGTAGGGAAAGGAAGTGTCTGGCAAACAGGAATGGGAAAAATCAGGATTAGCCTGAGGCCAGTAGTCCTGGGAATAGGGTGAGGTGAGGAACTCACCTTGGGTTCAATATTTAAGATACACCAAAAAACTCAATAACTAAGATAATTGATATATTAATTCAATGTTTAAAAGAATCTATATTAGTGGCAAAAAAATCCCTGGTGAACAAACTATCCAGATTTTAAGTAAAGACTGTCTTCTGCTGAGCCCTATTGAAGCTTTAAGGTCTTTAAAATATGAATAGTTGCTTCACCATTCATTTGTTTTGTTTTGTTTTGTTTTGGTGAGGAGGGTTTGCCCTGAGCTAACACCTGTTGCCAATCTTCCTCTTTTTGCTTGAGGAAGATTGTAGCTGAGCTAACATCTGTGCCAGTCTTCCTCTATTTTGTATGTGGGGCACCGCCACAGCATGGCTTGAGGGTGGTGATTGCTGAATTCTTTGACACCCTCTTCAATTTTGCACTCTAGGTGAAGACTTCAATTTCCTTACTCTTGTCCCCGTCCTTGCTGTTTAACAAAATCAGATTTTGTTAGCAGCTGTTGTCTCCAAAGCTGTGTGATTGGTTCCAGTGCGTCTATCCCATGAATGCTCATGAATGTGTATCCCTATATATGCTTGGTGGAATATTTTATATTCTGAAATGCTGATTGATAGACAGAATCTGTATACTTTCTCTTGTATTTCTTTTTGAACAGTGAGTACTCAGTACTGTTTTTGATTGAAAAACTGACGAGACACTTGACCAGAAACAGAAAACTTATTGCTAGCAGATTATTCCCAGCCAATTCTGAGATACCATGAACCAGAACATGAATTTCTCCTTTTTGTATTTTCTCCTATTTTAAAAGAAATATTGTTGAATGACTTTAAATTTAAAAGATGATTCACAAAAAGTTGAGATAATAGAAAGATGTGTTGGTACCCCTTCGTGTCTCTTGAAATGACAATGGGAATTTGACTGTCTTTGAGAAAGACTAAGTGTGTTCTCAAAGAACTTATTTTATAAAATTGAGGAAATTATAATTATGCAATATGAAAGCAGGTACAAAAGAATTCACCTTTCCTATAATTTTTATCTCACTCTATCTTTGGTCTGATTAACTTCTAGTTGATGTTGATAAGCTGTTTATGTGAAACTCTTAAGCTTTTTTTTCCCCTCAAGGGGAATGATAAAAGCAACCATTTCTCACTGAGAAAGCTTTAAAATTCTATCAGGATGCTCCTTGTGAATACAAGTAACTCTCCTACAATGAAAATTTCATATGAAAAATTTTCGTCTAGACCTGTTAAGCCTGACTAATATAGATATGTAGTAGGAATTTCATTCAAGGCTATAAAATAAGTTTGTATTAAGGGCAAAATGTATTATTCACACCATTTATAAGATATAAATTCTTCAATCTCGAAGGTGTCTGCACAAAATTGCTCAATGCCTTCTCTGATTTAATTCAGCTTCTGAAAGCTCTTGAGGGCAATATTTGGAATTTAGGGGGAAAAAAGGGAAGAACATATGGAAATAATAAATTGACACAGTTGGTTGTTAAAGATGCCTGCTATGGGAAAATTTAACGTACACAGCAGTGAAAGAAAAAGTGGGAAGATTATAGTGAATTTTGCATGTGTTTATCATTACCGTTCCTATTTAAGACATCCGCTTCCTCCTGAGTCAAACCTGAGCACCCCAGTTTTTTTAGCACCTTTTTTTTTTTAAGCAACCAATGAAATACTGTGTTTCTCCTAGCTATATCCTGCTTCATGCCTTGCTAATTCCATATACCCACTTTTTCCGGCCACTTGAGGTACCTTTTTATTTTATTTTATTTTTTGACTCAGCCATCCCATTGCGTGAATTAAAAATTGTTTTTTTTGTAATTGAGCGACTGACCCTTTACAGGACTGTATCTCTTGGCCAGAACCAAGTAACTCTTGCTGCACAGGGAGGCAGGGGTGGGAAAGATAGTTGGATAATATTCTGTCTGCGGTATGTTTTGTAATTCTCAAACACTTTGGGTTTCTTCTACTTCTATACCTATGTGAAGCTTCAGTTGATTTCGCCAAAAATTTCACACTCAATTGAGAAAGAGATATCTCCCAAAGGATGTGTAATTCTATTATGCAGCAACGGCTGTTTCGATGACTTCAAGCCAAGAAAAAACATTTGCTAGTGCTGGAGCTACTTTTTAGGGAATCCATCCATGTGACCTTCTAGAACGTCTCTTATCCCAGCAGTTTGCTTTTGACCTATTCCTGCCCTACTATATAATTGTGACCTCACTCTTCTATTGCGGCAGGTGGGGGTAGCAGCCGTGACTGTCTGTAAGTGCAGATCCAGCACATGACAACATCTGCCTCACTGCTCTGTTTGTTTCATCTGTAGAACATTAACGGACAAGGGTGCATGGATGGAGCAGCAACTATCCTCAGATGGAGTAAAACAGAAAAGATTAGATCAGCACTTTGCAATGATTTCCTGTGTGCTATATTTGTTCTTGCGTAGATTACAAGGACTTGTGCCTTTTATAGTCTAAGACCAAACTCCTCGGGCTGCACAGCCACACCAACAAAGCGCTGCCTGAAGAACCTAGATTGTAAGATCTCATGAAAAATTCTCCTCTAAGGAAATGTACTGTAGAGTCCTGGAATCTTTAATGAATGGGTTTTTCTAAACATATTAAAAGAAATAAAAACACAAGACAAAAAAATGAGAGGCATCCACAAATATCATGCCCAGGCAGTCACTGAGAAATCCTGTGGACACTTCCTACAGGCCAGGTGAGGTGCCGAATGGCTTCTGGCAGCTCATCATTTCTCCTCTAAGCATTTACAGATGGTTTTGCACTTTAAAGTTAAAATTTGAGTTGGAGATGAAAGAGTTTCTGTTTTAACCTCAGCTCCTAACCATAGAAATTGTCTCACATTTGGTATTTATCTGGCACGGGGGCTTAGTAAAGAGATTAGGATCTGTGTGGGCCAGATCCCAAAACCAGGGGGCAAGTACATTAACTTTGTGTTCACTTGGGTTTTTATGGTCTCTTTTTTGGATATAATTAACGGTTAAATGAGATTTACCTTGGTAGTTTAAATTCTATTTTAAAAAGGCAAATGCAAAACAGAAAGTAGGGACTTAAAATTACGTACCTCTTCCCCAAAGATTTAAAATGTTAATATTTATCAACATGAAAATGTTGGGATAGCATTCAAACTAGTTCTCTCTGTTCATTTTGGGTAGTATTCCTAGTGACTGAGGAAATGGTGTGAAAACATAAAGAAAACAGTTTTCTTGAAAGATTTCCAGCAAATCAGTGGACTAAATTGATGGGAGAAATCCCTCATCTTCACATAATGTCATTAAAAAGCAAGAAGGCGACAGTCTTAAGGGACAGAAAGAAGAGTCAGGTCTGGAATCTTCACTAGGAATCCAGGTTGACAGACTGCCTATCATGCCCCCTAGGAAGAGGGAAGGAAACTGGCTATGGGTGGAGATAGACTTGCAAAGGAGAAACTGGAACACCGAGCCTGCTCTGTGAGCTCCCATGGAGGACCCAGACATGTACTATTCTTGCAAGGGAGGAACCCCAAGCCAAGAAATTGACAATTGACACATAAACACCAAGTCTTAAAATCTCAGCGGGCCATCTAGTGTTCTGCTCTGTAGCAATGCCTCCATAGTTCTTGGATCGTGGGATCTTGTGGAAATAACTCTTGCTGAAGATGAGCTTAGGGTCACAGAATATACACCAATGAGATGATGAATGGCTCCAAGGGAGTATAATAGGCCAACCCCCAACAGATTTTAAAGTGTATAAGAAATACACAAGTAGAATCAGTATGGTCAGAGCAAGAGGCCATGGCATAGATTAGACCAAGAGCAGATGTAGTGAAGAAGAGTATTATGAGTTGGAAAAAAATTCTGAGGAAATCTATTTGAAAGTAGTGCATAGAGAGGAATAGATTAATCCATATTTGAATTCAGAGGAAGGAATTCATTGAAGTATTTATCTAGAACTCTTAACATGTAAGAAATATATGACTCAGTCCTACCTCACAGAAAAAATAGAGGTCGCGATGGTCTAATTTTGATCACTTGTCTGCCTTTCTCTCTAAAAAGAGCCTTTATTCTTCTCTTATTTTCAGTTGAGGAAAGTATGTGGTTCTGCAGAGACCTGGTTTTTTAGAGAGTGAGATTTCTGTTTTATTCATTCTTGTATCCCAAACAAGGATTTCATAGATGTTGGTGGAGAAAATGACTTCATATTTAATTCTCTGGGTTTAAAGAGCTTACTCTCTACAAAAGGATGAAGAAAATAGAAAATTAGGCATTCAAAAGATAAATCATAGATAGAGAAAATCATGAAATAAAAAGTATTCATCATTTGTGTCTCTTGTTCTTCTTCGCCTTTTCGCTCTTAGAGTTCTAGTTTTCTTGCATGAATAATGTGAATAATAATATCTGCCTTCAGGGCTTTTGCAAAGATTCAGAAATGTATATGTAAAATAACCACTGTGTTGCTTGGCTTAGTGCTTATAGTATTGTATGGAATCAATAATACCAGTATTGGTATTATTATTTTTGTTGCAGCCTTATTATTTTCACTATCATCTGAAATGAAATTCCTCGAGAGTGTGTACTAAAGCTTATTTCTTTTGGAAGCTATTGCCTTGTTATAAAAAGCAAAGTATGGGATGTAATAAAAATCTATTTTGGGGGGGGATGCTATTGAGACAGTTCTTTCCTGGGTCTCTATCTCTTAATCTAACCTCTCAAATTTATTTTCTCAGTTATATGTATTTTGGAAAACACTTTTATTGATCTTTAGACTATTAAAATGTTCTCTCTTTTGAAATATATTCAACCTGTCAAATTACTTAAGATCCTGCTCTCTGTATTCTATCAGGGTTGCTTACAGAATCGAAATCCCATCCCTGTGGATCATATTATCTCCAAGTATGCAAGCTCATACTTGATGCTAACTTCTGATTAATGTCCACACAGTACTGATGAGATACAATGTCACCCGCTACAGAGGTGAATGCTGGTTCATTTGGTGACGAGTTCATTCAACTGCCTGAACGGCTCAAAGGCCATTGCTAAGAGATGATGTCACAGTTGAAATTATTGTTTATTTTGAGTTTAAAAACTAAACAAAGACAATCTCTCATTATCTTTCTAAAAAATGAGGACAACAACGATCCTAAGATCTGTTATCATGACCTTAGGAAAATCAACCATGAACTGTTGTCAAAGGAATAATTTTCAAATCGTTGCAATCTTAGATTCCAGGTCATTCTGCCCCCTCCGCCCCATTGGTTCTTATGAAACTGGGTGGACTTTTTACCCTCAAAGGGTAACTTTTTCCATGTTTTTAAATTTTTTTCTTCAAGAAAATAGTTCAAGTTATGCTAATGCGGATACTTCACTGCTGAACAAGCCAACATGATCAAACATAAAGATAGAATAAGTTGGGACTGATGAAATTTTGAAATTGTTAAAGGAAGGGGCAAAATTTGGTGTAGAGGAATGATTATTACAGGTATAAAAGTTATGTCATGTCCTCCATGAAAGAAGGGACTCATTTTAGATTCCATGGATGTCAAACTTGTCATCAGTTCAGCTTTAATCTGAACATGTTGGGAATTTCCTTCACTGGCCACACTGTTACTCTGGCCACTGTGTTACAAAGGGAATCTATTGGAGGAAAATAACACCGCTCATCATTGTATGTTATGAAAAAAGCAAAGTATAACAGTCTCTGATTCCAAAAATGCCTCACAACGTAAAATCACAACCCAACAACAAATAGTTGCTGAGTCCCTTACATACAGCGTGTCTTTTAGTCTTTGTCAAGGTTCAGTAAAGTATCTATGTCTCCACTCTTCTGTGTAGCCCAGGACACAGACTAAAAGAAGAGAAATATCTTGCCCACAAGACCATGGTATGTTTGTAGCAAGGCAGGGACTAGAGTCCTGGTCTGTCCAACTGCCATGGCCAGGCTCAAAATTCTACAGCCTTTGGCTGTGGTGGGGAGGAGCTTGTACCATGTTGTTCCTACCTTGTGTGCCTGTCATACTCTGTGTGTGTATGTGTGATTTAGGTACTGTGCTGAGGAGCTGGGGGCCTGGATGGGGAGCAAAATGTACTGTGCCGTAGTCAACCTGTCTGTGCTCCCCTCCTCAGGCTATCAAAAGCTTCCCATAGCCTTGTTGGCTGCTGTAGATAGCAGAGGGCTCTGAGCCAGTGCTTTGCTCCTGGAATCAAAAACTCGCAAGGCAAAAATATCTCATCATGTACCACAGTGCCCAAAATAAGAGATTCCTTTTCTAGATTCCAGGTGTATCAGTTATACCACAGAGGAACAGAGCGCTCCAAATCTAGCTGAAAGAAATCTCGTCTAACATCCACGGCTTTGTCTCAGCTTCCAGTTTCATTGCTTTCATCGTAGAGTGGGCACTTAAGGACTAACGTTCATTCATTCATCTTTGTGTTCAACATTTATTCATTCAGTTCTTCACTGAACTAGCTTCCATTCATTCACTAAATAAATTTTTATCGAGTGAGCGCCTGCTTTGTGTCAGCCTTTGCGTTAGGCACAGGGTATATCACATAGACAGTGGGGAGACAGATGTGTAAATAAGCACATTGAACACTGGGTCATGGGGCCTGTAGGGCAAAGCTTGTGCAATGTATCACATGGGATGCCTCCTTCATCTTGTCTAAGGAGACTGGCGGAGGCTTACTGGAGGAACTGTTGTCACAGCTGGCATCTGAAGGACAGGTAGCAGAGTGACAGGTGAGGAAAGGGAGGTTAGGGAGCTCTGGATAGTACCTAGACCAAAAGTCCTCGATACAGTTAGAACCCAAAGTGGACACTGGACAGCAGGGAGAATGGGGTTGGAGAAAAGAAGGAGCCAGATTGGTGTGGTTCTGCTGAGGCTCCATCCAAGGAGAAGCTGATGTGGAGCCACAGGCAGACCTCACTGGAGAGCCAAGGCGCTGAGGGAGAGACCCAGCCAGGTGAGCAGTGGTGCAGATGGGAGAGATTGGTGACCCAATCCAAGGTCGTGGCCATGGGGAACAGAGGGAAGCACATTGAAGAGTAGAAGCCATGGGATTCTAGCAATAAATGGGGGGAAGGTGTCACTGCAGGATATTCCAGGATGGGCTTCTATCTTAAGTCTAGTTTGATTAATACTCGACGATCTCCTCTTTTGTAGGTGCATTTCAGCACAGAAAAAGGCACTGCTCATAATTCCTGTCCACATAATATTAGCTGAACAACTTTGGTTTGAAAAGTGAGATTAGAATTTTATTCATCAATATTCATCAATACTATACTATATGACATGGAGCTAAGTAATTTTTGCCTTACACATTTTAAGATGTGGAAGATCCAAATGATCCCCTCATCCTTGCACTGGGCATCAGAGTGCTCCTCTGTGTCTCCCTTTAGCATAAGCTACTAACACAGTCAGAAGAGATGTTTCGCCTGGGGCTTTTCATCTTGATGTCGCCAATTAAATGCTGGCTTCTTGTTTAACCATCTTCCTACTATCTCTTGTGCCTTTAATCCTTTTAACAGACTCAACATTTGAAAAGAGGCTTATATGTATTCCCAGAGTTTATAAAGATATTGTCAGGATCTCTTATCCCTGGGCATCTGTAATGTAGTGGTGTTTATGTTTTGGGAAGAACAGAAATAGAAATGTTTATAACTGGTGGGAAAAGAAAAGAACTAATGCCAGCCGGAGTCATCGGCTTGGTTGGTCCTGTTTGTGAAAACAATTCTCGCTAATTGTAGCCCTTCTAAAAGGACAGCGTTATTATACTGACCATATGCAATTAACTTGACTTTTCTTTCTCTACATATGAAAATAGAATGCACTGCAGTCTTCCCCCTTACATATTGCCAAGCAAGGACTACACATCCTTCAGTAGTCTTTTCTTCTGGAGTTCTAAAACCTCTGTATGGTATTAAATTTAATAGATCTAGTATATCAAAAATAGAATTATAATTATGAAAAGTCAGTTAAAAGGCGGGTGAATGGTGAAATGTAATGAGATTTTTAATGGCTTGCCAACAGTTATAACTAATGAGATGGAGATTTGGCCATGCATGTGACCTTCAGGTAGGAAACAGACAAAGCCCTGTGTGAATGGGCCCAGTTAGGAGAATGGTTTTTCAGAAGAAAAAGACTATGTCTTGCCAGTTTCTGCCTCCCTGTCTTTCAGGGCTTTTTGTTTAAGTCAGGCTCACTGGTGCGTTCAGGATGCTGCGTGGCGGTCATACCAGGTGTATAGGGCTTCATTGGAAGGGACAAAACAAGCTACACTATAGAACCCCCGGAGAAAAGATCTGTGGCTATACAATGACTCCTGTGTTTGATAGGCCACTTGTTATCTTGCTCATAATATAAAGCTGCTTTTTATGACAATGTTAATTCATGGGTCTGATCTACTTCAGTATCTGTTTTGCACAGTGAATTTCTTTGAACACTAGTTACAAACAAAAAGAGAATAATACAAATGCGCGCTGGCTTTAATGCCTAATACCATCCAACTACACAACTTCCTCGCACACCAAGTAGGTTCCTGAGGCTATAAAAATTGTTTTTGTCTGATTAAACACAGGTCCCTTTGAACTCCATGGGGGTTCTTATCTGTTTGCACTTTCTTGTAACTGTGTGCAAAGTCTTTTTTTTTTTCTCTGATTTGGAATCCAAAGAGTCTGCAAGTCAGCCCACTCCACCTCCTTCATCCTTTTCAAGCATAAAAATTTTGTAGTTGCTGTAACATCTGTTACATTCCATACCCTGAGGCACACACAGGCAGAACTAAACTTTCTTCACACACACACACATACACACTGGCCCCTTTTCCTGCTCACCCACATAAAATGGGTTGACTGGAAGGCAGAAAGAAATCAGAACAATTGTCTGGTGACTGATTCACAAAGGATGCTAGTTACCCATCTAATTACCACCAACAGAGCCTCTGTCTTTCAAGGGAACCCACAGAGAGGAAATGCGTTTTCAGTGAGGCTGGGGACTTACCTGGGGTGATAAGCTGTCACTTCTGGGGAAAGAATTCTGTGTAGGGGGAGTTTAGAATTTATATTTGTGGCACTAAAAACAGTACATAATTGGGAGACTCTGAACAGCACATATGCAGATAAAGGACTTCCTGGTCTCAGGGATGGAGTTAAAGAGTCTAATTAAATCTGAGATCAACATGGCTATTAGCTCTGAAATTCTACAGTGAAGTACAGGAGTTGTAGATGCTTGGAGAGGGATAAAATGCCCCCTCTACTAATGAAGAATATGGAATTCATTCATTCATTCTTGCATGCATTTATTTGTTCCTTTGCTTGACATTCCACAAGTCTTTTTGCTGACTTTCAGTGTGGGGACCCATTTACTTCTTGCTCTAACCTGCTCCTTTCATATCCCAATTAGAACTGTATTAAATGCCATCTATGTGTTGATGGCTATCAATTTTTTATCTAGAGTTCAATCATTCCTGAGCCCCCGAAGGGCCCTGCACCTACCTGCTCATATCTCCGTTGGAATTTCTAAGGGGGATCTTTACTTAGACATCCATATAATAACTGTTGGATTGTTCTCCAAACCCATAAATCTATTTTTCCTCTAATCTCTCCTATCTCAGAAATGGCCCCCTAGATTGAGTTACTCTAGTGGAAAACTTGGGTGTCATCCTTAATTCCTCACATTTCCTTATGTCCCGAATCAGTTAGTTCAAAATGCCTCCTAAATCTGCCCCTTCCCTCTGTCTCCTGTGTACCGCTGAGGTAGATCCCAGTTCCTGTGGTCCATTCTCAACATAATAACCACAGGAGCTTTAAAGAAATGCAAAGTAGCTCAAGCCTCCCCTTCCATCCTCCCGCCTCCACACCTTGGCTTCCTTGTGCCACAGAACAGGAGTTGGCAAAAAGTACAGCCCACAGACAAATCTAGTCCACCTCCAGTTATTGTGAATATTGTTTTATTGGAACCCAGCCACACCCACTCATTTATATTTGGTTATAGCAGTGACAGTAGAGTTGAGTGACAGACACCATATGGCCTGCAAAGCCTAAAATACTATCTGGCCCCTTACAGATAGTAAACCCTAAAGCAAGAGTTTTCTAATCACTCCTATAGAATAAAATCTAAATACTGTCACCTTTGCTTGCAAGACTTTACCTGAACTGGCCCTGCCTCCCTGTTGCTACCCTGGCTTCATCTCTTACTACACTCCTGCCTTGTTTCTGTTGCTTAATTACCCTGTCTCATCCCCACCTCAGGACCTCTCTCCACACTGGTCCCTCTCCTGGAATACCCTTCTCCCAGATCTCTGTGTGGCTTTTTCTTGTCACTCAGGTCTCAGCATAAATGTCACCTCAGTAGAGTGGTCTTCCCTGAAAACTCTGTGTAATGCTACTTCAAGTCATACTCTAAAAAGTCACCCTATTTTATTTACATCATGGCACTTATTATTTGAGTTGTTGATTCTGTCCTCAGTAGAATATACATTCAATGAGGGAAGAACTTTCTCTGTTTATTTTCCTGCAGTGTCTCTAGTTCCAGAACAGGGCCAGGCACAGAGTCGGTAAGTGTGTTATTCTAACTAAGGCTGTCATGCACCTGGTGTTGGATGGTCCAGTGAGGAAACACTGACGGGATCAAGCAAGTGATTCGAGCTGGCCATGATGAACACCATGAAAACTGGGCACAGAGAGGGAAGGGTCTCTGAAGTCGTTTGGGATACATCAGGAAATGAGTATATGAGCTTGTCAGGAAAAATTGAAAAGAACATTGGGAATGTGACTCTGGCATTGAATTCACAGCCCTCTCTAAGGAACTCATAAATCCAGCTCCTGGTTTGTCCACACAGCGGCTTTCTTGCCTGCTGGGGAACAAGAGCAGCTATTAGACAGCTGGGTTATGGTCTGGGTCAGGTTAGTGCCTGGAAATGAAAACAACCACAACTTCACCAGAATAAACAGAAGTGGGCAAAACAACAGGAAAGACAGCATTTATTTTCTCTATCTTCCCTACAGAACTGTGAACCCACCCTTGTTGAGATCGATGATTTCAAGGTGTGGAGTGTAGAGCTCTCTTGGGGACGCTGGGCCAAGGCAGAAATCCACCTCTGATGGAAATAAAAACCCTTAAGCCATAAATGTCAGCTTTTGTTTTACACTTAAAACATACGCTTTTTTTTCAGTCTAATATCTTGAGTGTTTGACTTGGGGCTACAGGTGCCTAGGTAAGCCTGGGCGTAGTGAGGCGTGTAAATTTTATAGACCCATAGATACTATCGGCCAATAGGCCGTGCTAGAAATTCCACAAGGTTTGCTTTTTCTCTTGGAAGAAATGGGGGTATAGTAATTAGCTGGGGTTTCAAAATGACTGTGTGACTGTGCATAGAGCACTCAACTTTTGTTCATGAAGAGGGCGATGGTTTTCTGTATACCTTTTCCGTTTTAGCTGAAAGATGATAAAGGCCATATAAAACTAGGGAATAAAATATTCTGAAAATGCTATTACTTGTTGATACTGTGTGATCCATGATAAGTCATGTAGGGTGAGTCGTCAGGGGTTCTCTCTAGGCTAGTCCATGTTGGCTGGGTGAATTTCTGCAAGTTGCCTTGCTCTTCTGGACTCTAGATTTCTCATCAATAAAAAAAGATGTTTGAGTAGATGGTTCCTTCTTACTTTAAGATTGAGTATTATTTTTCGTCTCTGTTACTAAAGAATTATACTTAGTGTGTTTATCTGTAATACATATTTGTCGAGCTCTTACCCTGTGATTGTCTAGCGCAGAGACTGACACACCTTTATTGATGTAAAGGGTCAGATAGTAAAGATTTTAGGCCCTGGAGGTCCTGCAGACTATATTCAGCTCTGCCAATGTAGTACAAATGCAGCCACATAGTATACATAAATGAATGGACAATGCTGTGCTCCATAAAACTTTATTAGCAAAAAACAGGTGATGGGCTGAATTTGGCCCATGGACCGTCATTTACTGGTCCTTGTTCTAGAGCCTAGACACTAACAATTATGCTCTATAAATATTAAAGATGGTTTCCTTTAGTAAATTCACAACGGTATGTGGCGATAAACTCATTCATATGTAAAACAATTAGAAGAATAATAGAATATAGTTCATAAGTGCTACTTAAACATAATCACCAATCAAGATATATTATATAGGCAATATCTGGTGGACCAGAAAGGATGGAGAATGGCTAGTGTGGGTTGTTAAGGAAGGATACAGGTAGATTCTAGGACTATATTGGGCCTTGAAATGTTCAACATTATATTCAATTCAAGGCCTATTGCATTGCATGTTAGAACACAGATATTAATAAACTTACACACTACTCTTAAGTGGCTCCCTGCCTCTTATATTTGCCAGAGAGCAGGAGGGAGGCAGAAGGGAACATCATTCAGAAAAGATCATGTTAGCAAAGTGGGGCGATAAGAATGAGTTCAGTAAGGAGCTGGTTGTGGCACAACTGAGGGATCTGTGTTGGGGAAAAACAAGAGAAGTGAAGAGCAGGTGAGTTTGAGAGGGACTGATGGCCTGACAAAGGCAGTTTGCCGTGGCTCATGTAAGCTTGTAGGCAGAGAAAGCCAGTGCCAGCAGAAAGCAGCTTTGCCACTTGAGATTGGATTGCCTTCCAAGGGTGTTGAGTCCATGTGTCTGGAAGTTCACAGGGACGTCATAAACTAAAAATGTGTCTTCATCTGTGTCTGTGAATTTCATAAGAGAACTGGGGCATCATGACTCAGTCTGACTTTTCTTCTTTCCAGCCCTCCTAAAAGATTTATCCAAAGCAGATTGGATTTTGCCTTTCTTTCTTCACTGAATTTTAATGTTAATTATTCAATAGAACAATGAATAATGTAATGGACTGTCTGCTCACTTTTGTTAATCTATTGGTATCTTGTTGGTTTCTGTGGGAGAATCCAAGGTAAAAATTTATAAGTAGAGAAGTTTTCTTATGAAGATTTGGGAAAGAAAAACAACAGGGCTGTGAAGTATGTGAAAAAAGAACACAATGAAATGTACTAATTATATTATGAATGACATTTACCTGTTTTCCAGCTTGTATGTCTATTACAACTCATATAAAGAATTTGGCGAGCTTAATCCTAGGAAATAACTGCCCGTTTGGAAAAGCTGTAGGCTGGCCACCTGAGAGATTCTGATGCTATTCAAGGAAACTGGAATTTCTTCTTGTATAAACAGGTTAAATAATTCCCTGATAAAGTGACAGAGTGATTTCTCTGTATTTCTGACTCATCCAAACCAATATGTCTGTATTTGAAAACCTTCCAGGGATATTTATATGGATTTTATTGTTTTATTTACTGTGATTATCATCACAGGGGGAATAACCTGTGAGTTGGGGGGGGTCCCCAAAACTACCCTCGGGTTCAATCATTTCACTAGAAAGACTTACAGAACTCAGAAAAGTTGTTATACTCGTAGTTATGATTTATTACAGAAAAAGGATACAGACCAAAATTAGCAAAGGTAAAAGGCACACAGGGTGAAGTCCCAGAGAGACTAGGTGTAAGCTTCTATTTGTTGTATCCCAGTGGAATCATCTGGACAGCACTAATTCTCTCAGCAACAATGTGTGACAAAATATATGGAATATTACCAACCAGAGAGTCTCACTTGAACCTTGGTATCTAGGGGAATTTTTTTTTTTGGCTCAGTCAATAGGCATGGAATGCCCAGCTGGCTGACCTTAGCTACTCAGTCTACAGCCCCTATGGAGGTCAAACTGATACAGCATGGTCAAAGGTCCACCCGTCAATCACATTTCTAAAATAGACAATCTGATGTGGCCCAAGGCTCCCAGGTATACAAGGCAGTCTTGTCAGCCAGGATATTCCAAAGGCTTGCAGATTATCCCCCAGGAGTTGGTCAAACTTTTCTTTGGAATATGCAGAGTTTGAATGCCCCAGATCTGCTGAGTGAACCCTTTACTGAACAACCTCTCCCTTGATTAATAGATTTCTTCCAGTGAGTGTTACCTTTTCAGTTAGTTTTGAACGGTTGTTCATGGCTTTCTTAAAGGTGGCAGGGCTCTGACACCCTGAGCAGGTGGACTGTGATTTACATGAAATTGAGCGTAGGTCCTAAGAGAAGGCTTAGAAGGCTTCTAAAGTTGGTGACAGATAGATTTCCTGGTACTTGATGTTGTCAAAAATTATAATGGGACCATCCGCATGGTAAAATTGTGAGACAGGTAAAAACTACCCTTTACTGCCTAGAGGGTGAGGGTAGGAACTGGTATTTCTTGAGATGCCCCTAATGCTTTAGGTTCTCTGCTGTATGCTCCATGGAATTAATTTGCATGTTTTTCTCAACATAATGATTATTTTCTTATTCTCCTTCTGTTTCATAGTTTATCAAGGAAAAATGAGATAACTAGTGGTGCCCTCACAGTCCCACAGATTAAAAGTTCTGCTTCAAACTCAAGTCAGCTGAATTCCAAGACCATGTTACCTTCATTAATGATTAGGTGAATAGAGGACACTATTTTTGGAATTAGTCTCTGATCGCATTGCAGTGCCAATGGCGGTTCTGAGAAGGTGCAGAATTCATTTGTTTTTCAACAATAAATGTAATAGAACAAAGCCTCTATGTTGCCAAGGAAGCCTTGTTCTTAATGCCTTTGACATGTGCTGTTGAAAAGCGTAGCCACAAGCCATGTTTGGCTGTCGAGCACCTGAAGTCTGGCTCGTTCAAACTTAGTTATGCAGTAAGTGTAAAATACACACTGAATTTCAAAGACGTAGAACACAGACATGAAAATATTTTCATGAAAATATTGTAATTTTTAAGTGAAGTAAAATAAAATAATTTTTTGATAATGAAAATTAATTTTACCTGCTTCTTAACCTTTTTTTGATGTAGCTACAGGAAAATTCAACATTATGTGTGTAGCTCACATTATATTTTCACTGGACATCACATTTTTTCCTTGGAACCAGCTGGCATTTCTATTGTCCAGTTTAGTTCTTTTGTGTGTATCTCTCACCTTTTTAGCTAGATTATAAATGTCTAGGCAGAGGTCTATCTTACGTAACTTTGCATCCTGGCCAGTACCTGCCGCAGGTTTTTCCATGTAGCAGGGACCCTAGAAATGTTAGTTGACTACAAAAATTATTAATTGTGCTGCCCTGACATTCTTGGTGCACATTGATTGCCCTAATGCTGAACTCTAAAGTTCCTGGAAAAATCTGGGTCTGTCTTGGAAAATGTTCCAGTTCTGATGTATAGATGGAATCAGTTCTTCTGCAGAGAGAGCGCTTTGGGACTTGTTAGACCGTCTGCAGGTGAAGAGACTTCCTTACACAGCCCTGACTTGTCTCCTGAGATCTTGTGGCTTGCTTCTTCTCCTGGATCCTGAGGTCTGTGGAGTTAGTGGCTTACATTAGAACATATGATTTTCTACTAGCAAGGAGACAAAGAAGAAACTGAGCGTGAATTGTGAGAATGGCACAGAAAGACACTAGCTTCAGGAAACGATTTATTTTCTTGAAAGCCGAGGTCTGGCAATTCCGGAGTATGTGGCGGAACTAAATGTGGGAACATTTAAAACTAAATGCTCTAAGATTCTAAGAAATTCCTGAAACTCTCTTCTGCACTCACTGTAGTTACTCAGTTGCAAACGGCTTGTTTGTCCCCGTTGGACTGCTGATCATCACTGCTTACATAGCAAGCACGTCTGGCTATTCCTGGAATAATCTAAGTGCCCGTCAAATAGAAATTGTTCATTTTTATATTTTTAGTCATATTACCATCATTTGTAATTCTAAAGTTATAAATCTAAAGGAAATTACTTTTTAATGTTCTCTGGCACAACATTAAGATTTTGCAATTAGATTTTATAGCCTACAGTCATATGCTGCAGGTCACAAGTCAAAATTAAGACCCTTCTGCACTAGGATGGTTTCCTGTGGGTGAGGCAGGGTGCTTATAAGCCACACAGAGTTTAGGACAGGGCAGGCTGGGCACCAACTTCACAGCCTGGAGGACAAACCGGTCATTGTTCAGGGGTTTGAGGGTCTTGCCTAGTTTACATATGAATTTGCATGATCTTTTAACTTAAAAAAAATCTGTCTTGATGGATGGATGAGTAGAAATTGCTTCTTGTGTGAGTTATACAGCAATAAAAACCAGCCATTGATCTTCTTGATTCTTATCCTGCAGTCACCAGGAATAATTGTTCCAGATGGTTTAATGAAATAGGAGGTTTCCACCATCTTAAAAGTTATAGACATGAGGGAGGGGAATGCCAGCCTGCCAGGTTGATTTTGAACTCAGCTTACTGACAACTTTCCAGAAGCTTCTCTTTACACCTTGCCAAGTGTGTCTCAGGTGGTGCTTGAACAGCTCAAATTACTTGAGCCAGAGTAGCCTGGGCCTCACCTAACACTGACATTTAGATTCTGAGGTTAAACAGGTATTTCTGGTGTGACCAGAAAAATCACACAAGCAAATGCAAACTTGTGATAACAGTGGAGATCAGGAATCCCAGCCTTGACTCAGGAAGGCAGCACATTTCAAGTGGTATGAGATGGTAATTCCAGGGAAATTTTGTTTTCTATGATTTCTCTTAGCATACATAACCAGGAAAAATATCAAACACATTAATTTAGTTCTGTATTATCCTGCGATAATCTAACTTTGAGAAACGATATGTCTCAAAGTCATATAAGAATCCTGTCAAGGAGTGAAACAAGCCCCTAACCTGCCCCGGGCCAGCCTTTATCTAATAGCTGCCTCCTGATGCTGGCTGTCTGCTCCTGCTTTTACTGGAATAGTGTATGCATTCTTTCCTATAATTTAACAGATCTGTAGCTATTATTTAATGTTTATTTAGATTGCGAATAGGTATTATTCCATGGATTCCAGGCTGAAAAACATAGTTTAAAATGAGACTGGTGGTTTTCAAATTGTGTTTGAATTAAGAAGACCCAAATCGGAACGCTTCACTGAAGATGGACTATCACAGCTTTTTGGTTTTAGAAATCCACCAGGCGGGCTGTCCAAGACGAAGTGTGAACTTTAGAAGAACCCAGTTGCAGAACACAGATATTTTGCAATATCTGTTTGTGGACTTTTTCTATAGCGAACATGTGAAAACTGGATTAAGTGGATTATATGTCTTTGCAAAGGAACTACACGAAGAGACTTGACAGAACGGCTGACTCACGTTGAGCAGATATGCATCTAAGAACAAAAGGATGAAAGAGTACTTTTAGCGTTTCAAAATAGTGTTTTATGTGTCATGTTTACACATAAAAATGCAAATGAAAGATGCTTTATGCTTTCTTGATATGTTGGATCCTTTCTGCTTTTATTGATATAAAAATGTCTAAAATTCACTAACTGGTTATTATTGAATACTTTTATTTTATTTGAAAGAAAAAGTCACATCAGTGGAATGTTTTGATTGTTTCCTGTAGCAAGCTTTTGAGACCATTTTCTTCTCTCTGCTGTAGTCTTCAGTGTGTATTTTATATATATAGTCAAGTACCACGTGATGACGTTTCAATCAACAACAGACTGCATAATGATAGTGGCCCCATAAGATTCGTCCCGTATAGCCTAGGTGTGTACCCCGTCCAGGTTTGTGTAAGTATGCTCTGTGATGTTCGCACAACAATGAGATTGCCTGAAGACACATTTCTCAGAATGTATTTCCACCATTAAGTGATGCATGATTGTATATATTTTTCATATCTCTTCACATACGCCTATGCAGATATGTACATACAGTCATATGTATATATATAAATGAACTTATTGATACCTACATCCAGATATAAACATATATATATTTATGTATCTAAGTATATACATGTGTGAATAAACATATGCATATGGACACATGCATATACAAATATATACATATATGAATATATTGATGCCTAAATCTACATATAAATATTTTGGGTCTTTAAAATGTTATAATTTAGAAGCTTTTATGTGCTCAGATAAGTCTGGCAGATATCACAGCACTCCAGATATTCTACGAGTGCTGTGATGGGGAAGAAAATAGGTTGGTAAAGACGTCGTGGGACTGGGGATTTTCCACTCATTGGCGTGTGACTCTGGGAGGTCCTGGACCTTCTTTGCCCCCAGCTTTATCAACTATAAAATAGAGGAGCTGGATTGCAGGATACTGATGTCACATCCTACTGTAACTACTTTGGTTCTGCAAAGTCCTAGATAGGAGTTATAGTGAAAATAATTGAGCATTCTATGTTCGGAGAGACAAAATTATCCTAGTGTTTCTCAACCATTCTACAAAGCTAAGGTAAGGCAGAGCGTGTTTGCATGTTTCCCAGTGAGTGGATGTAAGCAGGACCTGTGTCAGAAAAAATGATGGAGGTGAATTTTGCACTGGTGGGATCTTCTTCCTGTGGATGTCTCGTTGCCTGTGGTGGACCCTGATTTCTTTCTAATGTTTTCTGGGACCTCTGTTCCAGTTGTGCGCTGCCCACTGGCCAACTGGGCTAGAACATTTCTGTCCTTCATCTAAAATTACCGCCGATTCCCTTCTTTCCAACTTTACTCTGTTGGTGGGTGGCCAGTACCACTTCTGATAAATTAATCCACGCTGACATATTACTAGGTGCTAAGGATTAATGTAATTTATGCGTCCTTTGGAAAATTGATTTTTAATTTGGACCTTATGGAAATAATTGCTTTAGTCCTATCTTGGCTTTAAATTCCAGACGTTAGTCGCTTACCGCTTATGTTACATTTGGCAGGATGTTTAACTTGTCAAAGTCTCGGGGTTTTAAAAAGTTTTTTATTTCTATAACAAAGATTATAGCTCTAGCGTGACAGAATTATGAACATCAAATGAAATAAGAAATTGTTAACACGTAAAAGTATCTAGTAAGTTCTGAAATCAAATAAACACTGAAAATATAGACAATAAAAGAGCCCTGTAAATCAGAGACATTGGTTATTCTGATATATGTTTTCTTCACAAGCATAAATGTTTGTGAATTTGCCTATTTCCTCCCTGTAGAAGTGTTTTGCAATGGCCTGCCACTTGAAAAACACATGAGCCTTTGGGGCTGACGCCTATTATACTCAAGAACTTCAGACAGCACTCAGGTAGTTGAAAGCCTGGAAGTGTCTTATTTTTGAGTTGAAATGTGGCATGGGGGTGCTGCTGACCTACTGCCTGAAGTGCTGTTGCCTTGCTCTGAGTGGCTGTTGGAGGCACAGGCCTGGAAAAGCAGATGGGAAGGGAAATGGATGAAAATAGTAGCAGTCAAGAGCCAGTGCAGAAAGTAGCACAGCCCTGCCGTGCTGGTCTTCTGGCTTTTTGAAATTCTACTCCTTGTTCCAACGGTACTTTTAGTTCAGGTTGCATTGATTGAATGGTTTATGTAATGTGCTGAAGCTGAAAATGAAATCCATATAAGGGAGCCACAGGCCAATGTTAAAGAGTAATAGGTGTCTTTGAGGTGGGATGGTTCCTTTCACAATTTGGGAAAAGGTCAGGCAAGGAGAACTTCCAGAGTGCTCAGCCAAGACTCCGCCCTGCACTTCTCCTCCTGCCCTGTGGCGCCTGCCAACGGGAGTGCCCTTATGGGGGAGGTGAGAACCCAGCTCTTGCATTTTCAGGACAGTGTCCTGCCCTCCCACATAGGAGCTGAATGGCTTAGACTGCTGAGAAATCCAGCCATTCCTCTGTGTTTGCATCATCCCTACCTTCTCCTTCCAGAATGTTCTTCACTCTCATAAAGCAGATCAGTGCATGGTTATTGACATTTTATCCCCCTTACTCCCATCAGGACCCTTGCATCTTAAAACCTAACTAGTGAAATGGTGAATACTTTTTCCTGTAGATCTTAACTGACATGTAGATCATTGTTATTAATAACAGTAAAAGCAGTAAATATATTTGTCGAACTGAGTGGGTGGCAGTTTTTGATTAACAGTATGTATCAGTGGGAATAAACTCACTTTCAAAGTGAAGAGGTCATTAATTTTCTTTCTTCCTGTTACTTTCAAAATGTGTCACACAGCAAGCTCCGTTTTAGATTTACTGCAGTTTGAGAGTATAGTGAGTGTAGTGGCAAAACTAGGAGCTGAGGTTTACCAGCGCTTGACCTTGGCAGGACTCATTTTCCTCACCTGTCATCGGGTGGGTGTAGGAAATATAGGAATTATATGTGTAAAGTACATAGAATAGCATCTATCAGATGGCATATGCTATTTAAATGTTAACTATTTTTTTAGCTGCTTTACCAATAATCATGTCACTAGCATTATTATTCTTTCCTTGTGCAGGATTAGATGTAGATCAGACTAAATATAATTTCGTGAGAGTTGCACATTTACTTCTATATATTTATGTTGCTCCCTGTGCCTTTTCAACAGTGTTTACCTTCCGTTCCCTGCCCTGCCCAGTTTAGCCTGGGATTCAGTTTCCATTATGGGTTTCAAGTTCCTCAAAGTTTCACAATCCTGCTTTCTTGGCTCCTTAATTGACAGAGGTTTGAGGGAGTAAAGAGTGAAACTTAGGCTACCCAGAGCTGCCCTTGTTCAGCCTGGTAGGTTTCACTGCTCAGTGTCTGCTCAGAGTCAGCTTGGTCTCTGGACAGTCAGTGCTGCAGGCGTCAGCCTGGGGAGGAGCCATCAATCTGGTTTTTGGAATTGCTGTTAGGTTTTGGTTCTTCAATAGCAGAATCTCCTCTGATTCTTACTCATCAAGCTCAAGGTTTCCTTGCTTACAACCATCACTACCTTGGACGTCGTTAGAATGTTTGCTTTTTTTTAAAAAAAAACTAGTAACTTTTACTCCTTTTCTTTTCTTTCTTTCTTTTGAGGTGGATGGTGACTAACAAATCTATTAAGCTGGTCTCTAGTTTATATATGGCAATTATTTGAAGCAAATTTATTAGTGCTGACACATGTTCATAGAATAATTATTTCTCGAAGCTGTAACACTGGATTCTTTTTAAAATTGAATCAGTGCACTTTTGATAGACTATTTACAAACAACTCATGTGGGTGCTTATTAGTAGTAAGAGAAGGCAAGTATGAACATTACAGCTAGTCTTGCAATAGAAAATCATTGCCAGAGGCCGAATTTCAACAGCCATGTTGTGTCATGAATGGATTAGCTAGGATGATTAATATCAAATATTAAAAGTTATCTGCAAAGTATTCAATCTGAAATTACAGGTTTTATGTTACTACTTGACTTCCAAACAATAGCCATATTGGCTGCCATGTTTAAGTTCCATTTCATCGTATGGTTCTTTCAGCAAGATCAGAAGAGAGGAATAGGAGGAAAAAGGTAAACCCGTTGTTTGGGGGAAATGAGGTGTATTGAGAAAGTTAATATTATTGAAAATTGTACCTCCTCAACTCACCACATGCTGTGTGCCATCCTCTGCCGCATCACTTTCCCTTTCTTCGGCATCTGGTGAGCTTGTTCACCTACTTGCCCCGGGTTAAGACCCTCTCCTCTCCTCCCTTACTTGACTCTGTATTCTCCTAGCCCATCTATATCCATAACTGTTCATTTCTGATTCCTTAGAAAGTAGCTTCAGTAATTTCTTCATGCTACTATTGAAATCTGTTATTGTGGTGGTAAATTCTTCTGATAGAATTTGTGATGTTAAGCTTGTTGAGCCATTCTTGTATTTCTGGGATAAACCCTATCCCATATGAAATAGAGTGTATGTGCATCTGTGTGTGTGTGTGTGTGTGTGCATGCCTGTGTGCGTGATTTGCTAAAACATGTATTTTTTAGGAATGTTTTCAGCCATGTTCTTAAATGAGGTTGGCCCATAGTTTTCTCATCATGTGCTTGTCTAGTCTTAGTATCAAGATTATCAAGATCATAGTAGCCTCAAAACTGCATTAGGAAGATTCACTTCCTCGTCTAATGTCTGAAATGATTTGTATAAAGTTAGGATTATATATTCCTTAAGGAGGTGTTCAAACTTACGTGTAAAAGTGAGCCAGCAGGCTTTTTGACAAACTGTACTTGGGAGTTTATTATGCATTTTGTTTGGGTGTTTGAAACTGTAATAACAAGAGTGTAATGAAAATGTATTTTTAAAGGTTTCTGTAAATGAGACAATGGGCATATATTTATAGGCAGAGAGGAAGGGACTTAGTAACATTGGAGATATTAAAGGACAAAAGAGATGATTTAGGGAAGGGATTAAAGAGGAGGGAAAAGACGGGAATGAAGCAAAGTTGGAGGGACTGGTCTTTGAAAAGAGGATTTGATCTTATAGGGAAAGTTGAGAGAGTAGTTATTGATACAGGCATATTTTCAGTTAGAGAGATGGGCTGGTACAGGAACTTTCTCCCAAGGCCCTCATGGTATCCAGTAAGATAGAAGGCTATTTAATATGCAGAGTTAAGATAGCCAGGCCTTCTGGAGGAGTGCCCAGGAAAATCAACAAACAAGAGACTATGCAGATTATCCAACTTTGATCTAGTGTTAACCATAAAAATATACAGTTTTAATGGAGAAGCTCATTAGAAATTTAAATAAGGAAAATTGAACAATATTGACAGAACTATATGCTATTAAATCGTTTTCCCTTCTCTCCATGCCTCCTTTTATTATTTGAGAGTCTTTTAGAAGTAGTGTAACCCTTCCTATTGCTCAGTATAGGAACCAAAACCTAAAATATGTCCCTTCATCTTAGTCCCTATTGGCCACTCTCTTCCAATTCTTCTAACTGAAAAGAAAGATAAATGCGTGGGAAATGAGTTAACTGATTTTCTTCTAAAGTCTTTTCATAGTCTTCTCTCCCCTTATGTGGCTCATTTTTCTACTCTCTAGCAAAAAGGTTGACCCTTGGTTCTCTGTTCTTCCCTGACACAATCGACTCACCTTCAACACTGTGGACATGGCGTGTGTGCCTGGCTCTGGAAGCTGTGAGATGTGGTAAATAGATCCCTAGACTTGGACTCATGAGCCCTGGACTCTAGCCCTGGAGGGTTCCCTGGTCATGCGTGGGTTTCCTGTCTGTGTGATGAAATTCTTGAACGAAAGCAACTCTATTGACACTACTAGGTCTTAGTGATGCACAGCAATGGCGCTGAGGCCAACATACCATTGGGGACTTTTCATAGGTAACATTCTACATGGTTGCGCCTGAACCCATTATTTTCTCTCAAACCGACCTTACCTCCTGACATGTATGTCTCGGTCATCATTGTTCTCCTCTTCATTTAATGTTGAAACTATTCTGTTATCTTTAATTGTTCCCTTTAGCTTCATCTCCAGTTAGTTATCAGGCCATTCAGACTCTCCCATCACATCTTCGTTTTGCATTTTCATAGCATGTACAAATATAGCCACTACCTAAATTGTATGGTTTTTAGTTTTTTTAAATCTAATATTCTTGCCCCCATTCTCTACTCTTTCCCATCAGTGGCCCATTCACATTCCTAAGATATTTGTTTTAATTCGTCAAGTGCTTGCTGGAAAAGTTTTCAGAGCCTATCACAGATGAAGTCAAGTCCACGCTTTTTAACCTGTAAGTGAATATTTTGACAGTTATATTTAAATACACCTTTGTTATCTTTCTCAGTAGTTTTTTGAGTTGTTACTGCTTTTTTCTTTCTCTGTTTCCCCTTTTTCCTCTTTCCTTTCATTTTTAATTCTGCTTTTCTTGAATTCACTTCCTCCTTCTTATTCTTTCGTTCCACACATTTATTATTGCCTCTCACATTCAAGGTGCTGTGCTCTGTGCTGCAGGTACCACAGTGAGCTGTGCAGACATAAGATCCTTAGGGTCTGTCTCCCAAAAACAGAGAAACTGATTAGGACCATGATGGGAGTGTAGATGAGCAATACGATTATGACCATCGGGGGCAACATGGTCTCCCATGTTGCTCTCCTGCTTCCTCTAGGACATGTCTCTGCTGTAAATATGTGGTCACATCTTTCCTTTCATTTAACCTAGGTCCCCAATCGTCTCTACTTTCCATGTATGAATACTTCCTATAACTGTACAAACACATGTAACGTTCTTGTATTTATACTGTGTTTAAAGAAGACATTAGTGCTAGCTCTCTAACTGAATTATAAACTCCTAAAACAGACCATTTATTAATGACTTTTTATAGCCCCAGGGCTTTGGACATACTTTGCTATCATAAGTATTTTTTCAATTGACTTGCCTATAAAATTAAGACATTTATATAAAATCCTAAAAAGAATCAAGATCTCATACACATTAAAATTTCAAAAACTGAATACAGGTCTCTCTAACTCAATCCTGGTTTCCTCTGTGCAGAATAGAACTTTCAGTTCTATTCATTTTTCCCCCAATAACTGATAGTAGACAAGTGCTATATTTATTATACACAGCTATTCCTGGAAAATAATCCATCTCAATCACATCGGCAAAGGCATTTCTACAGGACACATTATGGGACATGGGCATATTTCCATGTTAGAACTGTTTTTAGCATCTGCTTTTGTTGAAAGAGATTATTCCCGCGCTACACACTTTTTCCTTGAACCAGTAACTTTGTTCATTGGACAGTTGTCATGTCCCTGTGCAGTCAATGTGATATCACTCAAAATATTAAGTCCAAGACAAAAAGACAGTACAGATAACATGGTTAATTGTCGAGGAAAATGGTAAGGTGTGGCACATATGGCAGGCAAGACACCAGATATGTTTTCAGTATCAGAAGTGAGCTAATGAAAGTTGTAAAAATGACTCACGAAGCAGCATTTTATCCCTCTTCAAATACTGTCATTTTATAATAACTGAGCTGTAGGCTGAAGGCCATTTAATGGGATTTTATAGTGCTTGCAAAAAACCTGTCTCTGAAGGGTGACTGTTTCCCGATTTCCCTTAGAAAAAAAATGCAAATAAGGCCTAGAAGTGACTGTGGATTTCTCATCCAGAAAGGACAGAGGGTATTTAACAAGTCTAATCATGGGGTCAAAATAGAAACCCAAAGGACAGGGAAATGGATGTCCATTTTGAAAGAAGGCGAATGGTGCTCCTGTGTTTGTCCTTGTGATTCCTTCTGTGATTTTTCGAAGTCTTCAGCTCTTTCAAGTCAAGTTGCACAGGAAATGGTCTTGCTTGCATTCAGTATTCCTCAGATGAATCATGTGAATGCTGTGTTATTTTCTGCCCAGCCCAGAGCCAAAAGGAAAATGCACATCTGGCTTGTAAATTACAACCAAGCATTGATGCTTTGCTCGCTCTTTATTGGGTGGCTGCCCTCTGTGTCTTACACATTCTCCGCGTGGATTATGTGACATCCTGATGGAAACCTCAAGTGACCTCTAAATGATCACATCGGAGGACCTTCAAATCCTCTCAGAAATGTAATGTTTGCTACCTGATGTGCATTCTCTGTGGTCCCTAGAGGAAAATCATTCATTTCTATCTTTTTATTTATTTATTTTTCCTATTTAGAAATTGGCCCCTGGTTACGGGAGTTCAGAGCGAAGAATGCTGTGGATTTCTCGCAGTTAACATTTGACCCAGGACAGAAAGAACTTGTTGTAGGAGCAAGGTGAGAGATCTTATGTTTTGCCACCGCAGATATTTTCAGACTTCATTTTACATCTGTACAGTTACCCATGAGCTTCTCTGCTGTAGTTGATGAGTGCTAAGTAATATTTCTTCTAAGAATGAAATACAGTAGAAGAGTGCTGTAAAGTATATTACTATTAAGTGAATGACTACTGCTCTTTATGGCAAGTGTTTATTGGGCCTTTCCCATGTGCCAGGAACTGTTCTAACATGAATTAATTCATTTTTTCCTCCCATGAAACCTGAAAGGTAGGTATGGTCAACATTCCTATTTTAGAGATGAGGAAATTGAGGCAGAAAGTGGATAAATGTTGCTTGAGGACATACTTATTGTGTCCAATAAGAGATGGATCCAGGTTTCAGACCCAGGCCATTTGAATCCATGTTGTTAACTTCTCACTACATCCTTCAGTAGAATTCTCGTGATCAAGGGCCTTTGCCGTCCATTCTAAGGCCATCGTTACCTTTCTTTATGACCTTGATTAGGCCAGTTGCCAGTCAATTGAGAATTCAAGGAAGCTGTTATTATTTTTGGCTCTTAAGGTTCACATGTTCCTGTACCCATGTCGACATATGACATTCCAGTTTGACAATAAGTCCACTGGAACACAATCAGAACAGATCCTGAGTTGTGTCCCTCATATTTACCATTACTTCCTTAGAGAACATGCATAATCCTTGCATTCAGATCAGCTATCCTGCCAGTGTATTTTGAGGATGATGTATAAAAACACTTTATACCCATCTCTTAGGAAAAATGACATTAAACTTGAAGAAAGAGGCCATTTGTTGGTTTGAACTCTTCTGGCCTCCAAAGAAAGCACTTTGGGCAGTACCATGCTCACATCTCTTTTGGCCAAATTTACTAGGTTATAAAACATATTTTCATAGTGAGAGAGGTGTGTTGCTTCCGCATAGACCTGAGTGAAGCTAAATTTGGCTTAGTCTTTAAGACAAACGTTGAACAGTATAGAATCATTGCTTTTCGTCTCAGATCTTAAAGAGTCCTTGTGTATCCACTTAACACTTGAAGACATTAAGATGTGTGGTCGTAACTTTAAACGAATAGATGGAAGTTGACTTAGTTCCTGGCACTGAACATGTCTCCCACATCTCTTTTGATGCTTAGGGGTGGACAGTGAGTACGGATTGGATGGACTTGCCTGGTGTACTTTTGCTTACTTCAGCCCATTGGGACTACATAGGGAATTTCTGATGCTGACTTCCATCAAATTCCTCACTAGGAGACAGAGCTACATATTTCAGGGGTTGTTAACTGGTCTTCTGGCCTCCAGATTTTCTCTTCCTTCTCTGTACACCATGGCCAAAGTCATCTTTTTAAAATGCCCCCCTTCAGTAGCTCCCATAGGATAGATGCTGGTTCTTCGGTGAGGCCGGCCAGCCCCTCTGCCTTGTGGTCCCACATCCCTTAAAGACTCAGCTTTTTTTCCTTCTCACATAGTCCAGGCATGTGGAATTATTTGAGTTGCCCACAACTATAAATGTGTTCTTTCTTGCCTCTAGGATTTGGCAACCACTTTTACTTTTCTGAAATACTAGCTACCTCCCTCCCTCCACCATAAGTTATCTGCTTGGTGGAATTCTACTCATAGTAAGGACCTGGCTCATGGATCCTCTCTTGGGCCTGAGTGTTCACATTCTCTGCTCTGGGTGATCCTGTTAGCACACTTGCATTCTACCTTCATTACTGCACTTATCGAATTATTTCTTGACAGGTGTCATCCCCCCTTAGTACATAGTGACTCACCAGATGATAGTTGATGTGCTGCTCTTTTCTTTATTTCTCTAGAATGTAGTACAGTTTCTCCTCCTGGTAGAAGCTCAAAGATACCTGTTGATTTAGCATATATACTTCCAGGATTTGATTTGTATATGTGCCTTTGTTCATCAGAATGGACACAGGAGAGAAGGGGTAGAGGTTGTAGCAGATTTATTCCAGATACCTGTATTTGGACAAGGGCACAAAGAAATGGCGGACTCTACATCCCAACCAAAGCTACCCCATAGGGAAAATGAACACTCACCCTGAGCCAGGGGGGAAGGGGTCCCCTTGCTGGGGTGGTAGGTGCAAATGTGACCCCAACTGACATAGCCGAGTCTGGCATCCCTCATTTGACTCTAAAGAATATTGGAAAAGGTTTTCCTGTGAGCTCAACTTAAAATACTCTCCAGTGTTTCTAGAGGTCCTCAGTGCTGCATGAATGGCCAACACCACATGTATGCTTATCTCTGCAGGTGGTTGGCTTTTGGTCAATGACACAGATTCTTCTAAGGGATATGAGAAGCCACTGAGCAAATTGGGACCTGGATGGGATATCTCATGGCCCTGTCCTGGCTGGAGATAGCACCTAGGTGTTGTTCCTGGGGGACATCTGTTCCTGAAAGTCTCCATCCTAACGTCCCTGAAGGCCTCCATCTCAGTGTTCTTAGAGATCTCCAGCCCAGCATCACTGGAGGCCTCTATCCCAGTGTCCCTGGAGGTCTCCATCCCAATGTCCCTGCAGGTTTCCATCTCAGTGTTCCTTGAAGTCTCCATCCATCTCAACTCAGCACAGTTCCAGCCCAGACACACCAGCAAGGATTGGACCAGCCACTGAGCCAACCTAGTATGCAGTATGATGTGGTGACCGGGAGCATGTAGGATCTCCAGACTTAGCCCATAAAGTCCAGGATGCACAGTTACATTTGAATTTCACATGAACAACCCTTAGAGCAAGGGCTCTATTTTCGATTCCAGAACAGTACATGGTACATTGTAGATACTCAATAAACAAATGAAAGAAAGAAAGGGGTAGACTGTACTTGCTTAGCTTTGTGACTTGAGCCTGTTTCAGAGTCTAATTCTCTCTCTTTAAAATTGCTGTAGTTATTTCTACCCCTTCCAGCTGTTGTGAGGATTAAATGAAATAACCCATGGAAAGTGATCGTCACAGTATTGGGTGCCTGGTCAGCATGCAGCAGCAGGGAAGCTATGCGGGTATCTCTGGGTTCGACATATGCATTCATGTGCGTTTCTGGCAGACATCACTGAAAGAGCAGGACAGGAATTTTACCTAGGAAACTTGGTGGGATTAGGCTCATAAAGTTTGCGAAGGAGTGTGAGCCAATTATAAAACTTTAAAAATAACCCAGCCCTCAGATTCCTGTTTGGGAGGGCTTGACCTAGCAAAAAAAGTTTAGCTAGCAAATGTATATTTTAGAAGTTATTTAAATGTATGAGTGGTGGAAAAATACAATGATACTCTTTTTTGTTTTTTCATAGTTAGCAGTAGGCATTGAAAGCCATTTATTGGATGGTTTCGCTTTATACCAGTAATAGTTTATGTTCCTGAAATTTAGTTCAGCTAAAGATTCTTTGTGATCTTTGCAAAAGGAAGTGCATTGTGCTGCAAAAGAAAAACCTTTCTTTAGGTGATTTATAGTTATGTAGTTAGTGCCAGAAGGTACTTGAATCTGAATTTGTGTAATTTCTGGAAGGATCCCTAAATTTACCATTCCCAAGTTGCACAGTATCTATCATGTTATTTGAAAAGCATTGACATCCATATCTTGTTTTACCCAAGCCTCTTTCAAAATTAATAATGTTTGTGTTCTCAATGATGAGACTCAGACATTTTCATTTTAAAAAATGTGGAAGATACAGTAAAGCATAAAGAAAATCACAATTTCAAAAATAATCTTAGTTAACCTCTTCAGTTATTTTCCTGCATGATTTGATTTCTATTTGTTTACACTATTAGAATACTATTTTATGAATGATCTGTATACTTCTTTGTCAAAAAACCTACTAAAAACAATTCCCATGGCATATATATAAAAAGGAAAATTTCAAAATAAAAGAAGACGTGGTTTAGAGGTTTTTGTATAGATAATTATAAAATTAATGATAGTAATAACAGTTCACAAACTTGGTGAAAGTGTAAGCTTCATTGCAGATGGGGCCGTAACAGCAGATGTAAGGGAGGGTGATGACATTTTTATTCTCCAAATGAACCTGTTTGCCTTCAGCGTTTCAGGTTTGTTGTAAGGATGACAAGTGATTCTGTGCTGAATTCAAATGTTTTTCCAAATGGCAGCCAGCTTGGTCCACGTACAACACAGTGTTTGACAGTAATCAGGGTGTGTACAAATTAGCCATATTTGTATAAAGCATAAAGCCATACAGTAGTAATGAAAAAGAGCTTCTCATCAAAGAGAGTGTGCGTTTCTTTCAACTTTTGAAATTTATTTCTTGGTCTTTCAGTTATTTTCTTCCTATAATTTGATTTCTGATTATCTTACTCTCCTCTAACAAGCTTCAGTGTAATATAAACATATAAATTGAAGGGCATAGTCTTGCAACTTATGATATTTCAGTAAGAACGCTCACTTGTAAGTTCTCACACAAGCACCTGTGAGTCCATGAGGCCCAACCGTCTGCCAATGATTAGGGTAGTGGGATTGGAGCCCATAGACCCAATACTTGGGTCAGGTAATGATCATAATTGATGACAAATATAACGATTTATGTCCTTGGAAATTTTTAATTTTAATGATATTAAAATTACATCATAAAATGGGACCCTTATAAAGATATCAAGAGAAAGGGTCATAGGGATGTGTGAGTCTCCTTGCATGGCTGACGCTGTGTGAGTACCCGCCCACAGCCATGTGCCCTGCATGGAATCCTTTGGCTTGCCATTATAGTCAATGGACTGTTTCCATATATTGGAAGATATTTCTGTATATATGTCTGTGCAACAAATAGTATAGATTTCTAATCAGCATGTTCGTTACTAAAAACAAAAACTAAAACCTGAGTGCTTCCAAGGCAGAACTCGATCTTAATGTGCCAAGAAACTGGTCTTGAAAAATTTTAGTGATTATTATGAACCACTGTTTTGCCCATGATTTGAATCTAAAAAACTAAAGATATAAAGGAAAGATTGCCCTGCTTTTGTTATGCTGGGGCTAAATTTGCTTTAAGTATTCAAAGCATATATTCCTGTAAGATCCCATTGATTGAATGGGCATCCTTCTATTTAATTAGAATAAGTTCCCCCTTTCAAAATGATTTTGCCACTGGTTCTAAACAACGGGAGCTAAATTTTAGATTCATGTAAAAGTCATTTTTTAAAGTTGACCAATATAATTCTGTCTTTTTTGGTGCTTATAACTCCTATTTCTATTGTAAAGTTTTACCTTAGAATTAATCTGCCAGAAGCAGTATATGATTAAAAGGAAAACTGGAGATTTTTATGAGATCAGCAGTTCTGGTTCCAGTAGCCACAACTTCTATCCATTTTCCAAAGGATGTATTTTAGTCAAGTTTACACAATTAAAGGTAGCTCGTGCTGAGTGGAATGAAATCAGCAATTAGGAGTGAATCCAAAAAGCAGTTGACCCCCATCGTGCAAAGAAATCCGAGGTAATGATGATGTTTACGTAGTATTTACATTAATTATGACTTAGGGAAAGCAGCTAGTGATGAAAAGAGGGATGGCACTTTTCTTTCCTCCTCTCCATTTTATCCCTATCCCACCTGGAATTTTTTAAACCTATACTTTATAAATTAAACATTTTCTCTTCTCTATCCTTTTCCTTCTTGGTATTGGCACTGGATTCGTAGGTGTGTGTCTTTTCTTTTAAGATTCTCTTTGTCTATCTTCCTCCTTCTTCCTATTCCCTTCTTTCTTTCTATAGCTCTATTGGATTAATTAACCTAGTCTGTGTTAAAAAGTTCTGTCTTGGTCTGCTGGCTCTGTTACCTTTTGTCCAGTATTTGCCAAACATCAGCATAGCCAAGTACCATGGGGGGCATTCCCTCAAAATTAAGCTTCCTCTGCTCCCTGCTTCAGATTCAGTGGGCTGGAAAGTGGTCCAGGGGTGTGTGCTTTTCACAAATGGCTGGTTTACCGACACTCTCGTGGGAAAGAATTCTACCCATTGTGTTCCTTTTGCTGTTGTAGAAAACAAGATAATCCCTGCGCTTTCTTCCCTGCTTGAGTTGGGAGCAGATAAGCCTAGCGGCATAGTTAGTTATTTAGTTTTATATATATATAGTCTTCCCTTTTCCCAAATTCCATGAATGAGCCAACAAAAGAGTGTGATAAAAATTAATCAGCCTCTTTAATTGAGTTTGTGTGCTCTACAGTTTTTGAGAGCTGAGAGGTTCTTTCCTTGCCAGTCCCACATGGGGTCCCTCAGAATTTATTAGTTCACGTAGTTACTCTTTCATGACTTTTCATTCATCAAATATTTATTGAGCCTACTTTATGCTGGGAAGTATTTTAGGCATTGGGGAAACAAAGATGAAGCATAGTTTCTAGCTGATTAAGACTTTATAGCTTAGTGCAAGGGTTGGCAAGCTAAGGCCCCTGAGTTGGCCTCCTGTTTTTGTAAATAAAGTTTTATTGAACCACAGCCACAACCATTCATTTGCATGTTACCTATGGCTGCTTCTGAGCTTTACTGCAGAGATAAGTAGTTGGCAACAGAGACCACAAAGACAGAGTATTTGCTATTTGGCCCTTAAAGAAAGTTTCCTGACACCTAGCTTTGTGGGTATGACAGGGACACAAACCATTAAATTTTCCATGGAATATGAGTAAAGGGCCTGAAAACACCAAGAGTAAAGGAATGTGACGGTCCTCGAGGATGAAAAGAGTGCACTGAGAAGGTGCTCTTCCAGTTGGGCCTTGGAGATGCTTTAGGAGGGTGGCAATGGGAGAGAGTCTTCCTGCCAGAAGGACCACACCACAGGGAATGTGGGAGTCAGGATGACACTGAAAAAGCTCAGCGTTTGGTGACTGAGAGGGGTAGTAATTATAGGTGAGGCTGGAGCTTTAGGTGGATCAGATTATGGCGAAGCTTGGACTCAGTTCTCTAGACGGATGATTCCAATTCCGGCAGTCATGAGAGTTGCCTCGGAAATCTTTCAAGAATGCAGATGTCCAGGCCTCTCTTCAGATCATTTGAATTAGGCTTCCCGGAAGTGATGTTGGAATCTTTGGCTTAATCAAGTTCCTGATGACCTATTGGCTTGGCAAATGTGAGAACATCTCGTAAAGGCATTGGGAGCTGAGCAAATTTATAAGCATACATATTTACATACTTAGTGTTGCATTTGGAAGACACGTCTACCATGTTGTGTTCAGAATGCACTAGAATTTGGAGAATTTGGAGGTGAGGACAGCACTTCGGGGCTGTGGACCAGGTGACAGTAGAGAAAACTTAGGCAATGAGAGTGGAAATTGAGATGAGACGTCAGGTTTGAGACATGTTTCATAGCTAGGTTTGACAGTGATTGATGGTGAATAGAATGGGGTGGGGTCAAAGGTGAGATGTGGGAGTGGGACTTGAGAGTGAGGCTTGTTGTGATGGCATTAGCTGGGATTGAGCATATGGGAATGAGCTGAAATTCTTTGATTGTTTGAAGATATGTGAAAAAAATCTCAGATTTTACTAACCCTGAGGATAACCTAGAAAAATAATTGTATATGGAGATAATTTGAGGAGTGACTATTCCTAGGAAAGCACAGGTTAAAGGAATCATAGAATAATTCAGTTGGTATTTTTTTCAAATGAAAAGTGATCTCTGTTAACTGAAAGAGACAAATCAAGGGACCCACAAAAGCAGAAGCGGTGTGTCAATGTAGAGCAAGATGTTATCATCTCTAATCCTCATAGCTCTTAGAGATTTGCATGTAATATTTAGAGCGTAATAAAATTTAAGTTATCAGTGTGATTATTAACAATATTGATTAATAACTTTGCCTCTAAATATGCTTATGGGAAAAGGCTTTTCTGATTTTATATCTCTGAAATTTTCTAACAGCATTGGTCTTAATTATTGCATGCCACTAAAAATCCATCTTTGTTATTTCATTCTACTTACATCAATTCTGCATTCTAAATAACATGGGCCTCTCTGTCTATTTATGTGCCTTTTAATATTGGTATTTAAACATATGAGAGTGCTATAAAAATGGTTTGATCTTGGTTTTGATGAATTCTTTGAAACTTATTTCTAATAACCAAATCTTTTAAGGGATTTGACATAGGCTTTTTGGGATAGGGAATGAAATAAGCCAATGCAATTCTGGGACAGTGAGTACTTCGCATATATGGTAACAACAGCAGCAATAAAATGAGAATTATTTAAAAATTTCCATGGCCTAAAGTACATATATTATTTTTGAGGAGGGTAGGAAAAATTCTGACTGAGGAGGTAGCTTATAACATGATCATAGAATTGTACATTTATCACCATATTTAAAAATATATTAGCAAAGTAAAAAAAGAATTCACCATTCAAAAACTGTCATCTAAATGTGATCCAACTATTTAAATATGTGCTATATATTTGGAATAGCTTGGTAATTTAAAAATTTCATTAAACTCCCCAAAACTTGTGAAAAAAGTACATGAAAGAGATATTTTCATCAGAACGGTTATAACCACAGAAAATATAAAAGCTCCTAGAATTTGTTTAGAGGCAACCAGCATAATGAGTCTTAGGAATACCAATTATGGATAAGTTGATGAACTACATGAAGTGGTCACGTGGTGAAATTAAATCTTCATGTTTTTAAAAGTTATTGATATGACTTATATATTAAATATTTGCATTTAGATAATTAAAATAATTTTTATAAAAACATCGTGTGCTTTAGGGACCGGCTCCGTGGCCGAGTGGTTAAGTTTGCGCACTCCGCTGCGGCGGCCCGGGGTTCGGATCCTGGGCGCGGACATGGCACCGCTCGTCAGGCCATGTTGAGACGGCGGCCCACATCCCGCAACTAGAAGAACCTGCAATTAAGATATACAACTATGTAGAGGGCGGGGTTAAAAAAAAAAAATCGTGTGCTTTAAAAGATATAGTTACTACTTTCCCTTAGCTTCAAAGTCACAAACTTATATCTTAATCTTCCGGTCTATCAATGCAGTTGGAAATTTGGGGGTCAGGTACAATGTCATTGTTTCAAATTCTGTTGTCAGTTGGATATTGAGAACAGGGTAGACTTGTGCAGTAAAGAGAAATCACAGAAAGCATGGAGCTGGTACAGGCCCAGGTGAGACTAACTTTTCAGTTGATATCAGCTCTCAGACAACCCAGATGGTGGCAGTTTCAATGCAATGTGTGTTTTGTTTTCAGATTGTTTCATGATCAACCGTGGTTTAAACTTTTATTAAACAACAAAAAAATAAGTTTCTATCACTATTGTTTCAAAATTTTTTTTATAGATTTACTTGCTTTCTGTCTCTGGTTTCTCTTAGTGAAAACTACAAGTCCATCTTTCTCAATTATTCGGTTTTTTGCTCCTTAGTTATAAGTCAGCCTCCAACCTACATGTTCAATAAGAACTTGGATTTTTCTTCTTTGATTTTATAGCTAAATTCATCAGAGACCAATTGAGTTATTCTAAGAGAATGTCATTTTAAAACACCTGTGTCTTTCATAATTAATGGAGGTCAGAGTTAAGTTTTATAGTGTCTCTAGATAAAATGAGTCATTTAGTTAATATGCTCATGATGGCTCAACCTTTTCTTTAATGCCGGCTGAATTTTATTACTTTACGTGAAGACACAAATGAACTTCATATATTCAGGCTGCACTGCTCCCTCTGAGAATATATTGTTGTGCTTGGTGATTTGTTGCTAATAGGCCGCTGGGGCATGTGATGGGACGCAGGAATGAGTTTTTCAATCCTACAGTCAGTACGAAATAAACTCCAGTGAAAAGGGAGAAAGCATACTCAGATGTCTAGTGGGGAAAGGATGAATGGGCTTCAGAATTGTCAGTTTGTGTCTGCCAAATTTTATGGCTTTGTGATTTGAATTATTCCGTCTATTGCATCTATGTATTCCTCACGTCGTTACTCCTAAAAGTAATATGGTTATTACATTTGAATGTGCAACGTCAAATTTTATTCCAAGACATTTGAAAAAAAGTAGGTCCATACCAAGGGATGAAAAACTCATCCTTTTATTTACTACAGCCATAAAACTGAGCCTTCACAGTGTGGTAAACTCTTGCTCTGTCCTTCTGTAATGGGGGGGGGTGGGCAATGACAATCTGGAATAGCTCTCTTAAGCTGTACAACTAACACTCTAAGAATCTAATCTCTTAACCTCGTGCAGTGCTGCCTTGCTCCCTGAAGAATGGCAATATTCCTTATTATTACCTATTTACATCTAGGGGTGTTATGAAGATAAATGGAACCGCTTAAATGCTTTGGGTTGCTCAAAGCATTGCCCAGCTAGAGAAACTGACCCTATCTGAAACATTTGGTTAACATTCCCTCTTGGCTGGGAGCCAGAAGCACTCCTTCTTCACGTAGGAAGGGTTGGTGGCCTTTCTCGTGAACCTCACATATATTGTTTTCCCTCCTCTGTGCGCTCACAATTGCAAGATAAAGTGGTGGCCTCTTCTGTAATGCCCTGGAGAAGAGCCACTGGCAGGGGACCATAGATCTTACTTTAGTGTGTGAGTGGCCCAACATCTGGGAATATCAATTTTTTATTCCCTTTAGAAGATTTTCTTTCCTTTTGTAACCTTTAACTTCGTAGGTCGTTGACCTAAACTGTGATGGATCAAGCTGTCTTGAGAGATTTCAGATCCTTCGTGTTGCTGGCTGGATTGGAATTTTTCCAAGAGCAAAAAATGTACTTGGCATATGTGGAGCCAAATAGTTTGAGGAAAGGGTTTTGAGAATAGCAGAATCCACAGTCTTTTGTCAGATTCTTAGGTTCCAGGGAGGTGATTAGGGAATTCCACATGTTTCATTTACATTGCATCTTTTAAAATATTTTTTAAATCGTTGAAAATCATGATAGATAAAGTGAATACTGAAATGTGTAATATTACATATTTCTAATATGGAAAGGTCCAGCAAGGCATTCAATTGCTCACTTGGGTTTTGTGTAGACCACACTCAATTTATTAAACAAATATTTGAAAGCACGTACCAACTCTTTGTCTCCAAAATCAAACAAGTAAAAAAAAGCAACAAAAATGCAACCAACCAGCTGACACAAAAATAGGCCTTAAATAGATGTTGAGGCTATGCAAGATTATAGATAGTTCCAATAATTCCAATTTCAAATCTTCAAGTCGGCTTAACTGATTTATGATTAACAAATATTATAAATAAGTACTTACTGAATAAATTTTTACTAATAAAGAATTATCTTACCTCTTTTATATGCTGAGATTTTCTTTAAGATTATTGTGAAATATGGTACTCAGTTGCAAAAAATAAAAACAAGTTGAAAAATGTTTTTCAGAAATTTAGTGAAATGTGTCATGGTAAGACTTTCATTAGATGGCCATATATTCATCTAACTCTACTGGTCATTTCATATATCTAAAAAGGATCACAGTCTTTTAGGAATTTGTGTTATTTAAACATACTGACATTGTATACTTTAACTCTCTCATTTAATAAATGAGGAAACTTTGACACTCTTAAAATAAGTATGGCCAGGGAGCCTCAGGAAGAATTCATGGGAAATAAGAAAGGAGAAGCCAGGCGCCATTTAATCAGCCAGACCAGTAGGATTATCATGTTCTGTTAATGGGGAGATACATGTCACAGAGAGAGGATAGTCCCAGAGGTGAGAATCAATTACCTAGAATCAAAAGCTTGTCATTAGCAGTGCTAAGACTTGAATTGTCTCAAAATGATTTGTAAGTGCATCTCTGAATGAAAAATGAAGACATGAAATAATTGTACTGTAAGAACTATTACTGTGTTTGTCTGTTTGTCCCTGCCTATGTGTATGTTTGTTTGATGCAGTGAAATTAGGAAGGGGACATTGGATGACTGATTGGGGAGGTGGTGTAGCACAATGGGACAAGGGACACCAAGGTCGGGGGTTTGTTTCATTCCTAGGACTTTGTCTAAATCCTAATCATCTTGGATAAGTCACATTGCCCTCTTAATTTGCAGAAGTTTCCTATCTACAAATTGAGGGTATATACTCTCTGCTGACAAATTAGCTCTAGAATTCTTGATTCCATGATACTTTTTTAGATCAAAAAAATTGAGGATGGGTTAAAAAATCACCCACTGACATCAATCCAGAAAATGCCAAAGGAAAAGAACTTATCTTCGTTAGGATGTTGGGCATGGTGGTGGTGGTGATGGTATTTCATAATTACTGTGATATTTTCCTAATAAGCATGCCCCTCCTGTTCACCTATTGATGGCTCTACCACACTGATTTATTCCTGATGCGATGGCTGTGAGGGCATAGTTGTTAGGTGTTTGGGTAAATGGTTGAAATCCACTGGTAATGGCTGGAGGTGGGGAGGGGTATCTTTACAGCCTGTTGGGACCTGAGAGGCAGAAAAAGAATGGTAAACAGTTAGATTTGCTTGAGAAGATGTGGACAAGAGTATGGCATATTTGTCATCATAAATCAGTGTCTTCCTGTCTTTGTCCATTTGGGCCGCTATGACAAAATACCACAGACTGTGTAGCTTATAAACAACAGAAGTTTATTTCTCCCGGTTCTAGAGGCCTGAAGTTTGAGATGAGGGTGCCAGCAGGTTGGGTTCTGATGAAGACCCTCTTCCGGGTCGCAGATGGCTGACTTCTCACTGTGTCCTCATATGGTGGAAGGGGTTAGGGATCTCTTTGCAGCCTCTTCTATTATGTTTTTAAATTTATTTTTGTGTTTTTAAGGAAGATTAGCCCTGAACTAACATCTGCCACAATCCTCCTCTTTTTGCTGAGGAAGACTGGCCCTGAGCTAACATCCATGCCCATCTTCCTCCACTTTATACATGTGATGCCTGCCATAGCATGGCTTGATAAGTGGTGCGTAGGTCTGCACCTGGGATCTGAACCTGGTCTGAACTGGAATGCATAAACTTAACTGCTACTCAATGGAGCTGCCCCCCTCTTTGGAGCCTCTTTTAAAAGGCACTAATCCCAGCAGGAGGGCTTCACCCTCATGACCAAATCACCTCCTGAAGGCCCCTCCTCCTAATACTATCACCTTTGGGGAATAGATTTTCAACATAGGAATTTTGGGGTGAAATAAACATTCAGACCATAGCATTTCTTTCATGGAAAACACTAGAAAACTGGACCCAGGTGTTTTAGAGAATGATCTCTATGCCTCCTCCAACCCTCTCCACAAAGTCCACAAGGACTTTGACCTTTTCTCTCCCACTGGCCTGCCCAGAGCTCTGCAGAGCATCATGGACACTGCCATTCTCTTTCTTCAATGATGTGAAGGCACTTCCAGCTCTCCCTTTGTGTAAGAGAGCTGCCTTTCTAGAAAGTTCCTAGAGACAGATACTGTAGTGTGGACATGCTTGAGTGAGTGTGTTGGGGGGCAGGGAGAGAGATGGTCTTGCAATATCCTCTAAGCTCTGAGGTAATTCACTGACCAAAAATATGAATATTGGGAATATGTACAGAAAAAGTCCTTCTTAAAAGAGCTGGGGGGCTGGAAAGGGTGTGATAACTAGGTCCCAGAACCAATGACAAGAGAAGCAATTTATTCTTTTCTAAAACTCCAATAGTGCCACCTCCATCCCTGCTGACAATAACCCCAAACACCTGAACACACAGATAACTGCGCTTGCGTGTGCCTGTAACCAGCAGGGGCCGGAGGGCACGAATGCTCTTTTGCTCTCTGTGCAATGGAGACTATGCTGAGAATTTAGTGTGAGAGGAAGTTTTAATATTTTTCATAAACTATCTAGAAGTTGCTGCTATTAATTGAGTGCTTGCAATGGGTCAGACACCATTCTAAGGATTTTCTGTGGGTTTAAACCTTGTGCCCCCGATGTGACTGTTAGCTCCATTGTACAGATGAGAAGACTGAGACGTAGAGTGTTGGTAGTTGTATGGTAGCAGAACTTTGGCTTTTGCACAAATATTCTTAGCCAATAGGCAATACTGCCTCCATAGTAGAGGGGCAGTGACCGCTGGCAGCTTCCTGCAGCCAAGAAACCAATTATGAAACCAGCATGAGGGTGGGGAGCCATGGGGCTCATGGAGGCAACGAGTGCATTATGGGCAGTAATTGGCTCAGGTGCCACGTGTAAGCCCCTCATCTGAAAGATTTATGTGCGTGTGGATAGATTCCCGACTTCTCTGGGAGGAGTCCTGCTGGTCTCTATTTCGCATCAGGTGAGAGCTTGGCAAATCTTCAAACGCTCGCTAGCCTCCAGCGGTGCTTACCTTGGCAGCTCAGTTACGCTCTTTCTTAGGTGCACCGAGTTCACATTCCTTCCCCTGCAGGAAGATGTTTCTGTTGGAAACCTCGTCTCTGCATGGTGCCTGACGAAATAAAAATAGACTCTGCTGCCATATTTCCTCCTCAAAGGCATCCTTCATCTGGTTCTTCATAGAGGGCTGTGACTCAACTGTAATAAAAGCGGGGCAGTGTTCCCCACGTGGCTTTGTGATAGTGACGGCATGTGCCAGGCAATGCTTCTGAGAAATTGTCTGGTGTTATTTCAGAGGTTAAATTGGAGGATAGAAAGAGTGTGGTGAAGAGGCCATTGCAGTGGTTTGGAGGAGTGCAGGATAGCGTTACCCCCATGGTGGGGGGCAAATTAGGAGAACCTTGGGACTTGTGAGGCCCCCTAAATGTGAACTTAGTGCCTTTTCATCACCCAGCAGTGTGCGCACACGTGCTGCTGGATATCAGCCAGTACTGGCGACAGCCATCGCTATTTCTTTGTTCTCCTCATCCCTACCCACACCATAGGGGTGTTTCTTGGTCCTCTCAAGGCTGTGCCCTTGGCCTGACTTGGCTGTCACTTGTCACTCCTCCTGAGACAGTGTGTTCACTTCTGATATCAACTCCCCTCCCCAGATAGTGAATCTTTTTTTTTTTTGAGGAAGATTAGCCCTGAGCTAACTACTGCCAATCCTCCTCTTTTTGCCAAAAAAGACCAGCCCTGAGCCAACATCCATGCCTATCTTCCTCTACCCCATACATGGGACGCCTACCACAGCATGGCTTGCCAAGCGGTACCACGTCCGCACCCAGGATCCGAACTGGCAAACCCCGGGCCGCTGAGAAGCAGAACGTGCGAACCCAACCACTGTGCCACCGGGCCGGCCCCCTCAATCTGCTTTGGTTTCTTGCTAGTGTTGGGAAAATTTTGCTGTTCTCTTACTTTCATAGAAATTACCTTAGACCGGGCCATTATAACAATACTCTCAGCTTCTCAGAGACCCCTTCACACACACATGCTTTGTTAGGGTCTGCTTTCTGTTATATGTCGATTTCTCCCTGCCATTATTGTTCACACCTGGGCTGACGTCTCCTTCTTTCATCCCTGGCATGCTGTTCCTGCTGCCCCAGCTCCTCATCAGCATGAAGTTAAGGAGGCGTTCCTTCATGCTTTGAGTTAGAGGCCAAAGCATCCCGCACAAGGGAGCCCAATTCCTTGTTTTGAAAAGCTACAACGATAGAGTCCAAAGCCTAAAGTGACTGGTATTAATGGTTTTTTCCCCTGTGCTCTGCTGATCTCTACTGCATATTTCACTGTTCCTCCCAACTGTTGAAAACTGATAGTTTCCTTTTCTCTGATTTCCTGTTTCACACTTGGGCAGCCAGAGTTGACTCTTTAAACCCTTGATGGCAGAGCGTCAAGTTCAAGCTTCTGAACTTATTACATATGGACTCTATCCAACAAGATAGAGCACTATAATACTCAGACCATTGTTGAATTCAAAACCTGGACATGTTTGAACTATAAAACATGGTGAATGTAGGTGATCTGTAAGAATGAAGACTCATGAAGAATGGTTTTATAACATCTTACTTAAACTCAGTTTCAGAATTGAATGCTCATGTCCTTTTGTCCACGTCATATAGATCAAGAGAGCCAATTCATAATTTAGATTGACCTTAGTCTCTTCCCCCACCCACACACACACACACGCATAAGGGTATCCCTTAGCTTTCTCGCCAATCTCAAATGCGTGTCTGTTGACATATTGAATGCTTCTCTGAACTCTGAGGTGCAAGGAAAACTGGGCTACACACATTCTTAACAGGAGGATGTAAAAATCATTAAGCAAAAAAATCAAGTTTTTTTCCCTTGTTCTCCTAAGTTTTATGAACTGTAATTTTTTTGGATTCTATTAAAAATAAAACTGTTCTCTTTTTGTATTTTGTAGAAACTACCTCTTCAGGTTGCAGCTTGAGGATTTGTCTCTGATCCAGGTAGGTGCAATTTATTTTTCTTAAACTTTCATTTTCTATCCAAATCAGCTCCCTGTTTGAGGGGATGCAGACAGATGTATGTAAAAGTATTATTCAAGGCAGAGCAGGGCTTCATTTCCTCGGCGACTTCGGCCCCAGGACTCCTGGCTGCCCTGTTTGATAGAAGTCATCACCTGCTTTAATGCCCAATTAGCCATGTTCTCCTGCTGTGCGGCCCTCTTCCTTTCATGAGCATCCTCCTCATTTACTCTTCATCGAATGATAGGTAATTCAAAGGACATTTCTCAATGTCTGGGAGCGGCCTTTCCCCCTGGTTAGAATAATCATTGATTTATTCAGTTTGATGCCTTCAGCCATTATATTCTTGTAATAATCAACGCCCTTTGAAAAACATCTTTCTCTCCTATTTATTATTTATTATTACATGAATATGAATATATGGGTTAAAAACCACATATAGCCAAGAACAAGTGATGATGGATAAAAACGCAATTTACCTACTTCTGGTTTTGCATTTTGGAGAAGGAGGCTGAGATCCTATGTTTTGGTGGCGTGTTTGTTTTAGTGGCAAATCTGAATCGCAAAGACCCACTTTTGTCCTCCAGTCTTTTAGAAGGGTCTGATCACCAGGGGTTCATGGAGAAGGAGAGGATTATACCACGAACATCTCCTTCACCAAGATTCTGGGACTCCCTGTGAATCATGCCAGAATCCTTGGTCTGTGCATGGTTTGGAAAAAGTTCTTCAATTTTATTATCACCCTCACGTATTAGAGCTCTAAGAAGTGGTTGGAGACAACTTTATATTATTTTCTTCTCTTTGTAATGCTAGTATTTGTGAACATTCAGGAAACTTGAGAGCAAGGGTTTGATGCTAGATCTTTCATTCCCCAGGGCCTTAAAATAAGTTATTCCCACACCAAGGCTGATGTTGGTAAAAACAATGGTTTCGAAGATGTATAGACATGGATTTGTGTTCTAGCTCCATGACATCCAGCAGTTGTGGATCTCATCTGTGAAATGGCTACAAAACACTACCATTCCCATACTGCCATTGCTAAAATTAAATAAGGCATATACAAGAGATAAGGCATCGTAATTTCTCAACAAATATTAACTGCTTTTATTTTTTAAAGTGATAATAGTAAATAATAAATTATTGTCATAATCATTTCATCACATTGAGTAATGAATTGCATTTCCCATGCAATTTATTATATAACTAAAGTCTTAAATGAGTTGACTGGTTGGTAAAATTATGAATGTATTAATAAGAAATCAGAATGATCAGCAGTTTAACCAAAATACTATTTTGAAGCTCTGATCTCAAATAATCTTCTATAAAAAAAAATATAGATCTTCCAATAGATAGGAGCTATATATTATGTTCCTTTTGATTCTCATAGTATAATATATTATATGGCATATCGTGTGTGTTACAGAAGTGGAATGTGTAGACACCTGTGTGTAAAAATGTATATTTACATATACATATTCATTGATTTCCTAGTTTTCTAGGTCTTTTGGCTGAGAGGGTCTAGAAGCATTGTCATCCCAGTAGCAATGAGCACACTTAATGCACAGTATTTGGGTTCTAAATTTAATTCTCCACTAAAAGGAACCAAAATCTTCTTTCTTGGAGAAGTAGCTGATTCCAGAGCCGGGGCAGTGGAAGTCCCAGATAAGCCTGGAAGACCTAGTTGTTTCAGAAATTAAGGAAATACTCAAAAAATGATGATAGCATGTCGAAAGGACCTAGAAGCCAGCTTGAAGTGGGCTTACTGAAGAAATCTGGGACAATTTGATAGTTAAAATAGATAACGGTGTTATCAGATTATAACACATTGAATAAACTAAAAATCCATGCATATATACTAACATAAAAAATAAATGAATACATAAACAAATGAAGCAGAGGGATTGCTCTTCCTTACTGTAAAATGGCAACTAGTAAATGTTGAAGGAATGATTTAATTATAAAATTATCATTTGGCAACCATTGCTAAAAATTGATACAGGCAAAAATGATCAGTGGATGCTAAAATTTATGGGTGAGAGTTTGATGGTGATCAAGATATATAAAGTCTCAAAGTATTTACCTATAAAATACTTATTGGTTACCAAAGGAAAACTTGTGACTTAGATAGTGAGGAAACCTGGCCAATACCACCATAACTGACTAGTTGAAGGTACCTTCACCAGTACTGGGAGAAAGAGCTAGTATAAGTGCCCTGACTCCATGCACTGAGAACACAGCGAGATTTCCATGATATTCCGGCCAAAAATTATAACCAGTTTCCTCATGAGGAGCCATTACACAAAGCCAAACTGAGGATCATTCTACAAAAAAAACTGACCTCTACTCTTCAAAAATTACCAAGTATGAAAGGTAGAGAAAGAATGAAGAGCTCTCCTATCGCAAAGGAGGAAAAAATAGACACGACACTCAAACACTTGATCCAAATTACATCTTGGAATAGAAAAAAAAAATTTTGTGCTACAAAGGACACATTGGGACACTTGGCAAAATTTTAATATCTGTACATAAGATAGTAGAAATGCATTAATATTATATCCTGACTTTGATTTTGATAGCTATAATGGAATTATGTAGGAGAATGTCCTTGTTCTTTGGAAAAACCTACTGAGATAAGTGGGAGTAAGGGTATCATTTCTGCAACTTATTCTGAATTGATTTAAAAAATTATAATGTGTGTGTGTGTATGTGTGTATACACATGTGCAGAGAGAAAGAGTGATAAAACAAATGTGATAAGATGTTAAATGGGAAATCTAGGAATCTAGATGAAGGCTTTATGACCGTCTATTGCTCTTGTAACTTTTCTTCGTTTCAAAATAAATAGACGCAAAAAATCGGGAGATATCTTTGTCATTGACACGTGCGTGCTATTATCGTGGGGGCAAGGAAACTAACTATACTTTTCCCATTGTTACTTCCCGATGTCATGATGCCTTTTGGTGGGTATCAGGTTTAGGTTATTGATGGAATTGAAGTGTTCTTATTGAAGTATGGAAAACCTATTAGTATCAGCACCTGGTGAGAGACAGCATGGTCTGCTGATATAGGACCACGCAAGAAGGCAGCGGCTTTCTGAATAATGGCTTTGACAATACAGCGCTAATTATGGACGTCAAACCTCACTGTACCATTGGTGCAAAACAATGCAACTCTCCTCTTTCACGTGTCCTGGTTGTGTATGCTGCTCCGTAGCCTACTGTTCTCTGGGGGTGGAGAGAGAGAGAACTAGCAATTGTTTCTGGCAGACTCTTTTCTTACATGTCTCAGTAAATCTGTATTATTGATTTCTATGAATATTTTATTTTGATTTAATGACTATTTCCAAGGGTAACAAACAAAGAGTAGGCACGCTGATAAAGAAAGAGCTGTGTTGGTGTTGTAAACAGCACTGTCCAGTAGAAACATGATGTGAGCTTCATGGTTGTTTAAGATTATCTGGTGGTCACATTGAAACAAGTATGAAGAAACAGGGGAAATTATGTTTAACAATATATTTTACCTAACTCATCATATCCGAAATATTTTCATTTCAACATGCAATCATTACAAGAAATTAATGAGAGATGTTACATTCATTTTTGTTTTTTTCTTTTTTTGTATTAAGTCTTCAAATTCTGGTGTGTATTTTCCACTTAGAGCACGTTTTGATTTGGCCTAGCCACCATTCAAGAACTCAGTGTGGCTAGTGCTACCCACCTGGACAGTGCAGTTCTAGATCATGAGTAACAGAAGCATGTGACTTGGATGCCTTGAGTTACGTTAGAGAAATGTTATTTTCTCCCAGGGATCATCTAGATTAATTTGGATATCTTGGGCTAATAATTTTTCCTTCCCTCTCTCCCCAAAGATAGAAAATTTTTGTTTAAACATGGGAAAGTGAGGAAATTGAGACCAAGGAGGACAAGCAATTTGCAAAAAAAGTGGAGAGAATGAGAATTGAGAATCTACAATAGCCCTCATTTAACACCAGACAAGGTTTCATTTGGTCTTGCCCTCTCTGCATGACAGCAGTGCCTACTTCCAGGTGGCAGCTTGCATTGTTCCTATCTCTCCCTGTCAGCTTGAGACACTTCCACCTTGTCTGTAATGTCAAGCTGCTCATGGCTTTCCAGACAGGAGGCTATTTCCCAACTTCAAGCATTTGCTCCTGCTGTCCTCTCTTTCGTAGACACTTATACCCCATCCGCTTCTTAATCTAGAAGAAGACTGCCAGTACTGAGTCTCACTTAGCCATCACCTCTTTGAAACCCATCCTGAGTCTGTTTGGGCTGATGACCCTCTGATGCATTTTGTAGCTTCATAACCTTTATTTCTGACTAGCACTTGTTGTCTCATATTGGAATTCACTGTGTGTGATGTGAAGAACATTTTATTTCTGTTTGCATCTTCAGTATTAGATTAGAGTGGCTCATTAGATTAGGTTACCTGGCAGGTGGTAGACTCAAAACAAATGTCTGTGAAAATTTTAATCCCTTGATATTTAGCAATATATTCACTCTTTCTTCATCTTTTTTCACTTACCATTAGTGGGATGTGGGTAAACTTTGAATTTTTGTCCTTAAATTCAAGAGAAGGAAAATAACACAACCCAGAGTTTCAAGCAAGGAGAAATGCTTGCTGCAAGAGTCATCCTAAAACAGATTTTTGCACACTCTCACCCCAAAGGATGATTCTAGAACAATACAGGTAATTCCTGACTCAGATACGTTCCTTTCTTACATACCAGTGACTGGTCTGCTCAATACTGATCTACGCTTCTCCTCTCCCGCAAATTCTTCTCCTGCCTTGAAATTGTTTTAGGATCAGTAATGAGATAGCAGCTGGTGAATAATGTTCATTTTTTTCTTCTAATTAGTGATTTTCACAGAGTTCTAGAGACCCCCTACACCTGTCAATGACCCTTGAATTCAATGTGCTGCTTTACGTAGAGTGGCACAGTTCCTGGCCGCAGCAGGAGCACAGTGAACACCCCTTAGTGCATCTCTCCCTTTGCCCTTCCTCAGGCCCAGGTGGTCTCCACACTGTGACTTGGTCATTCCAATTTATGTTGTTTGGTGAGAGGAGAAGAGGGGGTTCCAGCTCTCATTCCTGCTAGAGCAGTGAGAGGAGGACAGGGAACGACTTGCTAGCATGACACATAGGAGTTGGAGCATGCTGTCCATCCAAATATGGTCATGCCTTGTCGCTCCACTCATGGAATTGTGCTGAAATCCATGATGAGAAAAATGGACTTTTGTGCGGTGGCTTCGAAATGGGAAAACACACTTTGAGGTCAGCTTGCCTGCTAAACTTGATGCTGACAATAGTCTGGAACTGGAGTCGACAGGATCCTGAATCAGAAGTCTCTTTCCCTTTGCCTCCCTAGTAAAGCGGAGGCATCACTAATGGGGTTTCTAAAGCAGCAAAGATTTGAGCGAGCGTCGAGTTGGGACACAATTACTCTGTTACCCTGAGTGAGCATTATCCACTTGAGTAAATCTCTTGGCATCACCAGGAAAATATTCACATATAAATATACCATGAGGTATATTGACTCTACTTGGGGTGTTTGTTATGATTTCCAAATAGGTATACCTTAACGTAGTAAAGTCGAAGTCCAGAGTTGCTTTCAACTTAAGGAAATAAAACGTGCTTTTCATCAGTGACTAGAGAATCAAATATTAATGGGATACCATTTATAAGCCGTCTTTCCACTTGGAGGCTGTGGTAAATTTCCTTGCAGCTCATCCCCTGCTCAAATTTAGCCATCCCATCTTGAAAACCAATCATTTTCAGGCATAGAAATAGAAGACATGGCAGGTTACCATTGTGCATCTCTCCTGCTTCTTGTCATAATAACAGATTCAGCTCTTCAGCATCACTTTTCTTCTTGCCTTTATCACAGTGGTTATTTTACAAGAAGAAAGCTTTTTGCAAAATATAAAAATGCAGCTGGCCTCAAGACTAATTGACAACATTTGCCCATCTGGGACGGTACCTCTGATGGCCCGAGGTAGACGCGTGTTGAATAGCATCCTAAGAACACAAAGGGACTGAGCTCATTTAACCTCACTATCTTTCTAACGTTCTTTTGGGAAATCGCTCAAAATCCATTTCTATATTGTTTTGTTACTGAGGGGAAGGAATTCACAGCCTGTTTCTCACTCACAACTGCTGGAATAAGCAGAAAAATTGAAATCTGTGTTCCAATTTGCCACCTGCCTCTCTATGATTTCTAAATAGAAAACCGTTATGTCTCTGATTACTTGGTCAATATTGGTATAGAATTCTCTCGAAAGTTAAGGTGGTATACAGTTAACTTTGTTTCCTGTATATTTAGGTTTGGAGAATTGAGTTTCAACTTGAGACAATTTCTAAACCAGTGTTTCTCAACTGGGGCCTATTTAACCCCTTGGGAACATCTGATTGTCACCATTGGCATTGGGGGTAGGACTGATACTGGCATCTAGGAGGGTACAGACGAGGGACCCTGTTAAACATCCTGCAATGCACAGGGCAGCCCCTCCTCACTCAACAGCTCTGGTTCTGAATGGTAATAGGTCCAAGGTTGAGAGACCGTGTGTCAGATGATGGCTGCCTCAGTGTCCATATGTTTTGAAGAAGCCACTTTTCTAGTCTGTGATGTTAAGATTACTTGATTCAATCTGTAACATCTTTGAGGTTCTTAGGGGATTTTCATCTTTAGATTTCTTCATATCTTTCATCAAACACATGTATGAATCCTTAGCGGCTATTTCTAAAGAAGCTGCTGGGATTCTTGAGTTTAAATTGCATCCTTTTATTAATATGGAATTAAATTTAAAAATAAATTGAGTCAATTTATAACACCAATACCCTCTCTAATGGGTCATAACACTATGGTATAACTACCCTCTGTTGGAATTCTTCTGTATAAATTAAAGCTGATGTATTAATTTAGAATAACTGTTCAAAAGAGATGTTCACACCAAATCGTTTTTAAAAATCAAATTTTATATTTATATTGGACAGGGGGAGACTGGTGTCCCTGTGGTACTCAAAAATTATGATTCTAAACTTTCTTTCTTTTTGCCTGTCTTTATCAAATATGCTCTTAAAATCAAAGTGTCGTAAAAGTGGAAGGGATCTTAGAGATTATCTTTATTAAAACCTTTCAGGGGCCTGCAAACTAAGCCTTGTGAATCATAAAGTTTTATTGGAACACAGCCACGCCCATTCATTTGCATACTGCTTGACTGCGATCATAGTTTGCGAAGTTTATTGGAACACAGATACATCCATTCCTTCATGTATTGTCTATGGCTGCCACTTCAGCAGGGTTGACTAGTTGCAACAGAGATTATCTAGACCACAAAACCTAAAAGATTTACTATCTGACCTTTTAAGAAAAAGTTTGTCACCCGTGATGGTACTTAGTACACAGCAAATGGTCCATGAGTATTTCCTGAATGGATGGATGAGTGAACACCAAACGATGCAGGGTGATTCTTTCTTTTGTTTTGTTTGTTTTTCAGACAATGTTTCCTTGATGTGTTTCTTTTGACTCTCTGTGCAATAATTTCATAGTGCCTAGTAGACGATGTCCCATGGGTTGGGAATGTTCAATAGTATAGCCATTCATGCCCAAATTCTCATCTGTTCTCTTGGGGAAAATTCCTCATCAGGAGCTGTTTTATACATCCATTTCTTCAAATACATTTCCTTTCCTTTCCTCATAACTTCCTGGAGGATTTGTAGTTGCTTATGTATATTTTATATAGATGAGGACTAAGATTTCACTAGTTTCAGAGAGTATTAGTCAAGTTGAGTTAAGGCTGTTAACAAACAGCCCTGCACTCACAGTGCCTAAACACACACACACACCTACCCACTCACACACACAGGGCCTTATTCCTCACTTGCAGAACAGGCCATCACAGAGGCTGTGGGGGCTCTGTTCCATTCCTCTAGTCCTCTCTGCTTTATGGTGCTTCTATCTTCAACTCAAACCTCCAGGGGCAGCATGGGGGCAAGATGGAGGATCATGTAGAGGAGATCTGTGTGGGCCATGCCAGGAAGTGGCATGCCTCCCTTCTGTGCAGTTTCCAGTGGCCATAACTCAGTCACATGGCCTCAACCAACTGCAAGAGAGTAGAAGTATAGTTTGCCTGTGTCCCCAGGAAGAAGCAGAAAACCAGACATTGGCAGGCGTTAGCATTTTCTCCCAGACAGTGCTAGGAAAAACCAGACTAGCCCCTAGGGATGCACTTAACTTTCCCTGTTCTCTCCCCTGCCACCCCACCATTCTAGCCATTCAATTTTTCTACTGCACACAAACAGATTTATTCACGCTTCTAACATTTCTGTAAATAACAAAGTGAGGATACCTTGAACAAACCACTTAACCTCTTTGGACCTCAATTTTCTCCATGGTGCGTTTAGGAGAGGAGAGTCAGGAAGAAGAGTAGACTGGATTATTCCTGCGGTCCCTTTCAGCATTAAAATCTTAATGTGCATCATTCTTCTACTTACTGTGTCATTGCTTCAATGACGCTGGATTCCTCCTTCTTAAGGAAAACTTTCCCTATAATTGGAAACTTGGCATTATGCTTACTTGATGTAACCTTAATGACCCAATTTGTCATAAAATGATGATGACAGCAATAATAATAGCAGACAGCATCTCCTGTGCCCTTACTCTCCACTCAGCTCTTCACATGCATCATCTCCTTTGTGTTTCCTCAGCAGCACCAGCGTGCAGGTATTATGTACAGTATTTTATAGAGGAGGAGTTGGTGCTTGGAGAGTTGATGTGATTTAACCAGGATCACCTAGCTGGTATGTGGTAGAGCTAGCATTTGGACCTGGGTATGCTGGGCTCCAGAGGACAGTCTCTTCATCACTAACTAACACGCCACTTTATTGTATTCAGCAGTGCTGAGTGCCACGCCACCTATTGTTGACGACTGGCTTGCAGTGAATCTAATTGTTAATTTATAATTATAATTTATATCTAGGCTTTAGGTCGGGTTCCCTGGAAGTCTGAACACAGGGAAGTCTCTGCTTTGTTGAGGGCATGTTCTCAGCAGGTGGGGAGTGAGGGATAAGGTAGGGAAAGGAGCTAGGCAAGGATTTGCTCTCAGCTGGCGTCCAGCATCAGCCTGATCCCAAGGGAACTCTGGAGCATGGGTGAACTGCACTTGGTCCCCTTTGAGGCAAAGGGGGATAATGGTTTGTGCCCAACTCTCCTCTTGTCCTTCAGTTGTTAGTTACAGCATTTTGGGTGTGGGGGTTGTGGTGACATAATCTGATGAGGTGGCTCTCATCAGCCAAGAACAATTCTCAGGAGAGGGAGCAGCCAGGAGCCAGTATCAGCCAATACTGACAGCAGCCAAGAAAGGCACACTGTCCTGTAAGGAGAGCTGGGTAGGGTACCAGCAGCACCCACTATGGTGTGTATTACTCGGTATTTTTATATCTTGCTTGGGCTTTTCCTGATGTTCTAGACTGGATGCACAGACACTGGTTCCCACCACCTTTAAAGAAGTAAAGTGTTTTTCTGTGTTTAAAAAAAAAATGTAACACATACTTTATTATTGAATGCATTCTGTTGTATTGTACATACCTTAGTTTTTAATAATTTCCCCTATCCACTTCTGAATTTATGCTTCACTTACCACCTCAAACACTAAATTGAAGATGCATGATTATAATATTTTTCTTAGTCAGGTGTATCTTAGTTTCATGAAACGAGGTCGGGAGATTTCTGTAAGCCAATAGCGAACACTGTCTGACAATCACAGGCTGCTAGGTAAACCAAGGGGTGCATTTCATTTATCTGAAGTGCATTTCTACTTCTGTTTCAGGGGTGGCCCAGTACCTGACATAACTGTTGAATGATGGGCATGCTCAGAATTCTCTGTTCTGCTTTCTTTTTCCTTATTTTTGTGCCTTTCCCAAATGTTGACACAAATAGATAAGCCAATGTACCAGGAATACCCTTTGTTTCAAATATAAGTAATGGATTCTTATTTGGGTGAGAGATTATGTGTTCTGGAAGCTGAAGTCTCCCAATTGCCTAGAGGCCAAGTGACAATGAATAGGATGGTAGAAATACAAGTGAAAAAGTGTGAGTCACTTTGGCTTACTGTTCTCTGGAGTGAACGGACTGAAACTCGTGATTTTGTGATTCTTTAACATATGAGCCATCTGTCATCCTGACTTTATTCAGTAACTGTGATGGAGTTGGATGGTATAACTGTGGATAGAGCTGTGATAGGCACTGCCCTTGTTTAACGTATGTCCATCAAACTCTCCTTTTGCTGTTTGCTCATAGCTAATCTTTTAGAATTTATGTATTACTTCTTCATTAGCTCATAGTGTTTCATCTGTTTGCATCAGTTCTTACTGGCCTGAGGGACATTCACCATCTTTCAAATGATAGCATATGATCTGTGATCTCTACTATGATTTTATATGAGTTGATTATACAGTTTAATTCTTGAACTTCAACCCTATTTTCAAATTTTGAGGGTACTCAATTCAATTATTGTTTATATGTTTTCTAAAAGGCACAGAAAAAAAGCACCCACTCAGAAGTTCCTTTATAGAAGTACACTATTTAATAAGAAAGTGGGTATGACTATATATGGAATTGTGTTAATATTTGCAGTCCAGAGACCTCATAAAGTTTTTTTGCCAAAAATGTTTTAATCAGCATTTGAATAAAGAAGCATTGAAATCCAAAGTAGTCTTGAAGTATTGCCATCAGTTTCTGATTCAAGAGGGGAAGAGAACCCACATACTACTGATCTTCGATCGCTCAAAAACATAGCATTTAAGTGACGGTAAAGATATATAAATGGAAAAAGTCTATGAACACTAGAAATGGAATCATTTATACACCCCAAATTTCAAGACTTTTTGAAGGGTAAGAAACATCTTTTCTTTAGAAATTTGGAAAGATACAGGAACAGTGAAAACCACAGTCAAAAACAGTGATAAAAGCCAGATAACAGCTGAAAATAATTACTTAAGATGAAACAGTAATAGTCCTGGGAGTATAATATGACATTAAAGAAACTCCAAATATTATATTCAATGAGATTCAAGAAAATATTGTAGGTATTCAGCGAAAAATGGAAGACTGAACACTCGTGATTACTTCAACTCTTTCCTAACACTCGACTTTGTGGCAGTTCACATGTGGAAGCCTTCATTGTCTCTAGACAGTCGGCAGCATGGTTAACTGGGAGCGTCCCTGTTTGAGCCTGTAAGGGGCGTCTGTCACTGCCTTGCTAGATTATTTTCCTTCTGGGATTACCAGGACCCTACTCTCTGGGATTCTGGCAGTATTACCAGTGATGTGATGTGGTAGGCTGAAAGATGGCCCCCCTAAAGATATCCAGGTCCTACTCCCTGGACCCTGTGAGTGTTACCTTACATGGCAAAAATGTGGTTACAAATCTTGAGATGGGAGATTATGCTGGATTTTATGGACGGGCACTAAATGCTTCACAAGTGTCCTTTTAAGAGGGAGGCTGAGGTGAGATTTGACACACACATGCAGAGGAGAAATCCATGTGAAGATAGAGCAGAGAGAGCCTTGAAGAGGCTGGCCTTGAAGACGAGAGTGATGTGGCCTCAAGCCAAGGAATGCAGCAGCCACCAGAAGCTGGAAGAGGTAAGGAAGCATTCTTCCCTTGAGCCTCTGGAGGGAGTGTGGCTCTGCTGACACCTGGATTTTATTTTGATCCAGTGATGCTGATTTCTGACTTCTGGCCTCCAGAACTGTGAGAGAATACAGTTCTATTGAATTAAGGTACTGAGTTTATGGTAATTCATTACAGCAGTCACAGAAACTTGTATCTCACAGGAAGGCCAGTGATCCAGGAAGTCTAATAAAAGTTTCGCATCTCCTTGGTCTAGGGTTCTGTAAATGACCCAAGTGCAATTAATTAGCATTCTTTAAGGACTTGGAAGTCTGCCCTGAGAGAAACAGGGCTAATCTCTTTTCTTTGTAATCATGGGCTCAAAGGATGATGTCAACTGTAGGCTATTTGCAGCCATCTTGTTACCAGGTGGTGTCTGCCTGAGAATAAGGCCCAACAGGGGCCATGATAAGTAGGAACTAGCACTGTTGAATTCTTAAAATGTACTTTGAATCCCCGGGCTCTTCTGGGCTTGAATTTGGTTTTCTCTTCTTGTACTTTCCAGTTACAAAATATTTAAAAACTTTGTTTTTAACTTGAACTTGTTGGAGTTGAACTTTTATCACTTGTGACAAAGACAGTACTAAGAACTTAAGTGATTTTACCTCTGTCTGCTGCTCACATTAAACTTCTTAAGACAGATTTGAATGCTTGTGTGCACTTCCTTTGAAGCACTTGATGTTTTTAATTTGCTGCCTAAAATTTGTCCTTTGAGAGAGGATGCTGAGGATGCTCTATCTTTAGAGTGTTAGGTCTGTTGCATGTACTAAGTGTCATTTTCTTTTGTTTAAAATAAACATTATCATTGGTTGAGGGAGTCATTTAACTCATGAGAAACACCCATTTGTAAATATAAATCTCAAAAAAACACTCATTTGGAAGTCACATTTAAACCAGACATTTCTGCCATTAGAAAGAATACAAGTTAAGGCTAATGTTATCCTTTGGGTAGCGCATTAGTTTCCTAGGGCTGCTGTAATAAATTAGTACAAATTTGGTGACTTCAAACCACAGAAATTTATTCTCTCACCGTTCGGGAAGTCAGGAGACTGAAACTGAGGTGTCAGCAGGGCCACACGCCCTCCAGAGGCTCCAGGGGAGAATGCTTTGCCTCTTCTAGCTTCACGTGGCCCCAGGGATTCCTTGGCTTGTTGGCTCATAGTCTGGATCTCTCCCTCCATCTTCATATGGCCTTCTCTCTGTGTCAGAGTGCCTCACAGCTCCTCGCCTTTCTCTTATAAGGACTCTTGTCATTGGATTTAGGGCCTGCTGGATAATCTAGGATGATCTCATCTTGAGATCCTTAACTTAATCAGATTTGCAAAGATCCTTTCTTCAAATACAGGTCACATTTACAGATTCTGGGTAGATATATTTTTGGCAAGGCCAACATTCAAGGTAGCATTCAGGAGCTCTTTAGAAGAAAATCATCCCCAGTTTATGCATCTTTGTTTTTAAGAAATCCTGCCTATTCATGGTGCCATGAGACTTCTCTGTGTGTTATGGCTGCAAGAATTTTCAAAAAAAGTATTTCTCTTTTTCTCTGAGGGTTTCTTGCCTCAGCACTATTGACACGTAGGTCAGATAATTCTTTGTTCTGGGGTCTGTCCTGTGCACTGTAGGATCTAGGGTGTAGATAGCAGCCCTGACCTCTATTCACGAGATGCCAGTAGCATGTCCCCTATGTTGCAAAACCAAAAATGTCTCCAGACATTGCCAAATTTCCCCCGAGGGGCAAAATTACCCTCAGTTCAGAGGCATAGCTCTGTCCCCACATCACACAATGATGGGAATAAATGTTTTCTGACAGAAAGGCAAAGAGATAAGAGAGCAGAGTATCGGAGAGCACAGAGACAAGTATAAATTCTGCCTTTCCCGTACTTGGAGTGGAAGGAATGAGTTTTCTCTAGCAAAACAGGTAGAGTATGGCACAGAGAAGGAGCTGTAACCCACCCGTTTGCCCCTTTCTAGAGTGCACGTGCCTTGGACATACAAGGAGGTTGGTAATGTCAGAGAGTGTATCTGTCCTAATGCCTGTCTCAGTGACATCCTGGACCACGACTCTCTGGGGGACCACACGGGTGATGGCAGCTCGGCTTGCCCTGCCACACCAACAGTGCTCCAGAGGATCCCCAGAGCCCTGAGGGAGGTAGCGGAGTGCAGGGTCCTGGAAATATGGCTTTGCAAGTGGGGGGCAGTGAGAGTGGGATTACGGTTTTTCCTCTGCTCACATTTTGGATGTCGTTTCGGTACTGTAACAATGTCGCAAGATGACAGTGTTGGGAACTTCCGGTTCTCCTTTGAGCTGGGCTCCTGAAGAGTTCCAGGTGCTCTCTTCCTGCTGTTTTCAGCTGCATTTGGATGTCCGTGGTCGTGCCCCATAAGGGAAGAGGGAAATTTGAGGTGTTGCTCTTGTCTCTGCCATTCCTAGTCATCACTGCCAGGCTTCTCTTGTAAATGTTTGACTTTTTATAGTTTCAGTTAGGAGAATAGAAAAAGGTGTTCGAATGTCAGGTGTTTACAAATAATATTTTGGTGAAGTCTATGCCTAAGGGGATTCTTAAGGTTGGCGCCTGAGCCCAACTCTGCCAAGGTTGACTTGGGTCACTGGTGGCATTCTTCTGCACAGTCTCTCCCTCACTGCCCTCCCTCCCCACTCCACCAGTCAGTGCCCAACTCCAGACAGGAAACTGTTAAAAATGCAAGGTCAACTCTTAGAAAGTCCCCGGGGCAAGATGAGCATTAATTAACCATTCTCCAGTGTGCCAGCTTCCTGGGTGTTTGGCTGATCTCCTCTCACCTGTGTCTCTACTTGCTGTTTCTCCAGCTCCGATCCCACCACCTTCTGTCTATGCTCTTCCCCAAATCAACTCATAGCAGGTATTATTTTAATTGTCCCCACCCATGCTAGGCTGTTTCTTCATCAAACCTCTTGCCCTGGTACTAATTTGCTTCCCTCCATCCCAACAGCATTAGACAGATGGGCAGGTTATCTCCAAGGGCCCGTTCAGCTCTACAGTTCTGAGATTTGCACATCCAGTTGCTATGGATGTCGCCTTCTTCTGAACAGTTCAGCTCACCACCAATGTTTAATTAATATTGAGGGTGCAGCAAATCTAGCTCGCTCATGCCTTTAATGGTGGTGGACTGTGGGCTTGATTTATCAAGCCTGTCCAAATGACTGACTGGAGTGGTCCCAGGCTCCTCACAGCTCCACCAGAGAAGTATTTACTTAGGCTAACAGCCTCCATTCAACAGTGGCCAGAGCAGAAGGCTGTTGAGGTTCATTACTAAAATATTATGATAATTACTTGAAAATCATACAATAGGACCAGTTTAAAGTGTTTGAATATCACCATCCTTCTTTACTACAGATATCACTCTGTATATTTACAGCTGCAAAAATGTCAACTACTATCATAGTCTTGACAAAGAACCTTAATTACTGATACTTTCCTTAAACCCCTTGTTCAGAATTCTGTGCCAGACAGAGAACAGACCTCCTATTTAATATTCTTAAAAATATATAGAATCAGTACAGTACTAGGCAATTAAACTATGTCAATATTGTTTATTATTTATGCGTTCTTGTTTATTTAGGAAATAACTGTTCAAAAACTTTTAAAAAATTGGATTGAGATGCTTTTATTCTAACCATCTGTATTAGTTTCCTAGGGTTACTGTAACAGAGTAACAAAAGTGAGTGGTTTAAAGCAACAGAAATTTCTCGTCTCCCAGGTCTGGAGGCCAGAAGTCTGAAGTCTAGCTGTGGGCCGCAGCGTGCTCTCACTGGGGCGCTAGTGGAGGGTCCTTCCTTGCCTCCAGCCATCCTGGGTGTTCCTGGGCTTGTGGATGCCCCACTGTGGTCACATGGCCGTCTTCTCCGTGTGTGTCTTCACATGGTCTTCCCTCTGTCCTAATCCATCTCAGTATCCAGATTTCCCCTTTTCATAAGGACACCAGGAATATTGGATTAGGGCCCACCTTAATGACCCCCTTTTAACTTGGTTACCTCTGTAAAGGCCTTATTTTCAAATCAGATTGCATTCCGAGGTACTGGGGGTAGGACTTCACATCTTTTTGAGGGGACGTGATTCAACCTGTAACACCATCAATGTAGTTTTCAATGAAGAGATGATATTTTGGTCACCTAAGTTCATAACTTTATATTCGTTAATTCTGTGCATATGGGGTATGTGTGTGCGTGCACACGTGTATGTTTTCATGTTCCCGGCAAGTGTATTTACCTCCTTTGTGGAATATTTTAGCTGATGGCATAGAATTTAGGAAAAAGCCTGTCTTTTTTCAAAGTTGGATTTGTCACTTTTCAACATCCAGCCGTTACTGGATTTTCTAAGGTAGCACCATGCCATCTTGTCTTTCATCCTTTCCCCAAGCCTTTCATTTTCTCATAGTGGAGCCTTTGGTGAAGCTAGTTGTCTTCTCTGGATTTTAACCACATCATTTTTCTTTCTCCGTCAGGCATCACTTTGGTTGTGTTGTCTTCCAGAGGGCGATTCTGAAGCTTCTGCTAAACTCAGCTAAAGCTCCCTGAGGACAAGAGAGGACTTTTATGTATTTTTGAGCCCACACAGTTTGGAGCATAATGTCTTACACATAGAAAATGCCCGGTCTTTCGCTCCCCTTATCTCCTTTCCCTGTTCAACATTGTTACTGTCCAGACTAATCCTGAAATTTAAAAATTATAAAGTATTACAGAAGGTATTATTTTATAAGCTAATCATGAAATGAAAAGAATCATAAGGACTATGATGTTTTACATTTATATTTGGTCCAAGACTTTCTAAAGTGCAGATCTTCTTTTGTAATTAGAGAAAAACAAGTAGCCACATTAACCTTGAGCATAAAAGTTATAAAATGTAAAATTAAAAAAAAAATTGGGCCATTATAAAGCATTATGATGTGCTTGGTCAGAGTTGGCAACTGAGTATAAAATGGAATTACACATGACCGTAAATGTAAATGTATTCACTGGCTCAGAAAAGAATTATTAATTTATTTACCTTGGTAAATAGAGATTTTGCAATGTTGGGTTTTTTATTAGCCTTATATGTATTAATAAAAGCATAGTTCTAATAATAGATGATTTTTCCCAAAGAAATAATTCAAGTGGCCCTTATCATTTGAAGCATGATTGAAGCAAGTAAATAAAATCTTAACCTTATTGCTAGTGGTCAAGGATACAGGATGGGTTTATACAAGAAAGAAGATGCGTGAACCAGGAGGAGTAAACTTGAAAAGATAGTATATGCTTGAAGTAAATTGGAAAAGAGGAGAAAAGGGTGACTCAATTTGAACAAAACTTTTTAGTGTACATGACATGTACGCGATAAGTGAATTGATAGTGAAATCATTGAATGTCGTACTGTAGCACTGTTATCTTCCTATAAATTTCTGTTAATTATTTTTTTACTCTTTTATAAGGTCATAAGTCAAATTTCAGCTTCCAAATTGTTGGTTTTTTCCACAGCATTCAGAATGGGAGTGAATTCTGCCAGTAAAGATAACGTTAATTGTTAAGAAATACTTTTGTGGAAAGTACAATTTTTCAAATAGAACACAGAGACTTCTCTATTTTCATGGAAAATGTCTATTTCGCAGTTACAGAGTATGTCACAGCATACACATGCAGTCTGATGCTGAGAGCTCCTATGAATATCTCACATTTAGCTGTTTTAAAAAGAAAAGTAGTTTACCAATTTTTGACAAATTTCATTTTGTCACAGCTGTTTAAATATAGCCAATGTATTTGAAGATTCATTGGTCAACCTCTAAAACATGATAAGCCTATAAATGGGTGTATAGATAGTATATTAATTACACATTTTATACACTGATGACCTTTTTCCTGACCTTCTAAAATAACTGATGTTTTTAGACTCTATTCCTTTCCTCATGTGGGATTCAATTCTTTATTTCCTTGCCCCAATTACACACTCCTTTTTAAATTAACATGGTAACATTTGAGATTTTAAATCCTTAATTATCATTCATCACGTTAAAATACCCTTTAGACGACAAGTAATCATCTCTTTGCTCCTCTGGTTGGTCAGAGTTGTTATTTGGCAAATAGAGGCTATATTTTCTGCTTGTTCTACCTAGAATCAAAGGAAGCACTGAGTGATATTTGGACGAGTACAGAGATTTCCAGCCAGGTCTTCCAGATGTGTGCAGTGTAATTCTCTGAAGGTATTTAACAAAATAAAGAGGGGTTACATTTCTTTGAATCTTACTGATATAATGGTGATCTTAGCCAATATTGAGACATTATTATACATATCCATCTCTATGCTAAGAGCTCAGTATGCATTGAATCTCATCCAGGCTCCTATTTGATAGGCACCATCTTTATCCTGACTTTGCATATTGGGCAAACTTGTCAGTATCACACATCTCTAACCTCGGCAGACTCCAGCTTGGATCTCAGACTGCCTGCCTGCAGCACTCAGACTCTTAACTCACTACCATAAACATTGAAGGGCAGGATGAGGAGACAGCGATGCCTCCTCCTTCTTCCCCATCACCTGCCCTCCCCCTTGTAACTTCCATGGACCATCTGAACCATCATAAAATTCTTCCAAGCCTACGATCTAAACACTCACTGTGAATTTTTTGGTCCCTCATCTCTCTCTTTGTTCACTTAATTCTGAAAAGTGGGTGGAGTTTACAGACCAGAAATTCCCAACTCACAAAGGGAACTTTATTTTTATGTACTGCCTTTTCCAGTAGAATGAGTGTTACAAATGGTTGTTAGATCAAGAGGCTTACTGACTTTTTAACATAGTAGTTCTAGAATCTGTTAGATCATCAGCTTCACTTGAATAGACTGTTAAAGATGGAAATCCCCAAATCCTTTTAATGCCTACTGAATAAGGATTTGGGATCATGGGGATCCCTGCTTTAAATGTGAACCCTGGGAAATGAGAGCACTGGTATCAGTCATTCTTTGTGGGAATGGACCCAAGCATGGGCTGTGAAATAGTGCATCTGATCACAGAGTGCTGGCGAGTGCAGGGAGAGTGGGGGTTCTGAAGGACTGCATATTTGGGTGGGTTTATGGGATGGAAGACAAGAAATTCTGCATTAACCCTAGAGATCTTGAGTGATGGCATCCACCTGGCTGTCCAGTGGGTATTTGAAATGGCACTTTAAAATCTTGGTTGGGGTAGAGAAGGAGGAGCGGGAAGGAGGAGGAAAATGGAGCAAGTGAAAAATCGAGAGAGATAATGAATGAGTGAGTAATTGGATGAATGAATGAATGAATTGTGGAACCAGGTAGGTCTGGGAATGGGGCTAGATTGTGGGCTCATTAGGAAGCCACCTCTGCACTGAGACATCTCAATGTGAGGGAGGAGTGAGTTGTTTGCTCTGTGAGTGTTTAAGGAGTCCAGGGTCCTTGGACAAAGCAGATGACAGGTGTGGGTTTGGAGTTCTGAGAGATTGAGCAGGTAGGCTGGTTGGTGGATCTATGAAGAACTTTTGTCAGAGTATCTGGATAGTACTGAGTATTTGGATACTCCAAGTGGGGGGTTTGCACCAATGCATATTGATGTGAAGAAGGTGTAACATCAATCCTTGTGCAAGGAACAGCAGGAGGAATCCAGGGGAGAATGGAAGGAGTTGAGTTTCATTGTCCATCTTGTGGTATCTGGCAGAACTATGACTTCATTTGAGCCCAAGACAAGGATTCACTACCCTGGTTTTGGGCAACTTTGCTGATGTCATTGGAGAATATTTCATGAGTGTGTGTGACGCCCCAGAGTGATGCAGGTTGCACCAGCTGAGGCATATACCCCAGGCATAGCACCTCCAGTCATGACACTTCCAACTCTCAAACCTGAGCAGCTACAGTGGAGCTGGGCTGTGAGTCATTACTATGTGCAAGGGGCCCCTGCATTTCACATGTGTGGCTGGAAGCCCAAGTACCTTCTGGCCATATTTCAAAGACAAATAGACAAGATTTGGGGATTATCCACTGCTGTGTGTGATCTGAACTTCTGTCCCCATTTACTTTCTTGTCTCACCACTCCCTTCAGTTATGTGGTTAATTAAATGCCAACGTGTTTTCAAACCCCTTATACCTCTGTTGGTAGAGGTACTAGCAGGTGATAAGACAGAGAAGTTGAAATATATAAACTGTAATTGTGATATTGCAAATAAAGGAGCCGATTGCTTTTCATTTTTCTCTTTAGAGAAAAGTATAGTGCTAACACAGTTAATATAGAGCTAACATAAATGCCAACAGCATTAATCTTTTGGCTGATTGATTGGTTTTTACAAAAAAAATACCAATATCACCTCCACCTACACCTGACCGTCAAGGACTAATTTGGGTTAACAGTTTCTCAACTCCAAATACTAGGTGTAGTAGGGATAAACAAGGCCTATGGTAGATCAATGATTGGTCTAAATAAACCCAAATTTTGGAGGAGGAGGAGAAAGAAAAGTGAATAAAGAAATTAGATGAGCAAATAGTATAAGAGAGGTAGACTTGAAAGAAAAGTTATAGAAATGCATACTGTGACAAACTGAGATCAAAGCAGTGTAGCACTTAATGACATGCGTTAGATTTATTGTTATTGCAGGAAAAGCAGCAATTACCCATTGGCCATACAGGGAGTATAAAATAGCTGGAATGCTGACAACTGTGCGTTCAAAAACTCAAGTTTGTGTTTCTCCTGTGGTACCTTTCTCTTGCAATTTAATATTAGAGAAAGTTTGTTTTCCATATGTGTCTGGAGGGGGAGGTGGAAAGGGTGGCTTTGTAAACCCTTAAGAAGTAAAAGACGTTTAATGAAGACATTTTCTCAGAAGGATATGATTACCTGGATTGCTTTGAGTCTTTCATTTCATTTCAAGTTTTCAAGAAATAGAAATTCTAAGGTAAATTATACTGACAAGTAGATATCAGGTGCTGACTATTTGCACTGCATTCTGCCGGGAAAGGAAGGGACCTCAGAACTCACTAGAATCTTATGTTCTAGTTGACAAGATAGTATTTATGCTCCTGAAAAATGAACAGTGATGGTGGCAGTGCTCTTCCAGGCACTCTGATTAATTGCCAGTGTGTGACATCAGACAGCACTAGAGGAGCTCAGAGCAGGAAGAGGAGACGATCATGAACCCTAAGGGTCAGAGCAGACAGCGCGCAGCCCTCATCACCTTCCACACCAGGGTTTCTCAGCCTCGGCACTCTTGATATTTTGAGCCGGGTAATTCTTTGCTGCGGGGAGGCTGTCTGTGCATTGTAGGATTTTTAGCAATATCCTTGACTTCTACCTACTAGATGCCAGTGGTGCCCCCCTAACCCCAGTTATGACAACCAAAGATGTCCTCAGATGTTTCCATGTGTTCCCGGGAGGAGCAAAATCACTCCTGGTTGAGAACCACTGGTCTACGTCAACAGCAGTTGCTTTGCCTTTGGAACAAGCCATAGGATACAGACAGTTGATTACATTTTCTATTACATTTGAATTTCAAACAAATATTATTTTCCGTGTTAGTTTTTGTTTAATAAAACACCATGAAAACTGAATGTTTAAACTTACCATGAATCCTAGAGTAGTTAATCTTCCTATAAATCCAGCAAAGTTTAGCTTCTGGCAGTCTATCTACATCTTCTGTATTAATAACTAGAGGCAGTAAAGAAGAGAGTTTTGGAAAATACTCTCTGGGTGCCCGCTGCCTCGGCTTACTGTATGTGCGGGCTTGGACAAGTTGCTTAAACTCACTGTGTCTCAGTTTCCCCTGGGGAATAATCATAATGCCTTTCTTCAGGTTTTTATCATGAGGAAATGAGTTTATGAAGATCACGCTGTGTGAATGCAGCCTGGCATATCGTAAGCTCTGAGTGAATGTCTATTATTTTATTGTTATAATTGTGAACTTTATAAATCGAGTATATACTGGTAACTACTTTGTTTGGAATTATCTGATATAATGCAATATCAGGGCTGTAAATGGGCCCAGGGATTCACAGAGTTCATTTGTAAACTTGGGACAATAGGCACTTGGTAAGGGGACAGGGGGCTTAAACATTTGCATACGTTTAAAAAATCATTATTGTAATGTTTGGCATCTTCCAGACACCACTGTTGCCTCTGCTCCGGTTATGGTCGTGCCTAGCTGGGCGGAGGGAGCGGGGTGGGCTGGTGAGATGGATGCTGCAAGCCAGCCTGTTCCTGGGCTGCAGCCTGAGCCGCAAAGGCCAGAGAGGGGTGCAGGCTTGGCGCAGGTGCACCTGTGAGGAGCAGGGAACCTGTCCCTACTAGATGTCTAGACCTGTGGTAAAATAATTATTGCTTGTTTTGGTTATCAATAGCTGCCTAACAGACTACTGCAGAACTTAGTGGTTTAAAACAAATGTTTTATTTTGCGCACAATTCCGTGGATTGGGAATTCCAAAAAGCCTTGGCTGGGGAGTTGAATTATGACCCTTATGGCATCAGATGAGACAGCTGGGGCTGTAGTTTCCACACTCAGGCTGGCTTATGCTCTCATATGTCTGCATATCATTGCTCTTGGGATCTCCCTCCCTCCCTCCCTGTCTCCCTCTCTCTCTCTCTCCTCTTGCCATCTAACCCCTCTCCCCCTCCGCTTGTCATTTTGTCCTCTGGGGCCTCTGGTGGTGGTCCCAGGATAGTCGTACTTCTCTTGTGGCAGCTGGCTTGAAGAGGCAGGAAGCTAAGCTGCCCGGCCCGTTAGGGCTGCACTAGGGACTGGCAGGGACAGGGGTATTTCTGTCATATTCTGTTGGTCAAAGCAGTCACAGGCCTGCCGGGATTGGAAGTGGGGCACCAGGCTCCAGTTCTGGATGGGGATTTGCAGGTCACACTGCAGCAGGGCCTGTGGACGGGACCTACTGGGGGCCGTCTCTGGAGCACGCAGTGTGCTTGTTTAAGCCCTGTGTTCTGTGACTCCCCCTCCTGTAGATTCTGACCGCACTGAACAAGAGTCTTCATTTTTAACGAAACCTGGAGGTCAGTCTGATGGCAGTGAGTCTAGAGTCAAAAGCAATGATTTCAAAAATAGTGGGAAGAAATACTATGAAATACTAGAAATACTATTGTTCTATGATTTTTTATAAAAGTTAGCTGTGTAAGATTACTAATATTAATGCAAGTTGATGCTGGTGCCCTCGCTTTCTCAATATATCAAGCTGCTGACACGTCAGAGTCTGTTTCTGGGGTATCCCCAAGGAATCGTGGACAAATGGGGAAGGATTTTGGTTCACAAGTGCCAGTAAGGTGGATTTTTGCATTATTTTATTTGGTATGGTAGGAGTTTTGGAATGCTTATGATGAAGTGGAGGGGGATAATTCCTTTTTGTTCTCTAGAGAGGTTCTCTAGGTATCTAGTGGCAACATATTTTAAAAATTGTCATATTAATCTAACATATTAAAGAGTCATCAAACTTAATATCTGGATGTGTATATATGTATATACACACATAAATGAATGTGTGTGTGTCTATCTATCTAACCTTTTTTAAGAAAGAAGTGATCCACATTTGCTGAATTTTCTCTGATTTTTAAGAGCATGGTAAATAGTAGGTACTTTTGGAAAAAATATAATCTTTTAATTTCAAGAATGATTGAGATAGAATCTGCTTTTCAAAAAAAACTCATGCAATGGAAAAGTAATTTTTTAATCAGACACGTCAAAATGTTTCCATGAATGAATTTGCTGTTGAAAGTGACCTAGAGGTATCAGGAATTTGCTGTTGAAAATGACATAGGAGTGTCACTCTAACAATGATCTTATCTATACTTTAGATTTGGGAATTTAAAAAAATTATTTTAATTTTTACACATGCTTTTAACTTGGTTATAAAACTTCCAAGTGGAGGATTTTAGCATGTTTTGTGTTCATTTTAAATCTTTCTTATAAATTTTCAAACACAAGACTTTTGTGTGTGTGAGGAAGATTGTCACTGAGCTAACATCTATGCCAGTCTTCCTCTGTATTTGTGTGGGGCGCTGCTACAGCACAGCTTGACGAGCCATGTTAGGTCCACACCCAGGATCTGAACCTGTGAACCCCAGGCTGCCGAAGTGGAATGTGCAAACTTAGACACTATGCGTCTGGGCTGGCCCCTCAAACACAAGATTTTGATGTCAGTGAGAATGGAAATGTACTAGGCCAATTTCAGCAAACAAATCGTCTAATCGGAACATAGGTTTGAAGAAATAGTAGATCAAAATTTAGTAAGAATAGTCAATAATACAGCTGGATTTACATGTCTGTTTGAGGTGTCTATTTTGGTTATAACAGTTTTAAACTAAAAGTCAAAATAAGCGGAATATAAAAACAGACTGTCTTAAACAGTTTTAAAACACTGTATCACTATATCATAAATTATTAAACCAAGATTAAAAAAGGAAACTTTTGTTCAATCAGAACATAAAATAATATCTATTCTAAAATATCTTTCATGTTATCTTAGTCATTCTTTTTTAAAGTATGTGCATTGTAATGAAAATATACATATCTACGTGCACAGTTGTATGTGTGTGTATAAATGAAGACAGGTACATTGATAGGGAGTTAATGCCAAGTCTTCTGATAAGAGTGTGTCAGCAAAACATTTTGGGAAATACCAGCAGAGTCATATTAAAGATGTTTTGTCCACACTACAACACTCGTCTCTAGAAAGCTTAAACAGTTAGTTAAAATATTACTGCAGCCAGGATTCTCCTTCTGACAAAAAGTCATTTAATTTAAAAATGTTTTTTAGAGAGCAAAGCCTTTGTTTGCCCCCATTGGGTCTCCTCAGATTGGCTGTAGCCCTTGACCAAAGGTCAACTCCATACAAAGACTCAGATTACAGAGCTGTATACTGCCTGGCTCTCTCTTTATGGTCCCAGTCTTCTCCCATTCTCCATCTGGGCCCCCTGGTAGCCATTGGGGACTGCTGTGTTTCCCTCCATCCCACCCACATCTTTGTTTCTAATTCTTTTATTAAGCCTTCCACAAATTATCTTACGTGGTGGTTTCAAATATTTCCTATAGGGTCCTTGATGAATAAAGTATTCTATAAATGTATTTTCTGATTTTTCCAGTTTTTGGAAGCATTTTAAATTCTATTTTATAACACAACATATATGTCATGTGTTTCTTTTAAATTTATCTTATATCGCTTGCTTAATCTCGTCATCCGTCAATGGTTTTGAAGAGAGATTTTAAGACCCTATCTTTTTTGTTGAGTTTGGTTAAGTAGGTGGCATTTTAATTTTTTAAATTAGGGTTTGAAGAAAGAGGATTTTCCTAGTGATTTGCTGTATTTGACTGGAGTAAGGATTGGCAACCTTTTTCTGTAAGGAACCAGAGAGTACATTTTGAAGCTTTGCAGGCCATGTGATCTCTGGTGGAACTCATCACTTCTGCCACTATGGTGCAAAACCAGCTGCAACAACATGCAAATGAATGGAGATGGCTGTGTTCCAATACACTTCCTTTGTAATAATAGGTCCTGGGGCAGATTGGCTTGCTGGCTGTGGTTTGCCAATTTCCGTATTAAAGTAACACAACTTTAGAAAATGGATATAATTTCTTTCAAAAGTATAGAATTTTTAAAGGTATATAAATTAGAAATCTTTACAATGGATGAGATTATAAAATCTTTGATCTTTAAATTATTATTAAAATTTTATTTAGGGACATGCACCCCTCTGTTCATCGCAGCATTATTTACAGTAGCCAAGACGTGGAAGCAACCTAAGTGCCCATCAACTGATGATTGGACAATGGAATACTACTCAGCCATAAAAAAGGATAAAATCGTCCCATCCACAACAACATGGATGGACCTAGAGGGTATTATGTTAAGTAAAATAAGCCAGATAGAGAAAGACGGACTCCACTCATAGGTAGAAGTTAACATTTAGACAAAGAGAACTGATTGGTGGTTACCAGGGGAAAGGGGGTGTAGGGGGAGGGCATAAAGGGTGAAGGGGTGCACCTACAACATGACTAACAATAATGTACAACTGAAATTTCACAAGGTTTTAAACTATCATAATCTTAATAAAAAGGAAAAAAAAAAGACACAGGCATCTGAAAGGAAGACGAGCATCTTTCCTATGCCCAGTAAATCATGCACTATTTTTCTCAATTCCATCTTCCAACTACATAAAAGTTCTTGGTTAACTTTGGGAAAAAATTTTATTTAGGGAAAACTAGTTATATTCATCTAAAAATAATTACAGTGTACAAAGAAATACTTGGCTGTAAGAATTACATACGTATGAAAGAACTTGAGTATCTAGTCTATTTGGATTGAATAATATTTAGTGGATTGTGTGATGCCTAAAAATAGTATTTGATAGTTTGGCTGACTCTAAAACCACTTAGCAGATATTTAATGAACCTTAGCAAGTGTTGATACAGATGGTATTTTTCATATCCTGCTGATGTCTCAGTTAATGTAACAATGAATGTCCTGATTCGTTTTATGCACGTGTGTGTGTGTATGTGTGTTTGTGCATGTGTGTGTATTCACCTATGTCTTTGTATGAGATGGAGGTAGATGAGGAAACAGGAAAATGGGTCAGCTGGCCCATTAGTTCCTGGTCTTCTGCATTGCTGGCCACTCCAGCAGGTGTGCTCTCTTTCTTACATAGGATGCATGGAGAACAAAAGCAGTAAGATGCAATTGGTCGTGATGGTTTTGACTGCAACTAAAAAGGGGAACGTGTTCAAAGATTAATCAGTCCAGAGTCAGCGTGAATGCCAGAGTGTAGGAGGAGCCAGGCTGGACAGACCACAGGAGACTCTCATCAGGGTTGGTTTCTTTGTCTGCTGACTGGCTTTATGTCAGGTATTGGCAGAGATCAGTTTACTTTTTTTCTGTCTCGATTGTTAGTGTGTAAGAGAGAGGAGAAGATGGAATATGAACATATGAATAAATGGTTGGATGAAAACAGATGACTAAGGAGCATCTTATTTGGACTGGAGTGGGTTAGCTGCCCATCCCTGGCCCAATCAGCTATGACCAGGAAGCAGACTGTAATAAGACCATGTGTTTTGGGGCCACCCCTTGAAGGGGTACTTCCATGGCAGTGAGCTGAGGAGAGGACCTTAAATGTCTGCTCTATTGCCCAAAACAGTATGTGAGAATTCAAAATCACACAGCAAAGAAAGATTGCTGAACCACATTAATATATGGGACTGGGAGATAGAGAGAAGGAGGAGGTGGGTACCAGATTGTATGGAAAATAGAACAATCAATCAAATGGTAGAAAAAAACCATTTTATATAATACATATTTTTTAAATCAGCTCTTTAAGCATTGAAAACATTTGAAGATTTGACTTTTTGTTGGAACAATCAGGCAAGGGAGGGTAAGCTACCTAGATGGAACACGTAGATGCATTATCAAATACAGACTCATAAGAAAACTATTTGTAATTTCTTTTTATTGTAATATTACAGATGGGATTGTATCATCTTAATTTAGCATCTGTATTTGGTCAGCATGGTAGAACAAATTCCTCATTCTTGGAAATTTATACAAAGAGATAAATATCATTTAGTGCAGTTCTGTGGAAGATTTGCCTCAAAGCTTGTACTTCTCTCTCAGTTTTCCTGGAAGCATTCATATTTTTGGACAGTATTTCTTCTACTGCCTTTGCACCCCCAGCAGAGCATCTGGGTCAAGATTCATTGTAGGAGTGCCACCTCCATGTCTGAGACCTGCCTGGGAGTGTGTTCTTCCCCTGTGCTCCTGAGATCAACCCTCCAAGCTTCAGAGGGCGCCACTGCCCGCCCATGGCCGACAGTTTGGCAGAGAGATGGATCAGGCATCCGGAAACAGCTGTTGTGGAAACTTGCAGGCTGATGTTTAAGTTTGGCTGTGAGAACTAAGGCTGGCTGGTTTCGAGTCTCATGACTTATGGCTTTAACAGGGCAACTATGGTTTGAGTTAAGCGATGTGTTTAATTTGGATGTTCACGTGTTGAGAGACTAAATAAGGAGTTCCTTGTTAACCCCATGCTTCTTTGGGAAGGAAGAGCTCTAGGCATTTTTGGCCTGTCAAGCTGAGTCTCTGAGGCTGCGTTCTTGGCTGGTTCTCAGCCCAGTGACTGATGCTTGGGACCCTCTCCAGGATGGTTTGCAGAATCCAACACTGCCTGGTGGAGTTAGGTGATTTGCATCCTGAAATGCAAGCATTTTGTGGGCAGGAACATTTTGTCACGTGAAGCGTTGGAAGTCCTTACCAGAGCAGAAGGCATTCCAGACAGTAGATGGAAGGAAAAAGAGACTGTGGGATGATGTGTAAATGCTTCTCATTAAAAGGAGGGGACTTGAAAAGTGTTGGAGGCGGGAGGAATTTAGCACACGACTGCAAGTGTTTCCTTGTCCCTTCCTCTACTTTGGTGTTATTATTAGAATGGAGGGATTTGTGCGTTGTCTTGCTGGGCCTGCTGCCCCAGACTGGCAGAGTTTATGTGGCTGGCCAAGGGGGTGCCTTCTTCCTGTTCTGTCATCACATTTCCTGAGGCTGGGGCCTGGCTGTGAGGACTGATGCCTCCCTCCCCCAGTGCTGGAGTGGAACTATAATTGAAGCAATGTGTGGTGCGTTGGCACAAAGAGAGCTATTTATTAAAGCGTATCCGTTTTGTACTGATAGGCTTCTTCCAGCTGAAACCTGCAAGAATGAATAAGGCCTCATTCTACAGAAAAGTACCCCAGGTGTGCACTAGCCTATCATCAAGGAGTCTGTTCCATTTGTGATTTCCTCAAAATTTTACCCTAAGCAAGAGTTCTTGAGTTAGAAAATAAAGGGGAAAAAATTCCATCACTGGTGATTGTTAAAAATAATTGATAAATAGTGTTGAATTTGAATCGGCTCAATCCGCCATATAAAAGGAATGGAAGTAATTATGTTCTCATCTTTCCTTATTCGCTGGCTCATTGTTAACTCCCACATGGTCGCTTTCTCTCCATAATTCATTCAGGATGTGTCTACGTTGATTATTTATCAGGCAGGCAAATATAGATTTGAGGTAACATTATGAAAATGAAGGTCTTTTGCTTTCCCCTTGTCACTATTAGTTTCTTTCAGAATTCTATATTAGCTACTGTTTTATAGTCCACTGAAAATTATTACATTGCTAGGTATTTGTTACAATGTACTTTCATTCAGAATTGGAGTATGCAACTAGGAAAACACATTTGGCACAGACAAAATCTTTATACACATGTTTTTAGTAAAACTATGGATCACATGCATTGAGGTGCATAGTAATTAATTCCATACGCCCCTTGTTCTGTGTTCAGTGCTGTCACCATGTAAAGGAAGTGAAGTTTGAGCACCCTTTGAGACGGGTAAGAGGGAGCTGGGGGAATAATTTGGGGACGGTCACTGGAGAGATGGGGGCATGCCAGAGGTGGCATGTGTTCTGTGTAACAAGGAGCATATTTAGGAAAGTGCATACAAGTCACTAACTTGCTTACGTTGGGGGGTTTGGTTAAAGTTATGTTGGCAGGGGCAAGCTAGCAAAGCCCCTGGGTTTCCCAGCCCAGGAGTATGGCAGGCAGAATTCTCGCATGGTCCCCAGGATCCTGCCCCCTGGTGGACATGCCCTATTAATCATCTCTCCTCAAGCTTGGGCAGGACAGGTGGATATTATGGGATTCACGCCCATTATTAGGTTTCTTATATGGTAAACCATATCTCATGAGAACGGTGAGATAATAAAGGGGTATTGCTTTAAGCCTCTAAGTTTGTCGCAACTTGTTAGAAAGCAATGGAAAACTAAAACAAGGAGTGGATGAGTTTCCTGTTGCTGCTATAACAAATTGCCCTGTAGTTAGTGGCTTAAAACAATGTAAATTTATTATCTTATTGTTCTGGATGTCAGAAGTTCCAAATGGGTCCCACTGGGCTAAAATCAAGGTGCTGGCAGGGCTGCATTCCTCCTGCAGGTTCTAGGGGACAATCCATTTCCTTGCTGATTCCAGTTTCCCTGGCTCATGGCTCCCTTCTGTCTTCAAAGGTTGCAATTGCATCACTCTGACCTCTGCTTTCTCCATCTCATCTCCTCTGACTCTGATCCTCCTTCCTTCTTCTTTCATTTATACGAATGCTTGTGATTACATAGGACTCACTGGAAAATCCAGGATAATCTCCCACCTCAAGGTCAACCGATTAGCAACCTTAATTCCATCTGTAACCTAAATAGCCCCCTTTCCAGATAACATGATATATTCACAGGTTCCAAGGATTAGGATGTGGGCATCTTTATTCTGTCCACCACTAGGAATTCAAGGTTTATGTTGTGGAATGGGGAGGCATGTGTGTGATGTGATGGAATGTGCATTTTAGAAAGATCTTTCTGATAACATGGCAGGGGGCCCAGTTGGGGATCCCTTTCTCCACCTGGTGAGTTGTGACTACTAGAAAGTGGGTAATGCCTCAGTGTATCTATGGCACTTGAGATTCCACTATTCCTTTTCTTATATTCTAGAAATGGTGTTAAATTAATTCAGTGGATTTACCTATAAATACATATTGTGTAATACTTAGTATCCATTTCATGGGGAGAGGGCAGTGTGTCCTTTGTACCTGTGGATTACTTTGATTGAAAGTTGTGGGGACAGGGCAGTTACTGCTTTTCCAGCTACTGCCTTTAGAAGGTTCTGGGTCCTCTTCTCGGGCATTATTGAAAACCCCAGGGACAAATGATGTGGCCCACTGCCATCGTGCTCACAGGCCTCACTCCCATCACTCCTGGCTTCTTGTCTTTCCAACCTTAACTTCCTCTTCACTTTGTTTTTCTTACCCATTTTTCCTTTTTTCCTTTTCTGTATTTGTTGGATCTTTGTAATTTTATTTGTATTCATGATGTTTTAAAAGGTGTATTCAACGTTAATCTCTTTGCTCCAGAATGAACCTTGTTTGACCTGAATTTGACTCGATGACGCTCTTGTGTTAGAGTGGGAAGGAAGTGAGGCATGAGCCAGTCGTCTCTCACTTGACCAAGAGGCCCCTGTATCCTGAGAAGTTGAGTGACCTGACAGATGTCAGACAGCTGTCTTCTCCCATGCCAGGAACAGCAGTTTATCTTGGTCCCATTTCATCAGGTTTCATGGCTCGATTTGCCTTACCCTGTTTAGTGATCTGGAAGTCTCTAAGACTCCAGTATTTCTCAGTGTCCCTCCATAATTCTATCAAGGAATAAATCAATCAAATGATGTGGATGTGGGATTTACTTTCTATATAAACTAGGGTTTATCAACTTTGGCACAGTTGACATTTCGGACTGGATAATTCTTCATTGTGGGACTGTCCCATGCATTCGTTCTAGGATGTTTAGCATCCCTGGCCTCCACCCACTAGATGCCAGTAAAACCCTCTACCCCAGGTTATGACAACCAAAAATGTCTGCAGACATTGCCAAGTGTCCCTGGGGTGGGGAGGATGACAAAATCATCCCCAGTTGGTGACCGTTGGAATAAACATATCTAAGAATAATATGGAAAACATATTTTGAATAGGAGCAGTTGGCAAGACTGAATTACGTGTTTGATGAGGTAAAGAATATTTTAATTCTAGTAGAGAAAAATTCTGTGCTAGAGGGAAAATGGAAATTTTGTTCTTTTTTTTTTTTTTTGCTAAGGGAGAGTAACCCTGAGCTAACATCTGTGCCATTCTTCCTTCACTTTCTATTGCTTTTGTATTTTTTCATTTTATCAGGTCCACTAAGATCATTAAATATTAGAAATTAAGTTTTGAAAGCCCATCGTAATTCAGATATTAATATATTTAGTTTTCTCGTCTATAAAGTGAGGATGATAATGGTACCTACCTCGTAGAGTTATTGTGAGGATTACATGAGACTTACAAAGTGGCTTTTATTGTACATAGAGGTTCTGAATTCATGTTAACTAATATTATCAACAAAGAATCGGGTTAGGTTAATGAAGGAATTATTTAAATTATATAGATGGAAACACACATACACATATAATTATTTATTTAAAAATAAAAAAGCAACTTGACATTTCTTAGTATCTTCTTTTTAACCGAAAGTTCCCAATAAAACCAAGTTTCCTCACCTTGTCTTGGAGAAATCTCCTCTATATCTGACTGGCGTGAGTCCAGGCTGATATTCTCCAGCTGTTATTGAGAGCCACGCCAGGCAGCCATCAGGCCGACCTGAGAAGGTGTTTCTGACGTGCCTGCTGCATTGCTGACCAGCACAACTTTCACTTGGTCCTTAATGCCTCTCACACTTTCTTTTCTGGCCAGAGTCTAGAGACAGACTTGTTATTGCTTCAGGTTGACTAATGCAATCTTACTACTCAAGTTTCTGGCCATCTATTTCTGAAAATTTCCACTTCCACACACATTTGTAAAGTTATTGTATTGGGGAGGGTCTCCAAGACCACCGCAGGTTCAATGGTTCTCTAGCAGGATTCATAGGACTCAGTGTACAGTTGTGCTCATGGCTGTGGCTTCTTACAGTGAAGAATGCAGAACCAGGTCTGCAGGAGAAGGCACATGGGGGGAGTCCAGAGGAAGCCAGGCACAAACTCGCAAGAGTCTTCTCCAGGTGGAGTCACACAGGGTGGGCTTACTTCCTCCTGCAACAAGCTGTGACAACACATGTGAAGTGCCATCTACCAGGGAAGCTTGTTGGACCAGCGCCCAGGGTTTTTAGTGAGGACTGGTCACATAGGCACCCTTTGCCTGGACAGTACTAAAATGACAGACTCCTTTTAGTGATGCAGGTTTCAGCATAAACCACGTTGTTATGTAAATGGTTGAGGCACAGTGAGCCCTTCTTAACGGGGAATGGTGGAAACCCTCCTGAAACCCAAGCTCCTGGATACCAGCTTGTCAAGTTGGCCAGCAGACCTTTCTGGGGATCACAGTCTCGGGCCTGCTGAGCCCACTCTTTTCTGTACAGTTATTACTGTACAGTTCATTGGCATATGGAGTTTAATAGCACTAGTTTCCTGAATCAGAAAAGACCCCTAGAACTAATCCTTACTTTTTGCCCATGTAGCTTTATTATATCTTCATACTGTATAAGTAGAAGAATTGGAGAAATCCTATACACATTTGTAGAAACCTTTATCATACAAAATCTCACATTCTACATTTATGCCTTTTTTGCTACTGTTGTGTGAATAATTGTAGTTAAAATGCTTCTATCCTGTTTTAGTGTTAACAGGAGTATTTGCAAGGATGTTATCTCCTTTTAACTCTGTATCACCATTTTTTGGTAGTTAGGGCATTTATTATTTTTTTCCATGTTTCCAGATGAGCAAGCTAACTTAGACATGTTAGGCAGTTTGCTCCAGGTTGCATGGCTAAGAAAAACAAAGCCAGAACACAAATACTGCTCTTGTCTTCCTTTATGAATTCCACAGCCATCTCTACTGTCTTGATGTGGAGTCAGGTAAGAGTCATACCCCCAATGTAATAAGTTGTTATTAGCATTAATATCTGTTTTCGTTGCTTTCAGGCATACAGGAAATAGTATTAAACTTTCTATCTCTCCTCCCTCTGCCACCAAGGTGTCTTTGACAGGGGTGGGGATTCTGTTCTAGGGAATTTGTTGCAGGTGAGGACTCTGAATGAGTCAGTAAGATAATAAATTAGAGGCATGAGGCTTCGTCAGCTCTACATCCAATAGTTTTTCTCTCAGTAAGTCACATCTCCATATGGCCTTCTGTGATGTTTCCAAGGAATGCATTTCTGGTAGTTCCGTTAGTCTAAAGATCTGATCTGACAACCTGCAGAAAAAAAAAATGTGTTTTTGCTTAGCATCCCAGAAGATAATTGTACACGTAAATGTCATGTGCCTTACTAGCTTATTTGTCATGAAATTGTCATCGTTTCTAAAACAAATTGAAGTATACCTACTTCAAAAATAAATTAGTATGTTTATGGGGCTGGCCTAGTGGTGTAGTGGTTAAGTTCGTGCACCCTGCTTCAGTGGCCCGGGGTTCGCTGGTTCAGATCCCAGGCACGGACCTATGCATGGCTTATCAAGCCATGCTGTGGCAGGCATCTCACATATAAAATAGAGGAAGGTCGGCACAGATGTTAGCTCGGGGCCAGTCTTCCTCAGAAAAAGGAGGAGAATTGGCAGTAGATGTTAGCTGAAGGCTAATCTTACTCAAAAAATAAATAAAAAAATAAGCAAATTTGTATGTTTAAAACAGAGATAAATATAATTTATCTCCAAATCATTAAGCAATTACAAATCAAACAGTTGGTGCTGATTAATTATCTATATACAAGGTAGCATTTAAAAAATTCATGATAAATTGGAGCAATCTGTTGAAGTGTTGAAGGTGATTATTTATAAAGTGTGATGTAGATGAAATTTGTCACAGTGGAAGGAAAAGAAATTCTTTATTAACGTCCAATCATCTCTTTCTCTCACTTCTGGATTCAATATGTCCTATCTTTACATCAGTCTTGCTGCTCAGGAACAATAATGTTTACTAAAATGGCATTTTTTGTTCCATCATCATTAAGGGTTTTCAAATTCCAAATTAGTGTCATCACACAACTGCCAAATTCTGAACTTTATCGTGGAGAAGGATACAAAAATAAGGTCTAAATTTTTTTCCCTGAGAGTTCCATTACCCCACTTTCTCTGTTTTCCTCAATGTACCGATTATCACTGTTCGATGATCCTTCCAGACAGAATTGCTCACTGTGAACATCTTCCCCACACAGAAAATGTTTTGCAAGTTCATTCTCTATGGTTCTAACCTCTACCTTGCTCAGTATTTTTCATCAATGGTTCAGATTAGGATTTAAGGATGTACTGAAGACATTTGTGAATAGTCCTAAGTTGATTGACAGTTTTAGGGTCCATTAGTTCTTAACAGGTGAAATCAACCACTATAATATTTTCAAGGGCAAATAATAAGCTGTACAATTGGAACTAAATCCACAACTAATAAAAAACAGCAAGAGCCAACTGCATTAATCAAGAATGGGAATAGCATTGGTGTTTCAGAAAAAACAAATCAACAGCTTTAGGTGGCTCTAAAAAAGATAATCATATTTTTCATTCATCAGTGTACAATATTATGATACAAAATTTGATGCCTTAGCATTTTCTAACAAATCCTATCATATATGCAGTGTTATGCATGTTTTTGGATGCTATACTTTTTTTAAAAACTTTTCTAACGGAAAATTTCAACCATAGACAAAGATAAAGAGAATAGTATTATGAAACTCTGTGTTCTCAGCAGTCAGTTAAAAACTTTAGCAATTTATATTGTAAATCTTGTTTCATATATTCCCCTACCAAATTCCCCCATGCCCACCCCAGCCCCAGATTATTCTGAAGCAAGTCTCAGACAATGTGCCTTATCATCTTTCCATATTTAATTGAATTCTGAACTTTTGAGGTATAGCGAATCAGGAAGAATAGAGAGAAAAGGGACCAGAACAGAGGAATCAGAAACCATATTATCTGAAAAATGAGAAAAGGAATTGGGACACGCTGGTCCAGAAAGGAGAAGACCCCAGGAGGGCGATTCAGGGGTCCATAAACAGGGAAGGACAATAATGTGAAAGAAGGTTAACCGTTTATCTCCGGGTCTCAAGGTGTAGAGCCACAACTAATGGGTGAAAGCTATGGGTGATCGATGTCAGCTCAGCCTAAGAAAGAACTTCCTAAAGTCACGTGGGCCAAAGACTCAATGGACTGATACAAGAAATTGATGTTTTCAAGCGACCGGGTTTATCAAGCAGACAGAGGAACAGCTTGGCAGTGTGATACAGAGGGACAGTGACAGGCGAGATTTGATGTCACATGGCTCACTCCAAACCGAAGAGCCTATGAAATATGGTTAGATTCTCAGCTCAAGCTCTTCTTAGTTTATGTGAAAGAAGAATCTAATCCTTTTTGAATGTGAAAGCCGGGAAAGAGCTTCATCCTACTGTTTATAGTGTGGACACGTGGGGCTATGGAAAGATCCTGGTGTTTTGAGTCAGCAGATGAGTAATCCACCTTGATCCTGCCGTTTTCTAGCTGCGCAGAGCTCAATGAGGTGTTTACCCTCAGCCTGAACTTCAGTCTCCTAATCTGTAAAATAGAATTTTTCAGTTTTCTGAGAATTAAGTAAGGAGTCATAATTAAAGTCTCTCTCATTTATTCTCTACTCAGGTGCTTGCTATGAGGTGTTTGAACTTATGGTTCAAATGTCCATGCCATCCCAAACCTTCTGTGTTAATATTGCTTTGATATAGTTGGATTTGTGATAATTTGTTCAGCTGTCTGAACTGGGGGGACAAGGTGAGATATACAAGGTCTGTCCAGAAGGAGGCCAGAGTGTGGTGGGCATTCTGGGCTGGATTGTGTCCTCTCCATTACTCTAGGAGAAGTATAGATATTCTTAATTTAACCGTGCTTGCTTCCTCCCACAGAAAGAGAATAGTTGTAATCATTTCATTGCTATAATCTTCCTACATTCTTTCTTACAGGGGTGGGAAGAAGTTGTTTTAAACATAAAATATTGTTTTCTAGTACTTTCTTAAGGGACCTGATCAAAATTTCCATGGTAGACTAAAATTACACTAAACAATAACGGCTCAACAACAAGCATCATGTTGTTATGTTGATAGAGACCTTGGAAGTGTGTGATAGTTATTTATGGAGCTATCGCCCTCCAGAGATTGTCACAAATAACAGGATACCCCCCAAATCATATGTTCCCAATCATCCTCTTTATTAATAGTGTTTAGAAGTAGAGGTTTACCAATAGATTCTATTTATAGGACACCTAGAAAGTACAGAAACCCTCCTGTGCTTTGAAATGTGCCCTGGCTAACCGGGACATCTCCTGTTATCTGAAACATTAAAATGAAACTGTGGACAAGACTGTTCCCTCGTTGGGAACATCAACCTGTATTCAGAGACTTGAACCATCCACATTATCCTAAATTGCCCTCAGGGCAGACTGAGAGCCTGCAACATTTGAGCGCACACAGTGTAGCATCGAGCACTGAGGCCCTTTGTTCATGAACAGGTTGGGAAATGTGAGATAAATGATATTTTTTTGATGGTAGGAGAAAATGTGGGAGAGGCTTGGAAGGAGGGGTTGCTGTGGGGCAAGGAATGTTAAAACTTTGCAATTCCTCTTTGGTCTTCCTCCGCAGAACACTGCCCTTCTCCTTCCAGCATTTTTCAGATGCCAGGCCCGCAACATGAAAACACGGCATGCCAGCCGAGTGCCTGACATTCCCAGTGATTGCGTGGTGGGGAGCCAGCTAGTGCTTGCTGCTCCAGACATTCAGTGTGGGCAGAAACTCATCCTGTGATGGCCTCAGAAGAAGCTCACTAGAGCTTAGCATAGCCCAGGAGGTGACGCCTGTTTTAATTGCCTTTCATTCATCCCAATGGTGATGGAAAAGATCCTCTGCCGTAGGATTGTGGGGATGGCTGAACACAGGACACCTGGCACTGGACAGATGAGATGACAGCAGTTTATTAGTCACCTATACTCAAAGCCCAGGGTAGGAGGACACTGCAGGCCATGCAGGGACTCATGGGGAACAGAGTAACTGAGGCTGTGGGAGGCAGGCTTTGTAGTATCAAGAGGGTGGGGTGACCCCTGGTTCCCACAGGAGAATGTGATGGGCTTGCTTGAATAATTGCATGGGCTGACAAAGACCTGAAGCCACTACTTAAGGATGAGCAGGAACAGTGCCTGGTCCTGTGACAAGGAGGGTGCTTTGGCTAAGACCTTTCCCACTGCAGCAGAGCAGGGAAGGGAACATACAGTTAGGCTATTCGAGACCCTCCTAGTTTCCCCCAGATGCTGAGGCAGCACATAATATTGAGACTTAATTGTAGGCCTTACACCACCACGCCTGCCGAAAAAGAAAAGAGAAAATGCACTTATTTGCCATCCCAACAGACCACTCATTCATTGTTTCAGTCACTCAGCTCACATATTAATACTTCTCCTTACCTTTCTATTCCTGAATATTAAAGTGCATGCCCATTACAGTGAAGAATCCCAAGAGTAAGATTAGAAGGAATTTCAGATCAAAGACAATCTTTATTCACCTTTTGGGGTCTTAAAATAAAGAATAAATTACTTACTAGGTAAAGATACTGATTCTTGGCCACAGGCCACCGTCCCTTACTCGCTTCCCCCACCCTCAAGGCAGCAAATCTCTGAAAGAGGTCACATATTAGTGTTGAATGTCTCTTGTTGTTGTTGTTATTAAGAGCTATCCTCATTATTGAGAGGAAGATAGCTTTCTTTGTCCTCAAATAGAATATACAAAATTAGAAAAGCAGACATATGCTTCCTGTTTTGTGTCTCCATTCTTGGTCTCCAGGGTCCACTGAGGAAACACTGAACGTTACCCACAGGTGAACTTGGAGGGAGGGTGTCAATATGAGGATGTCACACTCCTGACCAGCCTAGAATCTCAAAGCTGAGAACCATCCAGTATTTTCTACTCAAGGCATTCATTCGACATCTGTTTGAATTCATTTCCTTATTGAATGACTCCTTGAATGTATGGCCATATTTTAATTTCAAGTGCTTGAATGTATGGCCATATTTTAATTTCAAGTGCTTGGTGCTTGATTCTGGGATTTGCTTTGAACATTAGTGAAATAAAGTATGTTCTTTACTTGGAGACTGGATGGTTCAGGGCGTTTGAATGTCCTCTTCATCACTGACACCTCTTTCCTTCTGAGGTACACTTTCCCGTCTATTTCCTGGCCTTCTTTTCCCTTTTTCCTTCCCTCCTTCACTGCCACTGTTTCTTTGTATCTTTTTTATCCCCACTCCACAAGTCCTATTTCTCTTAACTTATAGAAATGTGTTGAGCAAATGTGAAATGTTCTTAAACAGGAAATAATGGACCTAAACTGAAAACCAAAGTGATCTATTTTAATGATATATTTTATTCTCTTCCAATCTTACAACGTAATTCCCCCAAGTAGACTTGAATTTGAGTTTGTTTACATCTTTCATTACAGGCCCATATTTCCTATAAAGAAAGTAGGCACATAGCCACGATTTGAGAGTTTCTAATCCTAAAATTAGTTTAACAATAATAACAAAAATAGATATACAAGCTAAATTCACTCATTATCAATCTCTCCAGAGGAGGGAGGGAGAGATAAGTTGAGTGTGTGTTTGAGAAAAGATAAATCATCACAGTCCTTGAGGTTGGTTTCTATAAGGAGAGCAACTTGAGAAAAACTCAAGTAAAAGGGAAAAACCCAAGCCTAGAAGGACATCTTTTAGAGCAACTCATGTGGTTAGAAATCCAGGGTAGTCAATGAAAATAACTTGATTTCTACCATATAATCACATGGTGAGGAGCTAGCACAGGTCACAGGCATTAAAGACCATGTTCTTTTTTGTTTTGCCAGAACCTAAATTCAGGCTGTACGTAAAGTAAAATGGCCGGCAACAAGTGTTCTGATGACTTAAGTGAACTTGGCAGACAGAGTGAAAAACCAGGGGAACGTTTGCTTCCTTTCATTGTCCCATCTCTTTCTGTTCACAACACTTCTGACATCAAATGAGAGGTGTTTTTCCCACACTAACCAATTCTCCAACTCTCTGGACAACAACTGGGTGTCCCACAATTCAAATCAATTCTGAAACTAACTTCCTGGAATTCATCAGACCCTACAGGTTAAGGATTCAGTCCCACAAGACTGATCCCTGATTGAGACTCTAGGCACAAGTCCAGATTGTCACCTGTACTTCTGGCCAACTAGCTACAAATCGGGGCTTCCCCATGACTCCCTCCTCAGGTTCACTAATTCCCTAGAACCCCTCACAAAACCCAGGAAAACACTTTACTTACATTTACATTTAGTTTGTTATAAAGGATACAACTTAGGGATACCCAAATGGAAGAGATGCAAAGGACAAAGTAATGGCGGGGTGCATGGCTGAGCGTCCATACCCTCCTTGGGCACACCGCCCTCCCAGCACCTCACTGTGTTCACCAACTTGGAAGCTGTCTGAACCCCATCATTAAGATATTTTTATAGAGGTTTCATTCCATCAACTTGATTGATTAAATCTTTGGCCATTGATGATTGAACTCAGTCTCTGGCCCTTCTCCCCTTCCTGGAGGCCCAGGGGTGGGGCTGTAAATTCCAACTCTCTACTCAGGTGGTTGCTTCCCCTGGCAACTAGCCCTCATCCTGAAGCTCTTTGGGCCCACCAAGATCACCTCATTAGCATAAGCTCAGAGTGGTTGAAAGGAACTTGTTATGACTAACAAAAGATGTTCCTATCACTCAGGTAATACTAAGGATGTTAGAAGCTCAGTGTCAGGAACTGAGGATTGCGGGGAGAGGACAAAGACCAAGTATGTATTTCTCATTGTGTCGCACATTGATAACAAATTTTCAATAATTCCTTAATGCACAGCACTGTTTTTTCCAGCTTTCTCCAAATATTGAATATTGCAATAAGAACTTAATATGGGGAACATATTTTTTTTTCTTTTTGGCAGACATCTGTATCTTTTTTTTCCTCTACTGACTGAATGGATTTAGCTTTTCAAATCATTTGGAATTCCTTAGGCATTTATTAGAAATCTTATTTTCAAATCTCCCCCAAAGCAGAGTTTCTCATCAAAACATGTAGAAATATTTGTTACTATGAACCTTTAATAATATTAAAAGCAAAATTTTGCCCAGTAGCTGTTTGCATTTCTCCCTTCCATTATAGCTGTATCTCCAAGTTAAAAAGATACCTAAAGAATTAGAATGAGATTAAAAATGGCTTTTCTTTAAATAATTAAAATCATTAAATAGCCAACAATTTTGCAGGCTTACTATGTGCAGTCTCTGTATTAAATTCCATTTATAAATTCTCCTTAGCACTCACCAATACCCTTTGATGTTGGTGCTATTTATTATATCCATTAACCAGTGAGGAATAAGGAGAGTGGGAGAAATGCAAAGATTCAACTAAATCACATAGCCAGGATGCAGCCCAGCTCCCCATAGTGCCCACATAGACAGACCCAAGGGAGGTTGGAATAGGACTTTCATTGTCTTTTATGAACAAGGATGGAGGAACTCCCGTGACATTCATGACTTGGCTTTTGAGACTGCTAGTAGAGAAGACAGACTGACAGACAGATCTGCTGTCTCTCTTCCACTTTGATGGACAGCATGCCTGCTTGGCTCAGTGTTCATTAGGTAACATAACACCATCCCCAAGACTGAGTTAGTTGGATCAGTACATTTTTAACCCAATAGTCAGAATTTTTATTGCTTAGTAAAATTTTGGTTCACAGAGCCTTCAACTTTAAGAAGTAAAATGAATACGCATGTAGAGTTATGCCTCAAGCTAGCATTTTGAGAAATTATTTGAAGGGAAGAGGATAAGACTTGTAACTTCTCCAGAGATTCCTTCCAAAGCAGCATGAATATTTCTATTTTATTTTAGCAACATGACATTTGACAAATCTTCTCCCCAGTGTTCCTGCTCAGCTAGTTTTGAGTACTCAGTCTAAATGAGTACTCAGCAGTCTAAATGAGTATCCAGCAGGAACAAACCTCTGGGTTTTGCTCTGGGTGCCAGCAGCCGGTCGTGGGATCCACTGATATCACCCTGACCCACCCTGACCTTTCATGGGACTTTGCTTTCTGTGGGCCTCAGTTGCTGTGTGCAGAGGTGTCTAGAGGCTGTCTCACCCCACGCACTCTTATATAACCTATTCCTGAACCTTGCTGACGCATCCTAGTGATGCTGCTTGACGCTGCCATTGTAATACATCTGGAAGCCATGGCCAGCCCCAAGGTGCATTGCTGATGGTTCTAGTGCCTGGGTTCTGAATCTCTAGGGATGCCTTATGACTAATATGGGGGAAGGAAGAGGCTGGGGCTTCATTTATTCTAAACATTATTCACTGACATCATCTGTTACAAAGAGGAATGATAATTTTTTAGAGCCATATGGAGTCCCAGTCTCTAGTAGACCACACATATTGTGTTGGAGCTACTGCTGTGATGGACATTTTCAGGTATGACACAGAAACATTTATTTGGTTTGATTTACTTTCAGTGAAATTTAATTTGGTATGAAAAAAGATTTTATATATATATATATATATACTCCTATACCTATGTAAAGCTTCAGTTGATGTCAAATTTTATCAAATTTTATCAAATTTTATATATATATATGATTAATATATATAATTTGTTTGCCAGATGTGCTGAGCTTTATTACCCTTAAAATAGTTTTGTGGCTTTTTCTCCAATGTCATAGTCCACATGTCATATATCCTATTGAAAGCAAAAGGTGAGCTGATACTTGTGGAGCAATCTGAATGTCTTCAATCCAGGCTGCTGTGAGGAGGTAACAGAGATGATAACTAAAGAGTTTTCTCTGTGTTTTTTACCTTGCATGTGCAAACAATCTCTGAATTGTTGCCACATGCAAAACTCTTCAGGGCCCGTTGTTAACTCCCACCACCCTGGTTAAGCAACATCCATGTGATGGGCCAACAAATCCATCAGTGGCAAGAATGAGCTTTCCAAAGCCTGATGGAGACAGAAGGTTCCAGGCCCTACTACTCATACTGACTTACTGTGCCCTAGAATTTATAGAGAGCGTCCACATCCATCTCTTTATATCTCACAACAATCTTATGAAACAAGAGGCACAGGGATTATTTTTTCCCATTATATAGATGTGCAAGATGAGTTTCAGGAATGCAAAATGTTTTGCCCAAACTTCATACTCATCTCGAACCTGTGATCTTAAAAGCAGGTTCACCTGATAACAGATGTGATGAGGCTTTCACCTTGAAATGGTGACCTGCTGTTCAGAAAGTTTCTAAAGGCAAAGCCGCTGTGCCTTTCTGAATTCCTAGATTCATTCCTTCTTTCTACAGGTATTAATTAGGATGTCCTGTGTGCCAGTCAGACTTCAAGGGGAGGAAGTAAAGTGGTGAACCTAAGAAAAGGACTTTCTTGTCTTAAAAGTTTGATTATAGTTGAAGAGAAACATTTAATCAATTAATAAATTAATGAAAAAATTAGGAAGTGGTGAATGTGCTGACAGGAATTCAAATGCAATGATACAATAGACCGTGTCTCTATGGCTCCTGTAGATAAGGCAGTTGGGAAAAGCCCACTCTTAGGGAATGATGTTTGAGTTAATTACTGAATCATGAGGAATCAGGCAGAGGTGAGGGTGAGAGATTTCTAGAAAGGGAGACCTGCAAATACAAAGGGAGCAGGGGAATGAATATAAGCTAAAGGAATATAAATAAATTTAGAGTTGCTGGATAATAGTGGTCAAGGGGCAGAGGAATGGTATTGCACATGGTCAGAGAAATGGGGGTAACATTTCATGAGGTCTTGTGAACAAGGCTGAAGACTCCGGATTTTATTTTAAGTACAATGGCAAGTCATTGGAGGATATTAAGCGTGATCTAATTTTCAAATTAAAAACATACTTTTGGTTGAGGTGTAGAGAAGGGCTTGTGATGGAGCAAATTTGGAGGAAGAACACCAGTTAAGAAACTGTTGCAGTAGTTTAGGCAAGAGACACTAATAGAGAAATGGATGAATTTAGGATCTTTTTTTGTTTGTTACATTCAACAGGATTTGCTAGTAGATTGGATGCTGGCAGTGAGGAGACAATAGGAATCAAGGATGGCTCTTATATTTTTTCCCTGAGCATCTGTGGGTGGTGATATGAACAAAACTGGGGGAGATGCCAATTGGGAGACATTGAGGGGAATCATGTGTGGTGAGTTGGATACGTTAAGTTTGAGATGCCTTTTGGGTATCCCAACGGATATATTCAGGAGAGAGTTAGAAGTATGAATAGTTCCTGGAAATGGATAGGAATGGAGGTACAGTGTATCGATGGTGTCTACAATCATGGAATCAGGTGATAACTCCCCAAGGAGGAAGGGTTGAGAGGAAAGACGAGAGTCCCAGGCAGATGCCGCTGTTGGAAGGAAACACGACAGAGAAGGAACTGGTGAAGGAGCATGAGAAGGAGCAGCTAGTGAGAGAGAAAGAAAACCTGGACAGGGTTGAAGACCATGGGAGGAGAGTGGTTCTAGAAGTAATGCTACTGAGAATTCTGTAACAAGATGCTTAGATAGTCAAATGCTATATGATGGACATTTTGCTCTCTTCTCCAAGAGAACAAGCATACTGAGTTTTCCTGATCTCAGTGTCATGGTCCTTAAGCCACATGTCTTTGCATTAGAGTAAATCATGCTTCACTCTGAACAAGGGTGTTTCACCTAAGGGTCTTGAGTTATCCTTAGTTTTACCCATAATACCAACAGCATCTGGGCATGGACTCTGCTTGCTGACCAGCCATGTGGAATGCAGATTTTTGATTGTGTGAGCTACTGCGACTTCTTGTTCCATTCCCTTCCCTTCTCAAAAAAGAATGAAACAAAAGCCAAAACAAAACATCTGAGCCAACTTATGTCACTATATCCCCTTTGTTCCCAAGAAAAGTTGAATGTAAAGATCAAGATAAACAATGTTTTGTCTTTACTCCCAATCGAGCTTCTTTCCTGAACAATAGAATAGTTTTTCATACCACCATCACCATTCAAATGGAAAACCTCACACTGACCTCAGAGAACAAACTCAAGACCTTCTGTCCACAGCAATGAGGCCTTGGGTAGTTCCTGTCTGAGTTAACGGTGCCTATACCTATGCCCGTACATTCTACTCTTTCCTAACTGATTCTGCCTTATTTAGGCTTCTTGAATTTGGCATCTTTGCTTTATCCTCAGTAGGCTTAAACTGGGTAAAGTTCTTTTATTCCTTGTTTTCTGTTCTCTCATTTGTTCAATCCTTTTTCTTCAGTCATCTTTCTAAATTGCACGTCTGATCATATTTGAATCTTAGATCCTTCACTTGCTTTCTGACCTTGAGCAGTTGTTTGTAAGGCTCTTTGCCTCAGTTTCCCCTGCCTCATACTGTCTTAATGTAGGTAATCTGTTATATTACCTTGCTACTCAAACTCGTTCAATGTAAAGCATCCTATTTCAAACCACATTGTATGCGAGACTTGATGGTCTGACTCTTTCTCGCTTTCCTGCTTCAAAGCCTGCTGGTCCCCCCGTTCCTCAGGGGCTTCAGCCATACACGTCTTGCAGTTCCCTGAACATGAGATGCCATCTCCTTTCTCACAGACCTTACACAGGCTGTCTATTACTTGTTTCCAGCAAGCATCGTCCCTTTCATCTGCCAGAAGAACCTCCATTTTTCCTCCATCCCTGCGCAGGTGGAAGCCTGGCTGAGTTTTTGTGTGACTCTCCATCTTCTCTTCTCAACGTGTTCCTTTCTCCATGCTCTCATGGTACTTACCGTTACTTCTCAAGTTGTATTCTAATTGCTCCCTTACTTTTCTGTCACCCTTACTAGGCTGAGAATTTCTAAAATGCAGAGAGGTTAGAAAGGATCTCATTATATCCCAAATTATATTCCCATATTAGTGCTCGGTAAATATTAGTTGAATAAGTTTACAAGTTATAAACTGGATTACATAGAAATATGACTGTATAGTTAGCATTGCCTGTTTTGGGATGTTTCCTTGGCAGAGAACTGATTAAAATGATTATATAAGGGTGACGTAGGGTTTCTATCCATAGTTCATATACCATGACTTTTATTAATATTAAACACAGACAAGCCTCAATGGCTGTCCTTAGTGTTGTTAGGCATTGGAGGAGAAACTTTCCTTTGTCATCTTAGGACTATATTCAGTAAGAATTTTGTTTATCACTGACGTAATGGCAATACAGAAACTGTTTCCTAATGCTAAGAGTTTCTTTCTTCTGAGACCCATCATTATTGAAAGCAAAGGCAGAAATGATCAGATATGGCCTCGGGATGAAATCTTTTGGAAAAGCCCAGGGTGATTTGTCTAGGAAGGGTGAGCTTCTGTAGACCACATTTGACTTGCTGCATCCATTTTTAAAAATAGATTCATTTAAAATTGTGTAGTTAAGCATTATGTGTTGGTTCAATCGCCTAGATTGTATATTAGTCTGAACACAAATCTAACCAATTAAGAATGACATTTATCAAAACATTATAGAAGGTAAACCAATCAAAATGGTTATAAATAGACTGATAAGCCCTCTGAATATGCCAAGAAAATGATGAATACAGTGGGACAGATATAGTTTTCAAAACCAGAAATCATTTCCAAATTAAAAAGCAATTAAACATTTTATAATTGCTATTTGAGTGTATGTGAATGTGGCTTGACTTTCACAGCTACAGTAATCCTAGGAAATAATTAAGAGACCTAATTATCCATCACCATAGTCCATTAAATCAGTTGCCCTTGGGTGAGAGTACATATAGATGTGTATGGGAAAAAGTTATCCTATTTGGAAAAACAAATAAGAAAAACAGCTTCTCTTAATTATTCGGCCTAGTTGGACCTGTAGGCCTTAGGGAATGAGGTGGATAATTCTGTTAGCTTTTCTTATTTCAGAGATGTTAGAGCTCTTTAAGGTATGATTGTCCTAGAAAATACTAAATTTAAGTGCAGTGCTTTTCCTTAGCCTGTGTGATGGCTTTGGGAGGAATGCTTGGCTACTTCCTTTAATAGTGGCGTTATTGTCAGCCTTGAGACTGTTTAGGACGATTCTGAAGGGCGGGATCCTCCAGTGGGAGGACAACATGGGGAATGGTGAGACTGGGGACAAGGAAGAGTGACCTTCTGGGAGAGAGCTTGTAAGCTAGCTCTCAGCGAGTGTAAGAACCCAAGGGTACACCAGGCCCCCTGGCTCCTCATCCTTGTCTTTCCCAGGACTGAGGTCACCTCCTAATGGTCCTTCACACCTCCTCAGGTTTCCCCGTGCTGTACTGGGGGAAAAGGGGGTTGACCTCCGTATTCCACATAAGGAGGTGGGGACCTGCCTTTCACTGCAACAGGAGGGACATGGGATCTTAGAATCTCAGATAGGAACTTCAAGTGCATTTTCTTGGCTGTGCCTCATCTTGAGTGGGACTGTCATAACATATCTAGGACACAGGGGCTCTGTTGATCTTGGTGGTCTTCAGCTTGCATGATCTCTCTGTGGACAGTTTTCTCTTTATTCTCCCAAATCCAACATTTAAACTCACTTTGGCAATATAACCCAGTTTGACTTACATGTACATAGTTTAACCATCTCTACCCAAATGTAATGTGTCAGAATATGGGATTATGTACACACTTACCATGCACACACGCTCTTTGTCTTGCCTTTGATATTATTTCAAGTGGGTTTAGATGATTACACAGAATTGCAGAGTGAATAGACCATTCTCAACTAAATTTTCTTTTGTGTTTTCCATGCTCTTTCAGAGCTCAGGTGAGAGTGGAGGGTGGGGAAGCTAGCCAGCACTTACAAATGAATGAGTTTATATGGAACCAACATTGAAATTATAACAATTTTGTCAAAATCTCAGTAGTGACAAAGTGATGAGGTATCTCTTCAACCAAACCATATTATTTCCCATTTCCCCACCAAGGATCTTTCGCCTTTTTATTAGGAGAAAGCAGTGTATTCTATTTCTTCTGATGAGTTCAAAGCAAGCAGACTGGATGTTTCAATAGCCCTCTGGTGAGGCAGGAAGGAGTTAGGAATTTGGAGGTCCTGGTGCTCCACTCGTTGAAAGAAGGACCCATGGCGTGCAGGCTATCATGGACACTGAAGCCATATGGCCTGGGTGCAAATCCTGGGTCATCCACTTAATAGCTTGGTGACCTTGGGAAAGTGATTGAGCCCCTTTCTATGTACCATGTAAGATGAGGGTAATCCTGGTGCCTGCTGCACGGGGCTGTTGGGAGGGCAGAGTGTATAGAGGTGGGCAGAAGGGCACCAGGCATCATACCTATCAGGAGTTGATTCATTTTGAACTATTTTCCCCAATATGTCTTGTGGCCTCTCTTTTAGGGTGTTTTACTGTCACGCATTCTCTGATGTCTGGTTTCTGTTGTTGCTTTGCTTCTCACTGTACCAGTTATCTTGGGACGTTGTGTCGACTCCAGATTGACAGAGGACTTTCTGCGGTCCACATTCGTCTGTTGGGTCTGGTTGAACTCACTCTGCTGATCCAAAATGTGGGCAGTGGGGAATTACATTCAAACATAAAACTGGAGATATCAGATTCAGACCTGAAGTGTTCCTTAAAACTGGCATTAAATTTCCTCTGTTGATATTGAGAATTATCCCTGAGATACAAGAATACCTGAAACTCTAGTATGAATTCTGAATTTGGCTGGTTTGGAAGCAGAATAAATATTAGCTTTTTAATAGCATGTTTCTCTTTAGAATTTTTCCACATACGTGAACATCTAAGAGAAATGTAAAACTAATAGATATGAAAAACTTAATTTTGCTTTTCCATTTTTCTTATTTTTTCCACTTATAAATTTCAACTTCTTTAGTTTTGCTAAATGTCTTGTAAGTCAAGGATTATAAGTATTCCCTCATTTTCCATTTCTGTTTGTGGCTTGTTTCTATCATCTCATTTGCTTGACTCAGGACACAGAATTCCAAGCAAATAACTCATTATCATATTACTTTGAAAAAGAAGTTTCTGTACTGGACTACTATCAATTCCTATAATGTTAGTGGTACCTTTCTTGTGATTAATATGGTTCACTCGTTTCATTGGAGTTTTTCTGTTTGTTTTGGAGAAACCAGAATTTATTACCAATGAACAAAAGTATGTTTGATTCAAAAGCGTAATGATCAAAACACCTTATGAATTTGCTTTTTTGTCAATTATTTTGCTATTTTAGGAGTATATTTACTGTCCTATTATGTTTTTCTTCAAACAGAATTGCAAAGTAGTTTTATATTTCTAACACTAGAGTATTTGTGGGAGTGGAAAGAAGGCAGTCCAGAATCACGCATGGCACTCAGTCCAAACCCAGCCATAGGAGTGGGTGGGAATTAGTTTGATATTATAGATTAGACAGACTTGAGCTGCTGACGTCCGCCCAGTCATCAGGTCAAGTGTGTGGGCGTCCCCCCCAACGCATCTGTTTTTTCAGCAGGCTGCACTCTTTCCACTACTAAGTAGCTGGTACCCATCCCTTCTTGTGTCATCCTATTGTCCCTGCTTACTTCAGGCTCTCAACATCTGCCTGCTGTGCCTGCAATGGCTCTGCACCAGTCTCCTAGTCCCCTGCCACTCTCCACTGCGGGCCTTATCCTACCCCTGGAGAGAGCTTTCTCACTAATCTCACCATGTTGACGTGTTGCTTAACATCTTATCCATGGCTTTTCTTTCTAGTTCATGAAAAGAATCTGAGCTCCTTGGCATGGTTCGTGTGGGCTGTCCTGAACTGCACGCCTACCTGGAAAGGCACGTTCTTCTCCATTCCCTATCCCAGTGCCTCTCAGTTCCTCCCGCAGATACACTGTCTTCCCATTCCAGGCCTTTGCACTGGGTGATTCCTTTGTTTTTTACGAACGTCCGCCCCTCCCTTCGCTGATCAGCTCTTTCATAATCCAGGTCAAGCCTTGCTGCCCTGGGAAACTTTCCTCGATTCATTCAGCCATGTCTGGATCAGATGTTCCGCTCAATACCCTTTAAACCGCAGCAGTACCCCGCTCAGAGCTCTTCCATATCAGGGACTACATCTTTCATATTTAACAGAGACCACCTCCAATGTTTGGTAGTAACATGGAAGTCAATTTATGCACCTGGTGACATTAAAATCATTTGTGCGTATGTGCGTGCACACGTTAGCGTATGCATAATTCATGTGTCCATATGCCTGTATTAGTTTTCTAATGGATGCTCTAACACCTTAGCACAAACTTGGTGACGTAAAGCAACAGAAAATCATTCGCTCACAGTTCTGGAGGCCAGGGGTCCAAAATGGTTCTCACAGAACTAAGACCCAGGTGTCACCTGGGCCGAGCTCCCTATGGAGGTTCCAGGGGAGAATCTGTTCTTTGCTTCTTCTAGACTCTGGTAGCTGCAGGCCTTCCTTAACCTGTGGCTGCTTCACTCCGATCTCTGCCTCCATGGTCACGTTGCCTTCTCCGCTGTGTGTGTCAGATCTCCCTCTGCCTCCCTCCTAAGGGTTTGTTTGCTGATATTTACAGCTGGCCTGGTTAATCAAGGATAATCTCTCTATCTCAAGATCCTTAATTTAATCACATCTACAAAGTCTTTTCCTGCCGTAGAAGGTAACATTCACAAGTTCCAGGGAATAGCACGTGGATAATTTTTGGGGGGGCCTTTATTCAGCCTACCACAATGTCTCACCCCTAGACACACACAGATTTGGGGTTGCTGGATGCTACTCAGAGCCATGGAGCAAAATTCATTGCCTAAAGCAATGAAATCAGGTTCTTTCATAGGAAATTGGGTAAATTTGCAACATTTAGCAATTAATTGCCAACTCTGGCTAATTGAATAGCAAAAGAGCTGCTGAGAATAGATGGAAAGAGGTGGGAAAAACTGAGTGATGGTCACCTCCATTTGTTGTGAAATTATAACTAAAAATATAGCAGTCCCCTCTTATCCTTGGGGGATACATTCCAAGAACCCCCATGGATGTCTGGAACCATGAATAGTACAGCATCCCATAGGGACTCTGGTTTTTCCTATACGTACATACCTATGATAAAGTATAATTTATAAATTAGGCACAATAAGAGATTGACAACAATAACTAAAAATAGAACAATTATAACGATATACTGTAAGAAAAGTTATACGAATGTGGTCTCTCTCTCTCAAAATAATCTTATTGGACCGTACTCACCCTTCTTGTGATCATGTGAGATGATACAATGCCTATGTGGGGCCATTGTTAAGGAAAATAAGAGGGATGAACACAGCATTGCAACACCTCCACAGTCGGTTTGATAGCTGAGATGGCTACTAGGTGACAAACTTGCGGATAGTGAATACAGCATGGATCTGCTGGACAAAGAGATGATTCCTGGGCAGGATGGAGTGGAACACTCCATAAGATTTCATGTAAGATTTCATGATGCTACTTAGAATGGCATAAAATTTAAAAGTTATGAATTGTTTATTTCTGGAATTTTCCATTTAATATTTTTTGATCATAGTTGACTGTAGGTAACTGAAACCATGGAAAGTGAAACTGAAGATAAGGGGGGACTACTGTATCCATTTTAAATTAATATATCTTAGACATTACATATATCAAAAACTCACCAGCTTGGGGCCGGCCTGGTGGTGCAGCAGTTAAGTGCGCACGCTCCACTTCGACAGCCCAGGGTTTGCCAGTTTTTGACCCAGGTGTGGACATGGCACTGCTTGGCAAGCCATGCTGTGGTAGGTGTCCCACATATAAAAAAATAGAGGAAGATGTGCACAGATGTTAGCTTAGGGCCACTCTTCCTCAGCAAAAAGAGGAGGATTGGCAGCAGTTAGCTCAGGGCTAATCTTCCTCAAAAAAAAAAAAAAATCATCAGCTCTTATTCTCACACTTGGAACACGTTTGGACTTGTTTACTAGATAGAGCTCTTTCTCATCAAAGAGTTTAGTAATAGTTTTGGTAACATTTTAGGACTTCCCTTGGCACATAAATAAACTGATTATACTATAGAAGAGAGACAAATGTGTGAAGAAATAAATGGCAAAATCATAAATTGCTCTTTACTGTTAAATTATTTATTTGATTAAGTTCAAGCAGACAATCATAAAATTATGAGAATGTTAAATATTAACTGAGAAATGAATATATCAATAATGTTCATTAAGTTCTCATTTAATATTGTGAGAGTATCATAGTGTTTCTCGAGCTGAAGTATATCATCCTGTTACACATTTTATTTAAAACAAGACAGAAATATAATTGCCCAAATGAACACCAGAAAACAAGTTTTAATGTTCATTTCTCTCAGCTGCATACAAAAATTTATGGAAATAATTCTGGATAAGGCTCATAAAAAGTTTTTCGCTATATCTCGAGTTCTGGCAAATAGATCAATATGTTCTGAAGCTGGAAGTAAAGTTGGTCTTTATAGTGGTAGGCTGCGTCTTAGGAAGCAAGTATTTATGACATGAATAAGAAGTAAATTCTGAGTGGTTCAGTGAATATAAAATAATTCCTTGGTAAGCATCCATAACTGGGCTTTCTAAGCACTCTAGTGGATCCAGTGCACACATTCTGACTCAGAACTGTGGAGAGAAGTAATCAGGTGTGAAGTGTTGTTTGTTCTCATGAAGCTAGTCTCAGAAAAAATAGAAAATATTCATGGAAAAGCTAAAAACAAACACCCATATATTTACATCCCTCTCGGATATTAAGCTGACAGTTCATAGAGTGTCTTCATTAGGACTGAGCCAGAAGGTACAAGCATAGGACCAAAACTGATGATCCCAATATAGGTGGCCTTCCCCTTCAAGCAAAGGAAATCTAACACACAAGATCACAAATGGGATAGTTCTCTTGAAAACATAAAAATATCTTATTAATATCAATTAAATGAAACTCTAAGCAGAACAGAGAATGCAGCCTTTCTGCATCTTCATTTGCCTTCATGCTGTGATTGCTGGAGTCTTTCTCCATGCATTTTATGTTGCTTCAAAATAAAAAGCTTGGTCCTTCTTATTACTTGTGAGCTGCAGCCCCTTCTCAACCCTTTAACAATACTCCCACATGAAGTCTCATCATACGGCTGGGAGACTCATTCTTGCATTAGGGCCAGAATTGTTTCTCTTCACTTTTCCCAGTGGCTCTAGAATGTGGTAGCCAAGAGTTCTGCGTAAGAAAGCTTTGGTCAAAACCATAGCACGAATTTAGCCTTGTAAAGACATTTCCAGGATAACCTTCCTTATACCAAGTTGTTTATGCCTCAAATTGGCCAAAGTCCTATAGAGCTTCCCATGCCAATGTGTACTCCTAGTTTTTTTTTTGCAAAACTGATATCATTGTCCCATAAAATCTTCAAATAATCTTAACAAGCTCAGCTCCGTCTGATATTTTTCATGACTTTCTATAATCAGTTTATTCCTTTTGGGGTATCTCTTTGCATGTGCAGAATAAATGTTTCATCAGTTAAACGTCTACTTTGAGTTTGATTGTGATGCATCTGTTTAATATCCAGCAAGCATCACAATTTCTGTTGAGCATTACAGATATTGTGATAGTTGAATGGCGTCATCTATGTGGTGTAGGGTATAATTTTATGTTTTAAAAAGGAGAAAATAGGACATTAGAAGCAATAGTTTTGCTACCAAACACATGTGGGAATTATTCAATTAGGCAGGCTGGTCTTTGAGAAGTCAGTTCACTCTGATGTCCACACTTTTATCCTGTGCTTGATGACTTTGAATTGGGTTCCTTATATACCAATACTTTAGGACATTTATAATCATTCCTCTAGTAATTGGATTTTTTTCATTACATTTAGGCTAACAAATTGGACAATATGCCATTTTTCAAACAAATCCCACTTGGATCTATGAAAATAATTTCTTTGAAACCAAAAGCAGCTGCTCTTACCAGCCTTACCTTCTAGCATCACTTTCATTAATAGCAGCATTTTTGAAGTGTAACAGTTGCTTGATGCCTTAGTGTCTGACAATCATAATATAAAATATTATGCCAGATATTGTAATGTCCCTTGCTATTAGGCTCTTTTCTAATGCGCTTTTTTCACAAAATCATCCCATTGCAGTTCATCCATTTTCAGGAGGAGAGGAGTTAGAGCTCATCCTTCATTACTTTGTTTTTCTCCATCCTCAGGTCAATTCCAACACTGTAAATTGTTTATCAGAGGCACTGGTTCTTTAAACAGCGACTTGTCAAATAATTTTCCTGGAGCCCCAGGATTTTAGAGGTGCTCAGGGATTTTATACATTACGTACATTTTCATTCTATTATTTTAACATCATTTACACCAATATATACCAAAATTGTAAGGCATTGGAAACCCTCAGATGAATTAACTTTTATCGTCATATTATGTGGATTACTTGGTTTATTGTAAAGCCTGGAATAGAATATCTGCTGTCGTTTCAGATTACACTCCAAACTGAGATTCAAAGGTGGCCATATTTATTTATTTATTTATTTATTTAAAGATTTGCACCTGAGCTAACAACTATTGCCAATCTTTCTCTTCTTCTTCTTCTTCTTCTTCTTCTCCCAAAGCCCCCCAGGACATAGTTGTAGATTCTAGTTGTAGGTCCTCTGGTTGTGCTGTGTGGGACACCGCCTCAGCATGGCCTGATGAGTGGTTCCATGTCCAACCCCAGGATCTGAACTGGCAAAACCCTAGGCTGCCAAAGCGGCACACACGAACTTAACCACTCAGCCACGGGGCCAGCCCCCAAAAGTGGACTTATTTATTACTACTTAATTTGTTTAAATCAGTGTTATTTAAAAAGTAGGCAACCAAAACAAAATAAAGAAATAATTAGATATTGAGTGTGCTATGACTCACCAGGCATTTGCTCTCCCATTTTTCTAATGATTTAATGCTATAATCTTGCACTTATAACGTGAATTTAGTAAATGTTACTTTTGCCTTCTTCTATATGAGATTATGCATAAGAATTTCCTTGGAGAAATGAGTCTACTGCTGAAAAAGGGTGCACGTCCCTGCTCTAGTCCTTTTTGCCCCTCTTTGAAGAGCGGCCACCCTTATGTTCCTCTTCCTATTGTCAGGGTGAAGTGAAGTATTCAGAAGAGGAATCCTTGAGAGACATTTGCCACAGAAGGGCAGCACCTGGTGGGCTCACCCAACCAGCTCAAGGGCTTCAAAGCCTCATGTGCCCCTTCCACAGTGGAGGCCCTATAGGGACACCCTGGAGCCACTTCCAAGGCTGTGGGTATAGAGCATTCTATATTAATTCGTTTATTCACCAACTGTCTATTGACTTTTTGTTGTGTGTGAAGCATTGTTCTAGGTGCTGGGGACACATAAGTGAACCAAGAGGGCAAGATGCTTCCCCAAATGCAATTTGCCTTCTAGTGGAGGTCAGAGAGGCAGATTGCAGTTTTACATACATAGTTATAGGGGCCCCAGTGAGAAGATAACACTTGAGCATAGAGATACAGGAGGCACAGGGGCTAGCTAGGTGGGTATCTGGGAGAAGAGTGTTCCAGGAAATGGGACTAACTGGTACACAGGCCATATGGTACTTGTCTGCGTTGTCTGAGGACCACGCCAAGAAACCCATGTCTCCCGGAACAGAGCATGGGGGTGGGAGGGAATGAGACAGAGAGAAAATAAGTGACTGGATATGGCAGAACATTCCAGATGGCTTTGGCTTTTACTCCCGGAGAATGAGGGGCCCCTGAAGGGCTGTAGATAGAGGACGGATGGTATCTCAATGTGCATTTTGAAAGCACAGCATTGCTACTGTGTCAAATACAGACTGTATTCTCATATTCAAGATGTTTAATTTCACAAAACCAACCCAAGGATGTATTAGACCTTGGCCATGCAGTTGTTGATGCTAGAGTTTCATTAGATGAATCATTTCCCTTTTAGAACCAATACTAGGACCATGAATGGATCCAGAGGCTCTAGAAATGAATACACTCCATGACAGAGAATTGATACCCTTTTTGATTAATTAATATTTACTGAATGCTAACAGCTCTGAACTTAGATATGCAGAAATTTCTGTGATTTAGATATATGGCTTTCTAAATCATGGGAAAAAGAAACAGGGAAACCGTGACAATCAGTAACAAGGGTCACTTTGACATTTTCAGTGATGGGAGTGTGGTTCAGAGCACTGGTTTCTAATCCAAGGTACTAAGTGTGAATCTTGATGCCTCCACTTCTTATTTTTGTGACTTTTAGAAAGTTATTTAGCCAATGTCCTCGTTCAGAGTACTATAGTCATGGTATCTCCCACGTAAAATTTTAGAGAGATTTAAGTGAGATAAATGTACAGAAAGCAATTAGCACTGTGGTTAGCATAATGAAAAAGTTCAGTAAATTGTTATCAATGTTTTGCCTAAGATTTGGCAGCCAGTTTGTGGCAGAACAATGACCCTTATCAATTGTCAGTCTCAAACTCTTACTTTTATGTCACACTGTCTATACTGGGTTGAATAGTGTCCCTCCAAAATTCATGGTCACTGGATTCTCAGAATGGGACCTTATTTGGAAATAGAGTCTTTGCAGATGTAATTAGTTAAGATTAGGTCTTACTGGACTAGGAAAGCCCTAATCCAATGACCGTTGTCCTTGTAAGAAGAGGGACATTGGACAGAGACACACAGAGATAATGCCATGTTACTTCAGATGCAAAGACTGGAATGATGCTGCCAGAAACCAAGGACCACAAGGATTGCTGATGGCCACTGGAGACTGGGAGAGAAGCATGGAACAGATTCTTTCTTGGGGATTCCAGAAGGAATCATCCCTGCTGACACTTGGATTTCAGACTTCTAGGCTTGGGAACTCCGAGAGAGTAAGTCTCTATTGTTTAAAGCCACCCAGTGTGTGGTACTTTGTTATGACAGGCCTAGGAAGTGAATACACTGTCGGCTCAACTAAAATCAGCCCTCAGTTGAAAAAGCCTGATTAAAAAGCAAAAGGCCCAATGAGCATTTAACAACTTGGGAACTCCACTGTGCAATTATCAAAGTAAGTTTGGTATGGTGTTATTATGTGGAAGAAAATCGTGTGTTTTTAAAAATGACTCTAACACATTTTTATGGCACTCTCTAAGGTTAAGATGGATCTCTAGTTTTAGATGACATAAGTTTAACGAGAATCGAAAAACAGTAGTTAGATGATATAACCAAAGTCCTCTTCCAAGTCTCTGATTTGGAGGTCACCAGAAAAATGAAATAGACTTGCCTATTTGACATGGACATAAATGCCAGTTTACTGCAAATTGATATTAAAAGTGAATAAATATACTTAATATCTACTAAGGCGTCAAAGTAGAGAGGAATGCGGGACAAATCCTTCCAAACTGACTAAACTCTTTACCCCTTTGTGTCTTTCAATGCACACCATTTCATTTCAAGTGCCACTTGTGTGGAACCTGTCATGCATGTGTGGCCGCTAAGGGTAATTAGCGAAGATGTCTGTGCTCAAGGATAATTAGATTGACACTTTATTCAAGTCACATAAAAATCACAGTTATTTCAAGTTCCAACTCACTTGCATTTTGCTTCTGTTTTGAACAAAGTTATGGTCTCACATTCTCTGGCAATTTGTTTATAATTGCCATGACAATTTGACGTTCTCCAGCGTTTCACAGAAATGCATGACATAAGAATATGAATGCAAAGATATTAAAAAAAAAAAAGCCCTCAGGTGGTTGTTAATTTTTGGCACTGTGTAATTAAACTGGTTTTTTAAATGTTATCTTTTGCCAGTATCTAATTAGCAAAGCCATCTGCTGGAAGCATAGTGGCCCATCTGCCTAGAATGTTGTTCCCTTCATTTTTATGAAAAGTATCTGCCTTTGCTGGTCCCTGTCTAATTAACTTCTCTCGCAGTAGAATGTGATAATACACAGCTTTGTTTATATACTTCTGAGAACCACGGATTTATATGTATGTAACATGTACAATAAAAAGAGCCGATCTTTTTTCTTTCCCACGTCTGATTTACGCCTGAGATTATAGCTCCATTTATCTGAACCTGAGCATGTGTGTGTGCATGACAGTGAGCTGTTACTGTATCATGAAACAATAGGTGCTCTTTCCATCCCCTGGGTTTCTGCAGATATAAAATGCTTTTCTGTAAATCTACTCTATTTCCTTTTAGGTCTGTCTGTAGCACTGCCACTTCTTGAAAGTTGATAATATGTATGTTCCAGTGTATCACTGGATTCTGAATGAACGTGGCTACTGTAACAATGAAAGGGATCACTGTTGCATTCTCAATTTAGCATGACATTATCTAAGCTGATGGAAGTCACTTATATTTTATTGTAATCTGATATATGATGTGTACAAATATTATCTATATGTCTAGTTTTCCCTCCATCAGTTATTATCGAGCACACTGTCTTGTACTTGGTAGATGTTTAATGAATATTTATAAATCAAAGAGAGAATGAATGTGTGTGCGTAAAGCAAAACTTCTGTAGGTTGTTGAATAGCACAGATGTTATTTGTAAGTATTTACAGACAAAAAAACTTGTACTGCAAACAGGAGTGTTTGTGTCTTTTAAAATATAGATGTTTCAGACTCATTGCCTACTGCACATATCGCCTTTGGATAGCCAAGTTCCCACAGTATTACTGCTATATGTCTGCTGCTGAAAAATATAATGAAGACTAAATGCAGAATAAAATAGATAATTAAGATTCCTTTTCTATACTGGGCTATTGTGCAGTAGAAGAAGACAAGAGATGACAAAAATGTAAGATTTTAAAAAAAAGAGAGATTCAGAAAATAAAGAACATGAATGTTGTATTGAGATCTGAAATGTAGAATGTTTTAGCATTTGTTTTGACTGTTAAAAAGATAGGTTTGGGTGGGTAGAAAAGTGTCTTAAAAGGTAAGTCAGGCAGAAAGATGGCTTCACAAATCAGTTGCGGGATTTGTTCCAAAATTGTGATCCATGAAAGAAGAGCAAGGAATCTCCATTGAGAGTAGAGCAAGAAGGCTTGATTAAGAGGAATTTAATTGATTAGAACAAATCTTGTGGAAGAAAAATGTTATGACCAGGTTAAAACATAATCTAATTTGAAACAGAATAGTGAGTAACTTTGAGAAATAGGATCTAGTGTGGGAGCGTTCCATTGATATTTGTGTTTCCCTCCAGGGAAAGTGTTTTTCTTCCCTAGCTGCCAAGTGGTCAAGTAGGTAAAGTCTAGTTCACTGAGTGAATAGAAAGACACTACGGGATTAATGGGATTAATCTGGAACACCCAATTTTAGGCCAATCTGGAAAAGACATATTTTCCCAATCCATTCTTCTTCAAATTCTGATATCCAGTAATATGTGTTCAGCTCTACAGTAGGTAATTCAGTTCCATTCTTAATGTAATTTCTCTTTATCCTGTCCTCTGTTCAGGTATAAAATGAATCAGCAAAAAAGCCATACAATCACGGTCTTTAATTAATTCTGGATTTGAATATTATTGGGAAGCTGGTGCTAGTACAATAAAAATGCTTCAGGAGACTAATTTTGCTACTTTTAATAACTGTCTTTAGAAAAATCTGTAAGATTTGTCCTATTTTCTGTTGCTCCAATCAACTTGTGTGGGCAGTTGCTCTTTCTTGGTAAACTGGATGAAGTAATGAAATATTTTTGAAAATTCTCACATTCTTTTGTCTATTACTTTCCTCTTCCAATCCTTGGCCAATATTTATCTTGAAAATTCAAAGGGTACTTGGCCATTAGGCAGACGTGGGAAGCTGTTTGTTTGCCATTTTGGCAGAAGGATTCGAATAATTTTGATGGCATTTGATAAATATTCTTTTCATAACTCTGGGACTATCCCTGCTCCTCATAGCTCTTAAGTTTACCGAAGAGAGTATTACTCTTTAACTTTCAAACAAATCGCTCGACCAACAAGAGGCACTACAAATGCCTCTTTATCTAAACCATTTCATTGTATAGTTCTCCTGGTAATTATATAACACAAATTCCACTTCGTGATCTATAACACTAAATCCTCTTGGTAATGTAAAATCAGAGTTATAATGAGGTCTACTTTGCTAAAGAATATATCATAATGTATCAATTCTGTTCTGAGTTTACAAACAGCAAATGCGTGGATATCTTTATTTAAATAAAACAGCAGAGTGAGCTTTTATAAAGCAATCTGAGAGAGGAAGGCTTCACTCAGAATAACAACCTGCACTATTTTATCTGTGCTTCATGGGGATAGATGGTTACACAACTGTACATGAAGCTCTTATCTCTTCTCTGGAGGTGGCATCACTCTTCATGAAAGTATTTGTCATCCTAGTGTGGAATTAAGTCATTTGTTTGCATCAGCTGCTGATTAGCTGTGACTTTATTGCTGCCATCAAACATTATGAACAGGAAAACATCACAGAAAGAATTAACAAATTCTCACATCAGATGTTGACACTGACAAAAATCTCTAAGTCTGCACAAGGGAAGAGAGTTGTATAGTTTCTGTTTGAAAGACACTGAAGTGGTTCTCTCTAGAATATTTTTCTTATGGACTCATATTTGCCAAGTAAGATAAGTTATACAAGATACAGTGTTTTATGTTTTAATCTCTGTTATGGAACATTCTTTGGAGGACAGAAGATATTAAATAATGGTTTTAGACTGACTTTGTTATTCTCCTATGTTTGGGAGAATTAGGAAAAAATCTTTCTAGAAGTAAGAGTGAAATCATTATTCTCCTTCATATTATTGACATTAGTTTATTTTTGGCTTTGTTTACTTTATTATTTAGTATTAGTCCAAACCAGTAAAAAATTCTTCCTCCCTTAAATTTTTTTTTCTGATAATGATTTAACTTATTCTTCAGAAATCTTGAATTCTTCAGAAATCCAACTCGAATAGTAAGATAGAATATAACTGTAAGAACAGGTGTACAGATGGACAAAACACTTTTACCTTATAGAAGTCCATATTCTGTGCAATATTAGAAAATATATGCAACTCAGATGCTTAAATTTGTTCAAAAAGTGATTCACAGTTTCGGCGTATAGGCCATTAATATTTGCAGGCATCGTTTCTTCCTACAAAGTAAGTGCTATATATTATCTTAACTAATCACAGATTCCATTTGTAAGTTAGCATCAGATGTGAAAGTGTGCATATCAAATTGATCAGCAGGAGTTAGAACTGGGACGTCTGATAAAAAATATTTGAAAGTTGTGGCTCTAAACATTTAGACAGAGCCAATAAATATTTAGTCAGAGCCAATAACAGTAAAAGACACTGGTTTGGGGGAAGAAACAGTAATGAGCTCTTTGCATGAGCTCTTTATTTTATTGACTATTCATCATTTATATCTGTAGCTTGGGAGTAAGGATATGCAAAATCATCCTTGCTTCATTATCTATAAATATTGACAAATGATATACTATTAAAATGAAATATAAATGTCTGAGTGTTTAGATCATTTTGTTTCAAGGCTTCTCTTTTAAGCATCCTATGGATCTCTTCTGTGCTTTCACTGGGCTGAGAGTTTCTGTAATGAATGCAGCAGTCATCAACTCTACAGTGACTAGATCTAAATATCATGTTATTACTGCTCAAATACAAATACTTAGGGGATGAGTCCTTTAATATAATTCAATTGTAAAGCTAAATATAAGGCCATATGACTGAATTTGATGCATTTGGTGTAAATTCTATGCTAGTAGGAAAACGTTGGTGCCACACTATGCCCCCACTTCCTAATCTGGTTACTGGTGTCTTCTTATTTTTTCCCCTTTATTCAGTCAAAGCCTTAATAGTCACTGTCATTTTGGTGTTTCCTACAGGCTGTGGAGTGGGAGTGTGATGAAGCGACCAAGAAAGCCTGTTACAGCAAGGGCAAATCGCAGGTAAGGAGGACGCAGTGCTGGGCAATCATCACTGTTGGGAAGGACTATACATAAAGTCTTTTGATATGAAAACTGGAAAACTGGAAAAAGCAAGATTCAAAATATGTACAGCAAATTCTCGAGATTTTAACCTAAAATTAATATTAACCACAACAATCCATTTCCAAAAAGGATTCAGAACATACGAGCAGCTCTAATTTGCACTCTCAATCATTAGACTAAGGTATGAAGTTAATTGTTATATCATTTAGAAAAGTATGAGCCTGAATTTTAAAAATAATGGTTTAATTTTTCTCAGTCATACCTTACAGCTAATCCCAGAAAGTAACTAGACAATAATTAAAATTATTGTATCAAAAAGTGATTTGAGGGCCAGCCTCGGTGGCCTAGGGGTTAAGTTTGGCATGCTCTGCTTCGGTGGCCCAGGTTCGGATGCTGGGCTTCGACCTATACCACTTGTTTGTCAGTGGCCATGCTGCGACGGTGGCTCACTTATAAAAAGAGGAAGATTGGCAGCGGATGTTAGCTCAGGGTGAATCTTCTTCACCAAAAGAAAAGAAAAAAAGTTTTGAGATTTTTAAATAATTTATCTTAACATATTTTTAAAATAAGCTCTCTTTCTCTCCATACAAAAGCCTACATCCCCAAGTTCCTACGGAAAGAGCAGATTGTAGCTGAGGTTGGAAATGCATTTCCTGAGCAACTGTGCACATTGCAGGCTACTTTCACACAATTGCCTGGCTCAATAAGATGTGTGATTCCTCCTTCCGGGAAGTCTGTGTTTCTGAGAAAATTATATGGGGTCATCTTGAGGAAATTCTTCTGCAGCTGGTACATAGGTCATTATGTCTCATTCTGCTAGTGACTGTCTTCCTTTGTTGAAACGTGGGCCTGTCCAATGTGAGTCACACTTGTGGTGGCAGAAGAGAGCAGATCCATAAAGAACAGCAAAGAGGGCTTGTGGTACACGTTGTGGTCGCAGGGCCACGGGCCAGGGAAAATAGAACAAATGGAGAGAGCGCCGGTAAAAGATGCTCTCACCATCTGTGTTTGTGAAAGACTGTTAGGCACTTTTTTCAACCCAATTTCATTGTCTGTTTCTCTGTCTTTTAACTAAACGGTTTTGAGAGTCAGACACACAGACAGGTCTCAGCAAACTTAGTCATTAGGTTTCCCAAAACTGAATAAAGAACTAGGAAGAAGGAAGAGGGAAGGAAGAAAATGTAGTCTTAGCCAGGAAGACACCTGGAGACAAAGGAAAAAGAGGCAGAAGTTGATGAAGGCTATTTACTGAAAGGTGTCTAACCTCAGAAAATGCCTCTGAGATAAATCATCAGAGGCGCAAGAAGACGTAGAGGTAGCACCAGGTTACAAAGAATCTGAATATTGTCTCTTAAAACACCCCCAAAATAAACAAATAGATACATGACTTTATTTACCTCTCTAACCTTACTGAGCTTGTATGAATTATGTATAACCCTTATGAAAAGGTTCTTTCCGTATGGTTTTCTTTCTCAGTCCTCCAATGTTTATGTGTCTCGACATGAGGATGTTTGGCTGCACGTCTGCTCCTCACCCACCAGAGCACAGAGACTTCTTCAAAGGAGGCCGCCAGCACTGAGGAAGGAGATGTGGGGAATCCGGTCTACCTGGGGGTGGGGATGGACGAAGCCGCCTTCTTTCTAGGAGCTGGATTCACGGCCAGGAAACACTGACCTTTCTTCCCATGCTTCTGATGCCCACGTTGTCCCCTTTGCCTGGTCACATGGGTGCCTTCCAGGGTCCCAGGCACTGCAGACAACCTCCTTCTCCCCATGCTGTCTCTTCCCTTTTGCTTTTCCTCTCTATTCCTCTCCTTTTCCTTCTTGTCTTCATCTTCCTTCTAGTACTTTGGCTCTTCCTCCTCCTTTTCCTTCTGTTGGGTAGACCGCTAAGCACTATTCAGTCTTGGGAAACCCAGCAACAAACTTTGTGGACGTGTACCACAGTGCCTGTCTCTGAACAAGTGTGGTTCATGAGCCCAGACCTGTCAGATGGCTGTGCCCTCTCTCCCTTTGATGGGACCTCATCTTAACTGCTCCCCCGCACAGCCTCACCCACCCTCCACACTCCTTCCTCACCCATCTCCCAGGACTTATGTCCCTCTCCTCAGGGATTCCCACCTGACCCTGTCCCACCCCCACATTGCATCATTTATCACTAGCCGTTCAAATTTTTCCTGTCCTGCTGCATTTTAGTTATCCATCCTACTCAGGAATTAGGAACTAGGCAAGAGGGTTTCTTGTTGCGCCCAGGACACAGCCTGTGGGGATGTTAACTACACTCTGCTAGTGAGCGAACAGACACATGAAGGCCCCGCCTGGGGAGGAGCTTTAATTCAGCACTTTTCACCCTTACCACTCTTGATGTTTGGGACCAATTCACTCTTTGTTGTGGGATCTATCCTGTTCATGGTCAAATGTTCAGCCGCATCGCTGGCCTTCCCTGTTAGATACCAGTAATTCCTCTCATTCAGTCACGAAAACCAAAAATAACCAAAAGTGTCTCTGACACCGCCAGACACTGACCTTGTTGAGAGTCCCTGCTTTAATTCCCCAAATGGTAAATCTGTTGGCAACTTTTACATTGTCCATTTTGAATTTTGCTCTAAGAGTACTTTCATATTTCAACTAGATCACACGTTTTTATTTATGTCACGGACTTTAGAAAAACTAATAATTAATCCCCTTCCCCTCTATAGACTTTGGTCTCCTTGTGGATTAAAGGCAACCATTTGATTACTTATTCTAGCCAGGATTTCTCCTGCTAATAGTCTATGAGCCACTAATTTTAAAGTAATCTGTGTGGGAGGCTTTTACTAGCAGATTATTACTACTTGAGGTGAAAAGTTGCTTCTGCTAAATCAAAACTAGCCCATATTTTGCCTTAAGCTGTGATCATTGGTTGTTTTGTGCTTAGAAATTTAGCAAGCATAAAACCCAAAAACGAATAGGGAAGGTCATCTTTCATGCCACAGAAGGGACCAATTGTTACTACTCTTGAGTTTTCCCCATAGATAGAAAGAAAATGATTGAAACAAGCATTGCCAAATAAAATCATACTTTTGAGTTCCATATGTTTCTGGTTTTAATGGACTAAGGACAATGGCAAATCTCAATAATTATACATTGACTCAAAGTGTGTTTGTGGATGGGATTTTTTTTAAGACAAATATGTTAAGACAGACGCAGTTGAATTTCAAATGCCCATACTGTGAGAAAGATAAATCACTCAGTCTTTGAAGTTGCCTGAAACATACTGGTGACCTCACACACAGCTTTGAACAACATATGCTTGGTTGAAATAGAATTCAGTTTTGTAGCAGAACCACGTGCTAAGGAAGTTCATCACAGAATGATGGTGATGGGTTTATGAAGAAGTCAGTCTGGGCAGCACTGCAGGGGTTGGCCATGGGCAGTGATAACAGAGGGACATCCAGGGCTCTTCGTTCTGCTTTCCTAGCTTCCTTATTTAGCATTCTCTGTTGCTTTCTTAAAATGGCACCTGGCACAGTAGCCATCAGGTGAGAGACCCAAGCCCAGCTCCTGAGACACAGAGAGGAAGGAAATAAGGTGGCCCCTGTGAGAAGGAGCAGCCAGGCCAAGCGCCACCTGCCCAAGGGCTAGTCCTTGAATTCAGAATTCAGACAACCCAAAGTTCCCTGTTCTGACAGACAGTTCAAGGGGCCCACAGAATCATTTTGACTAAAATGTAACATCTATTTGGGGGAGTGGAATTCAGACTTTTGTTAGTAACCATGAGTTTAGAAATGAGAATTCAACCGTTTTGTATTTTTGTTTGTGTGTTAGTATTAGGAAAACTTACACACAGAATCACAAAGTTCCCCTTCTCCCTGAAAGAAAAAGAATAATGCAGAATGTGACACCTCAAAAATGAGAAAAATGCCAGCCATTTTGACTGAACTCATTTTTCCCCTAATGTAAGAAAAGTGGTCTGTGCTGCTCCGCATAATGCATTTGACTGCGGAGCCAAGAAATGCAAAGCGCGGATGAGGGGGCCGGCCCTGCAGGGCTGGTGTGGCCTGCGCCCACTCCCTTCTCTGATGAGAACATTCTTCAACTGACAGCAGAGCAGGGGAGAAGAAAGGTGACACATTGCCCCTTGTTTCCCTGGTATTGCTGGGACTGACGCTGATATCATTTCATGTATCGTCCATTAAAATTACAGTTTAGGGAATCAGGGTCAAGAAAATGCGGCCAAATCTTTGATTTGATTTGGGCCTGTTTAGTGGACGAGAAGGGAGGCACTGAGACTGCCAATTCTTGGGGAGATTTGAGTTCTATTTTCTTTGTAAAATTTTCAGCTCACTTTGGAGAATGGGGCTGACCTTGCCTGCAATGGCTTGAACGTTCTGTCTATGAAAATGGGGGAAAATATGTTTTATGGATTCAAAACTTTTTATAATATGATCTCTTGTATTTAGTTCCTTTTGAAATACCATTATAGACATCAGCTTCTAGGACTATTTCAATGTCTTTTACACAAACATTATTTTAAACATAAATAGTCAATTCTCTTGTGATCTAACAAGAGTTCCTTGTCTGTTGCGGTTATTATATCTAAACCAAGGCCCTTCCCACCCGGACCTTTAGGAACTTGACAAAAGAAACACAACTGATTATTAAGGGAATGAAAGAGCTGCTTTATGCGTATATTATACTTTATAATTTTCAAGAGTTTCTTGTTTGTGATCTCATTTCAGTATTTTTAACACCAAGTTCCTAGAATTATTTTGCTAGTTTGTGGGAGAGTTTTGATTAGAATCCAGAGCTTTGTGTATTGTTCCTCCGTCTGGATCCTGTGGTCCTGCTTCCCGAGTTGTCATATTCTGCTAGGAAGCAGGTAAACTTCACACGATGAAGAGAAGAAAAACGTGACACCATCCTGCCTGGGAACCTGGTGGTGTAGGGGGTGAAACTTGACATTTTCACCCAAAGTGCCAATATTTGGAAAGCTGCGAGTTAATCGATGCGTGCAGCACAGTACAGACCTACCTTTATTCTATATAATTGCTTCAAAACTTGAATATTCTTTAGATTAGATGCTACCAACCTGTGCAAATTACGTACACCAAATTTGGTGTTTTAATTCCCAAACAAGTTTTCCATGGAGTCAGCTCAGTTAAGAGTCACATTATGTAAATATATATGAAATATATTTTAATTTATTAATACACTATGTATTATATAACATATAATATATATATACATATATGTGTGTATTTATATCTACATATTTATAAATATATACATATATATCTATATACTCATAAATATAGATATAATAGTATGTCTACATATTTATATATCTGCTTCTGTAATATGTACGCACATATATACACATGTAATACATATATATGCCTCATATATACGTCTTTTACATATGCATGTGTATATGTATTTACCTCTGATTGGAGGATACAGTTTTTCAAGATCCACCTAGTAATCATGACTTCGGCTGGTATACATTCGACAGAAAAGGAGTATGCAATTACTATAAATTGCTCTTGGCACCTTGGATGCTCACAAAGGTAATGCATCATTAAGCGAAAGACACACTGCTTTCAGTGGGAGCGCTGTGATTAGCATAAAGGCTGTCAGGCTGCTGGCCCTCCTTCCTGCTCCCTAAATTGATGGGCTGGGAGATGGGCTGGGTGTTACTGCAACATCGACCTTGTTTACAGACCATCTTTCTACACAGTTACAGCCTTTCTTCAAGCAGAACATATCTGTTTGAAAAAACAATTATGCAATGCTATTAGGCAAAAACAGTTAATTCGTTAGGAAAAAGGTTCTAAAACATGTTCTCTCTCCTGGAGCTGGGGCCTTATGTCCTTGAGACCCAGTGGGCATTGGCTGGTCTCATATAAAAGCACTTTCAGTGAGTCAGCAAATATACCTCTTGGCTATCAATTCAAATAGGAATTGCTTCAAATCAAGGACAGGTTGACTCACCTACAGGAGCCCAGGCGCACGTGGGTTGTTTTAATGTTCAAGAGATGTTATCGAAATGTAGATAGATGACTCTCATTATCAACACCAGAAGCCATGTGGTGCCAGGCTGCTAGTGGCCTTGGAAATGAGCACTATGACTCCTTGGAAAACCAGAATTCATTAAATCCTGTTAAACCATTTTCAAGGTACAGAAATGGGATAAAATATAAAATTTCTTGGATGAGAAAAGGAAACTCAGAGACATTTGGATAAGCTAATTTATAAGAGAAACCTGTAACAGAACCTTAAAGGACTTCCACGTTAAACCTGTATTGTAAAACAGGTGATCCCAGCAGGACTTGTAGCGAGTTCAGATGACCCGTGAAAAGGCCAGGTCTGTAGCACAGACTGACAAAGTGATCTACCAGTAGATTTTCTATAGGAAAATTTGGGTTTCAGGATCACTAGCATGAGGAGAGTAGCTATTATGAGGCCTGGCACTGAGACCATTTTCTTGCCTTCTTAATTTTGACTCTCTGATTCCTACGTTTATCTTCTGCTCGAGAGCTAAGTACCTCCACTTCTTCCATTTCTGTTTCCACACTGTTTTGCTTGAACTTGCCCCAATCTCTCTTCAAAGAAATAAGGTTATTATTTTAAATATATTTATTTGTTTAGGATTCATATGCAGTCTGCTTCTGGGATCATTTGAAGCAGTTTGTGAATTAAACATGAGGGAATTTTTAAGGGACTGAAACAGTAAGGGTCTGAGATGAGCTGAGCCACATTGTTGGGCTAATAGGTTCAGCTCTTGACAGTTAAGAAGAAACACAAAAATGCCAGTCTGCCTCCAGAAGTTTCTCTTGTAGGAATGAGCACGCCTCATCCCAGACTCATTGGTGACGATACAGAGCTGCTCCTCCCCCCTCCTCCACTCTCTTCCATCCCACCTTGCATGCTGGATTCATCTAGAACATTACCCTCATCAGATCCCATTTATCACAGGCAGCTCTGGCTTCCATAATGCTGCGTCCGTCTCCCATCCTTTAAAAAGAAGAGACTGCACAAGGTTGCATGTCCAGTTGTTCTGTTTCCTGATGTTTACCTCCTTCGTCCCGACACACTCACTGAACTTGGGAAAGCCAATCAGTGACACATGGACACGTGACCCTTCTCAGACAGTAGAGCCCCCAACTGTATTGTCACATGGTCCTGATTATTAGAACATGCTTTTTTAATTCTCTGTCTAATTGAAGTAATATTGTGCTCTCCTTCATTTACTGTTTTCCAAGACTTTTAAAAAATGACCAGTTGGATTTGCCCTTCCCCTCTGGCGTACTTCTGCATCCTGTTTATCACGGTCTCTCACCGTCTTCCTAGTTCTTCATCAAGTTTGCAAGGGGGCTTCAGGAGTGTTAACGACAGACAGTCCTAGTTCCACTTGGTCTTTCTTTTGGGAGATTAAGATAAACAACACATTTGTTATCTTGATTGTTTCCTGTCCCATAATTGATTAGAGGCACTTGCTTTCTCCTCAGCAGGTCTGTAGAACTCAGCTGTGGGATCGCATCTTTTCAATCAGCATGATTCTCTTGGAATACCTTACCCTTGACCGTGTGGTTCCTGGTTACGTGACTGCCTCTAGTGCATTTCTACCCTGTGTCAGTCTCCTGCTTTAAAGAAGCAAGCAGAAATGTTCCTGTACATCTTGACTCAGTCTTGAAAGAGTTTTAAAAGCGGCAACAGAAAACAAACAAACCCCCACCTCTCTCCACTGAGCATAATTTCCATCTCATTCTTTATTATAGTGTCTTTGATGGGTCAGTTTTATCTGTTAAGGCCGTTAAGGCTGAGCCCTCTCAGCCCTGTGTCTCCAAGATGTCTTTCTGGGTCCCCCAGACATGCTTATTTCCTGTTTGCCTCCTCACCTTCATCCTGTCTTTGCAAGCTCTGCGCCCCTCTGCTCCCTGAGTAGTGGTTCTGCCTCGCCCTTCGTTTGTTCTGCCTGTGCTCCCTGAGCCTGAGAAGGGGTAACCATGTGGTTCTTTGAAGTCTTGTTTTGTTGTTTCTCATTAGAAGTGTCTTGCCCTTTCTCCAGTTATAAAACCAAAACAGAACAAAACAAAACAAGCCTCCCCATCTGGGGTTCCTTTCTCAGTTACCTAATTTACTGTGGACTGTTTACACTCATTTCTTAACTCTTCTGACAGTTAACTTAGATCTTTCATTCTAATTTTATTTTCCCCTCAGTTAAAGTCTGTTCAGATTAGCAGCCAATGATAATTTGTTACTATTATTGCTAGTGTTAGGAGAATTAGCTACCCTTGATATTGCACTTTACATTTAGAAAGCAAATTCAAATATCTTCACAGCCAGGCCACGGGCAGACTGAGTTATGGCAAATCAGCATTTCCTGGAAACTGGGGTCCATTTGGTTGAAGGGGACACGCTAAGCCTTTAAGTCCACATCTTCCTGATGTGGGGCAATCTGTGATTGAACCCACCCTGTCGTCACTCAGCATCTTCTAGGTCAGTTGGTTGGTCAGTCACCACATCCTGTTGATTTGCTGGATTCTGGCTTTGCCCTTTCACACCTCCTGCCTGGTCCAGGCACTAAAGGATGAGGGCCTGAATTAGGGAAGCGTTTCCTTACTTGCCTCCCGAACTACAGTCTCCCCATCTCCAGTTGAGCTTCCATAGTGATTTCTGAGCGGCCCTTCAATGACAAACATTGGATCGGGTCGAAACTTCATGCAGTACAAACATATAATGGGTCCCTTCACATTCAGAGTAAAATGCAAGCTCACTAGCCTGGTACCCCTGGCCTGTGTCTGGCTTCCCAGTTTATGTGTGACCCCTTCTGTACACAGTGAAAGCACTACACTTTCTCCAGCCACAGTGCCTTGGCATAGTCCTTTCCCCATGCCTGGAATATCTTTTCCTTGTTTTGCTCATTAAAATCATACAAGTATCAGGTGGCACCTCCCCCAGGAAGCCTCACTAAATCCTGCTCTTCCTTTGAGACTTATCTTAGGTGTCACCTCCTCTGGGAAGCCTTCCTATACCGCTTCTCTTTCCCTCCCCTCTGTGGTTAGTAATATGCTGTTCTTCTGTGCCTCCTTATCACAGCATGTGCACAACCAACTCCACAGTAATTCTCATGGCCTCGTATTTTAATTTTCTAGTAACTGCCTAGATCATGGATTCTAGCACTGTGCCTCCCAAAAAGTGTGTAATTAGTAAATGCTGGCTGAATGATTGAAGATCTTTTTAGCTCAAAAGTCCATGCACTACTATGATGGCCCCAGATTTTCTATGAATGCTTTGCAACCACAAACTATTCAGCTCTGGGTCATCTCTCAGCAAGAGGTTTTGTACCCTGTGTTCTGGATATGCCTTCCTTATTAGTTATATTTTTATTGTCCATCAAGAATAAAAACGTTTATAGATTCTTACTGTGTACATAATGCAGTCTGAGAACTATGTGTAAAACTTGTTCCACTTGGTATACAGAGTTGCCCATGTGACCCTCACATTGGGAGAAGCATTTGCAACGTTTGTTCGGAGTCCTGGGGAAGTTTTCTAAGACACTGTTTCGTGAGCAGCCTCAAATCGTTTCCTTTTATTTATTTCCCTATTACATGTCCAAGGCAGTTTAGGATTTGCAGTGTTATCACATACAATTCAAAATGAAACTAGGTTCATCAAAAGAAGACACACACTTTGAGATTTTAATTGAACGTATATTTATCTTAATAAATCTCCTCTCTTGAACAAGTGTGCTGGTAGAGCAAGTCAGATTATTTAACAATGCTGCTGTTGTTATTTGTTGGTCAATATCCAAGAGTTTTTTTCTCTTTTCTTTTTAGTGGTCAATTAACATTTACTTTATTAGCCAGACAAATTGTATTCATATTCACCTTTCATCTTGTGCTCAGGCCTTTTAAGGTGTTTCTTGTGAATTTTTTCAGGAGGAATGTCAGAACTACATCCGGGTCCTTCTGGTGGGCGGTGACCGGTTATTTACCTGTGGGACCAACGCCTTCACGCCCGTCTGCACCAACCGGACGGTAAGTCTTCACATTGAGCCTTGACGGAATTTAATATCCGGAAAATCCAAACGTTCCGATAAAACCCTAGTGTTAAATATATTTCTGTTCTCCAAGGAGTTGCTCTTTAATTCAAAAAACATCTTTTGTCAAATTTAATAAATACTTGATGTATTATTGATTTATTCCTAATCACAACTGTCAATTATGTAAAGAACTGGAAATAACCATAGCTTGTATAATTAAAGTTAATTATGTTTTAAGCTATTTCTACCCGCTTTTTCCTCACCAGTGACCCTCAACATTAATCCTCAACACGTTCTTTTTTCTTATTCTGTTTTATTGTAGGGATACTGTTAAGTATTTAAATGACCTAAAATCACACACAACTAAAGAAAATATAACTTACAAATGGGGTAAGAAGCATGTCAAAAAATTAAAGCAACCCAACAAATGGAACCCTAGGCAAAGTAAAGTGATAACTGAGCCCCTTTCTTTTTCTTTTCACCTGTCATTATAGAGGGAGGAATTTTTGGCATCCGTGTCTCATATGTAGAGCAGCAGGCTTATCAGAGCACACTTGTAATCTTCCTAATTTGGGATATTAATTTGATCTTCCTCAGGGAACATAATGAGGAAATATCGTTATGTTAATTTCCTGGTTACACAACTTCTTACAGGCTTTGAATTTATCCACTGCTTAACTCTTCATTATTCTCAAGTTAACATTCAGTTATTGGAAATAATGGGGGGCGGAGGGTGATAAGTGATGCTCACAGAGAGATCTCCGGGTGCCAAGCCCTGTTCTGAGCACTTTACATCGACTCAATCATTAATCCTCACATCTGCCCCATGGGGTGATCATCCTTTGAGTCATTTTACAAAATAGCCTGAGGCATGAAGAGTCACTTACCCGAGGCTACAAGTCTACTGGTAGAGCAGGTGGTGTGCGTGAGTCCTTCTGCCTGACCTCTCTGCTCTGTCACCTCTCAGGGAAGAGTGAAGAAGCAAGTGGAACAAAGATGCCCTGCCACTCACCGAGCTTTTCTCATTCAGTGATTCGTTGGGAATCCGGCACTTGACACACTCACTCACACCAGACGCCTGCAAGACACCGAGTTGCTTCTCTGAAAACTGAAAAAATAAAGTCTTGCAAATTTGGGCTATGTGGTGCTAAAAATCCACACATGCTTACCCCTGAACACAATTTGGGACTATTCATAATATTTTGATCCACTTATATTGATAAAATTGTACATCATTCTTTATTGCAGTTTATATTTTCTATAAATATAGAAGTCAGTTTCTTTATTAAAGTGGAAAAATCTGTACTGCCTCATGCATCATAATTAGAAGCCATATACAATAATCTTACTTCATGTTTTGTTGAGTATTCAATAGCATGGGGTGCAGTAACTCGTAGGGATCATGAGAGAGAGAGAGATCTATTTGGATTCTCTAACCGTGACCACAGCATGCTGTTCTCATCACGGTCAGAGGGTAAAAGTTTGTGGTGTCTTTTCCTGAGCCCCAGAGAGTTTATAGCACATGCTTCATTTGTAGTTCAGGTAGACATGATCCATTAACACCATTAATGGGCGTGCATGGGGGTTAATTGGTTTCTCTCTCTTGTCTTCTCTCGTAGTTGAGTAACCTGACGGAGATCCATGATCAGATCAGCGGCATGGCCCGCTGCCCCTACAGCCCCCAGCACAATTCCACGGCTCTCCTCACGGCCGGCGGGGAGCTCTATGCTGCTACTGCCATGGATTTCCCGGGCCGCGATCCCGCCATCTACCGGAGCCTGGGCGTTTTACCGCCGCTCCGCACCGCGCAGTACAACTCCAAATGGCTCAATGGTAAGTCACACTCACTTCCACTTTCCCGTCTTATTCGTCCATGATGCCTGGTTACTTGGTGCTCCAAAGAAAATTGTCACGGTTTCTGAAGAAAAACAATTTCTTCGTTTTCTAAAAAGAACAAAATGTAACTTGTTCTGAGCTTCAATGTGGAAGGGCATCCTCTGGTTCTTTGCTAATAAGAAGAGAAGTGATATTCCCACACTGGAGACCTTGATAACAGGGCTAATGTTGATATGAGCATTCATTCGAACTTAAGCTGTTGTTTTATATTGTGGTTTGAAGTCTAGGAAATTTGATATTGTGTCAAAGATATCTGAAGATGCATGTGCATTCTTTCTTAGCTTATTTATTGTATATCTAAAGAGGGAAATCACTAGCATTTCATGAAATTTTCAGACACTGTGTAAAAGAATGTGTTGTCTACAGGTAGCTCCAAATAGCTTAACCAACTGAAAAAACAAAAAAGATACAAGTCATATAACTAGATGGTTGGGGTAGATGTCTTCGGAGTTGCTTACTTCAATGGCTCAAGAGTTCATAAGGACCCAGATCCTGGCACTGCTCCGCCTGCCATCCACAGTCTGTCTGGTTGGTCCTCAGGCCAGCTCTGCTCGTGGATGCAGCATCACGGCTGCAATTTCAGGTACTGCATCCAGATATGACAACATCTGATGGAAGAAGAACCACACTCCTTGTGTCCTTTTTTGTTTTTTGTTTTTGAAGAAATCAGAAACCCCCAGAAGACTTCCTTTCAATCCTGGACTACAATTTGGTCACTTACTCACTAAGCATTCAGAAGGTGGTGCCAACCACCCAAATTGAGGTTGGCTATGTACAATGCCCTGAGATGTGCTAGCTGAAATATAGCCTTCTGTATATGTGTATGTTCATGTGTGAATGTGGCTGCATGCACACATTCACAAACATGAGGATATGGACAGATATATGCAATCCATTCCCTGAAGCATATATTTGATAATTTGCACAAAGATGAAATCTTGAAATTGTAATTATAGGATTTACCATTTTGAGCTCTAAAGTTTTACAAAGATTTACTGGCCTTTTGCCAAGTACAAGCTAATTGTGTAGACCAGAGTTTCTCGACTTCAACACTGTTGACGTTTTGGGCCAGGTAACTCTTTGTTGGAGAGTGGTGGTTTGTCCTGGCTATTGTAGGATGGTTAGTAGCATCCCTGGCCTATACCCACTGGATGCAATAGCATTGTCCCCCACCCCAGGTGTGACAACAAAAACTTTTTCCAGAAATTGCCAAATATACCCTGGGGAGAAAGATTGCCTCTGGTTGAGAACCTCTAGGTTAGACCCATTACTTATGCATATTTGTGTGTATGTGTATATATACACACAAGTATTTTGTCAAATAATATAGTCAAACTGGCCATCACAGTTTGCCTTTTAAAGACTCCCTTGTAGAAAAGAATATTTCCTCATCGAGTCTGTCCAGGAAGCTGAATGACTGCATGCTTCCAAAGGGCAGGATGAATTGTTTTCCAAAACCAAACAGTAGCTACATTCCCTCCATTAACATTGTTTCTGTTGAACTGGTTTCAGCCAAACTCATTGACTCTCTCTGGAAGGTCTCCTTTCGGCCCTGAAGCTTTCATCTGGGTAGTTTAAAATTCTTCTTTCTATTCATTTGTTGACTTTTACTGGCCAAGCAAAGTTTCCAGTTAAAAATCAAAATTACTTCTCCCCCAACCAAAGGCATTGTAATTAGAGTTTGCCAAAAGCAAAGTAAAAAGTAATTAGGAGCACAATGCCTTTCTTTTCCCAAAAGTGATGCCCTTAAGAATATCCTGGAAAAAGACTTCAAGTCATAGCAGGAGTTCTAAACACTGGCTGTTTCTTTATGTAGGACTCAGATACCCCCTGGCTGATCAGATGGTCAGATCCTATTAACTCTCTGGGTAGAATCCTTTTCATTTGAGAGTCAGGGGATGTAATAAGGACAGTCAAGAGCTAACCCAGGGCTTACCACAGTCCTAGTAGGCATGCTGCCATTATTTGTTTAACAAAGGAGTTAATGTTTGAGATTCCAAAAAGACACTGCTGTTATATATGTGATTTCATCCAACAACTGCAGACATTGGAAACACTTCCAAAATAAACATGGTGGAGCTACCACTTAGAATACAGTGTCATCATCACTCCCACGGCACTGAATGGCCTTGCTTCTCTCAGAGAGCAGCCCTCCTCGCCCCTTCCCTGGCCCACACCAGGAAGGCCGTCACTCCTGGGAGAGAGAGCTGAGAGCCCTGACTGAGGGTTTCAAGTTCTTGCAGCCACGTGTTTATTCCTTCTGCTGTGTCTGTTGGGATGCTTCCTTCTTCTATCTAACCCTGAGATGTTTCTACTCCTGGTTGTCCCTGGTCTTCTGCTCTGATTGATCCCCATCCAGGACAAATTCTAGCCTCTGACCCCCACTTAGCTCTGCTGCTATCACCTGCTGAGCTTGGATGCAGGGCATTTATTGTCACTGCCCTAGTTGGAAAACACACGCTGCATCCCCTCTGCCCTTTGACCAGCCGCCCCTGTCTCAGTTCTTTCCACTGTGGTTCTGAAGTAATTTTCTTTCTTACTTGAGATTGTTGCTTATCTTATATACCTTCTTTTTTGCCATAGCCTTGAATTTCTTCCTTGCTAATGATGACCACCATTTTTTTTATAAAGATGCTCAGATCTCCTCCTTCTTAAATGAGATAATGAATAAAGAATCCCAAACAAGCTAAAAACAAACACCCTTACTTCTGCAGTGTCCAAGAAGGGTCCTCTTTCCTTTTGTGACTTTAGGGACCCATTAAATGATGCTCTTATATTCTCCTCTTGAGTTTTGAACTGATTGGCAATCAAGGTACAGGAGTCAACAGATGGAGCTCAGAGCATTGCATTTGTTCTGGGCAGAGCATAGTGGGGACAGGAAGGAGGAGTCATGAGGGGGTCCTCCTTCCTATTCTCTCTGTGTCTGTGTTTGTTCAAGGTTTCCTCAGAAATGCTACTGTAGCCCTTCTCTGACCATTCTCCATGAACTAGCCAGGGTGGTCTTTCAACACTGGACCCAGATCCTGAGAGTCCCCGGCTTAGGCACTCTTTAATGCCTTGCCTTTTCTGGGAAAAGAAAATACCGTCCCTCTTCCCTGGCACTTGGAGGCCCTCTGTGGCTTGCTCTGGGACCTCTGGGACCTCATCTTCCTCCACTCTCCCCACCCAAACAAGCTGTGCCCCATCATCCTCCCATTATCCGTGTCCTCCCCTGCTCTGGACCATTGCCCACGCTGTCGCCTCCACCTGAGACCTTCTCCCCTCCCCCTTTTTTTAAAGTTAAACAGTAATTTATTGAGAGCCTCTGCTTCCTGCTCTTGCTGTCTCTAGGTCACTTTTTCTGCTTGTAGAGCTTGTGTGCTAGCCCCGGGAAGATGGCCGGGGGCAGAGGTGTAGCATACTGCTCAATGAGATCCATAAGGTAGCTGTAACTCTTCTTCATTCTGCATGTACACACCTGGCAGATTCAGCTCCTCGTGTAATGCCTTCACCGGGCTGCCTTCTCGGCCTCCTTCTGCCCATAATTCTCCCACAGGATCTGGCACTGTTCTGGAGAGGTTTGTTGCAAACATTGAACCACCAGCCAGCTGCCAATCTTGCCCATCAAACTGGGGTTCCCAAAGACGTTAAGGTAATCATCTGAAATCTGAAAGAACTCTCCCATCTCCAGCAGGGTCTTCTGGCATTAGCATGCTCCTTCTCTCTGTCAGTGCCCGTCGTCTGTATGGCAGCAGTGACAAGAAGATAGAAGGAGTAGAAAGCTATCTTGTACTTGACGATAGATTTGTGCCTCTTTTTAGTGAATCTGCCAAGATCCATGTTGCCCTGTGGGGCTGCAATGAGGTCCAGAGTTTCATATCAAGCCTCAGTGTCTCCTCCGTGGAGAAGCCTTCCCTGGTCATCCTGTCCAAGGAGCTTCCTGGGTTACTCCATTTACTCCATCCCATCACCTTTCCATTTCCTTCCTAGGGGGAATCCCTATTGATTATCACCTTATTGATTATGTGTTTGGTTATTGAGTCCTGCCTCTCTCTCTAGAAAGCTAGTTCCACATCAGATTGCACTGGTCTCGTCTACTCCTGGGTATCCACGGTGCCTGGCCAGTGCTCAACAGATGTTAATAAGTGAAAGTGTAAAAGTAAATACATAAGAAGAATGAATGGATGGTCTCTCTATCTATCCCAGGCAACTTTTTTATCTATGAGGAGACACAAATATGATCATATTCTTCTTCAAGTCTTTGTAAAAAGCCCCCAGTTGTGTACCAATGTGTGACGACCACAGCTGTACAGGAGCCAGTTAGTAAATGTCAGTGAGAGAGAGAGGGCGTGTGGACGTTTGGGGGTGGTGAGGACTGTGGCCAACAGCAGCATTCAGGCTCTCTCTAAAGGGCTTGGTGGCCACTGAATTTCTGCCTCTTCATGCCATGGGCAGTGCTGGGCCCGGGTGACCAGGGCATCTGATTTTTCTCAAGAAGTCAGAAATCTTGATTTTCTTGTGACATCTCTACTTTTATAATGCTGACAACTAACTGGGCTTAAAGACTGTAGAACCAGCACAGCAGGGACAAAATGCCCTATTCCAGGGCCTGAATTCAGCCACAGTCACCAGTCTTCAGGATAAGCCTGAACTCCTTTGCCATCCTTATCAGTTGCTTCATGATCTGGCCATATCTTTTATCCTCCGTCCCCTCCTCCCTCCCTCTGTCTCCTGTGCCTAGAATCCCACGCTTGCTCCCCTCATACACACACTTAGTTTTCCCGGCTAATTTCCTTGCATCCTTCGAGAGTCCCGTGCTCCACCCAGAAGCCCTCCTTGGCCTCTCCAAGTCCCTCCTCCTCGAGGAACCCACAGACTGTGTGTCTCTCCCTTGCGCTTTCTCCCTGTGCTCCGTCATGTGTTTCTCGTCTCCGCACTATGTTGAGGGCCCCCAGGGGCTGGGGACTGTGCTCTGGTTCTGTTGTATGACGTGAGGCTCACGGGGAGAGAGAGGAGGCTTTGGCTGTGGAAAGACTTAAGGGTGAATCAAGCTCACCCTTCAGGATACTGATTTGTGTCTCACCTCTTGGTTTCTTTGTCTGTAAACCTAAGTTAACTAGCCACCTGACCCCACTCTTGTGAAGATAAGATGAGACAATGAAGGGAGGATGGATATTAGTGTCTGGCACACAGCAAGTGCTCAATAAATAAAGGTAATTACTGTGAACTCCCCAAAGTCAGATGGACTATCTGATGTGTAGTAGGCAGGGAATAAATGTTTGTTGGCTGAGTGAATGGGGGCACATTTTGGGCCGTGGCCCTGAATTACTGGCTCCTAAAGAGGAAGTCAGCCTCCTCTTTCCTGACTTGACAAGCTTCCTCCACGCTTTCCTGCAGTCCCCATGCCGCCCTCTGGGGCTGGCCGCTCCTGACCTCCCCATCCTTCTGCCGCCCATCCAGGTCCTCCGGGCACATTCAGACCTGCCCATCACTCTGCAGTCTGGGGTCCCTCGAGGTGCTAGCAAGACTCGGGACCCCTGGAGGCTCTCTCTCAGCTAACAGCTGCTCACGTATGATAATAAACAGAACTCATGTCTTTGTTTTGGACATTTCCCAGTTTTTTCCAACTTTTTGGTGTTGAGGAAAGACAATTCTCTCAGCAGGAGAGGTCTGGAGGATAGCGTCTACTAACCGTGGTCAGCAAAATTTTTGCATTCAGATTTACTGCTTGTGATTAACTTGCGTGTAGGACAATTTGCCTCTACATGGAGGTAGCCCCTTCCCATAATTCTGTTAGTTAACTCATAGGGCAAACTCATCAAATGACCAGCACAGCAGTCACCAATGTCTCTCGTTTGCTGTACCAGCACTGTCCTAGGCCTCTTCCTACCCAAACCTCCCACCAGCCACCCACCATCTCTACTTCCTCAAGCCATGCCTTTAGTGACATTTTGGACAATGTCTCTGTTTGTTTCCTAGGGTTTCCAGAACAAAGTACCACAAACTGAGTGGCTTAAAATAACAGACATTTATTCTCTCAGAGTTCGGGAAGCTGGAAGTCCAAAATCAAGTGTCAGCAGAGCCCTGCTCCCTCTGAAGGCTCTAGGGGAGGACTTGTCTTGCCTCTTCCCACTCTGGTAGCCCCAGGCATTCCTTGGCTTGTGGCAGCGTCACTCCAGTCTTTGCCTCTGTCTTCACATGGCCTTCTCCCTGTGTGTTCTATGTCCTCACACAGTCATCTTCATATAAGGGCACAAGTCATATTGGATCAGGAGCCCACCCTAATCCAATATGACCTCATCTCAACCATTATATCCGCAATGACGCTCTTTCCAAATAAAGTCACATTTACAGATCGTGGGGGGTTGGACATCCACATATATTTTGGAGGGATGCAATTCAACTCATGACTGTGCTCTAATCAAGAAATGCTCAAATGTTGAAATCTTAAACTGCAGCATCTTGTTTTCTGGTGACAATCTTAATCCTCTTTCCTGTGCTGCCCGTAAATCCTCTGCCCCCTCTGCAGTCTCCTCATTTCCGCAGTCTCATCCTCACTCTTAGAAGACGATGTTGCCTTCTTGTTTCCAGTGAGAATCGGAAGGCTGGAGGTAAAGATTGTCGGTCCTCTGCCCAAGGCAGTGCTGGTTTACACCTGTTCCTCCTTCTGCTCGCCAGAGCGCTGAGGTGGACAATATGTTACGGCTGCTCTCTCCACTGGGCATCCTTCCCCTGCCCCATGATCCTGGGGAAGAAGCACCTTTTTTCAGGGCAGCATCCTAAAGGGGATCTTGTCTGGCTCATTCTGTGTCTGAGTTACTCCCTCCAAGGACTACAGTGAGGGCTTGGCGGAAATGAGCACTCTGACCCTCCAGACTGAGAGAATCATGTAGGCATGAAGACTGCTCGTCAGGGCTTCGGAACATGTAGACAGAGCACAGCAAGCCATGGCCCTTCCGCAACCCCCGCCTTGAGGGACCCCCAGCACTTCAGGGCTCATCTTCAGGCAGTGATGGCATTGGCCTGTCCAGGGTGACATCCTGCCAGGACACAGGGAGCCCTGAGTAAGGACTTACCAAACCTCTAATCTTCCCACAGCACCTTCCAGAAACCCAGCGTAAATACCTGACATGGTTTCAAAACCCTGCTCTGAGCAAGCCAAGTCCCTTGGATCTAGAACATGCCAGAGTTCCAGGTACAATTTCTTCCCACCATCTCTACCAGATGTACACCAAACTTCACTGATGCACCTGTGCACAACAAGACCCAGGTGGTGGGACGTGCCATCGGCTGTCAGCAAGGGCTGGCGTGGAGAGGGAGAGCAGGCCTGGCACGGCTGTAGATGCCTTCCTCCGGTTTACCTGCTTTCTTTTTCTGGGCCATGTGATCTGGCTCCATCTGCTTTTTGAGCCCTGACTCCTGCTACTTTCCCCATGTGTGTTCCTGGCGGCCTTAGGAGGAGTGCAGCTCCCTGCGTGCATCGTGCCTTCCTCACCATATTCCTTTGCACGTACTATTTATGCTGATGTTTGCCTCCTGCCTAATTCTGGCTCCTCTTTCCTTCAGTTGAAGTTTCCCTTTCCCCAGACTCGGTTGGGTCTCTTTCATCCCTTCTCGGCATTGTGCATGGTTGTGCTTACCCCCACAGTACCCATGGTACTGGAGCTACTGGTCCTTCTGCTGAAAACCCACCAGAGGCCCCATTTCATCTGCAGAGAAAGCCAAAGTGCCACCCACCGACCTCCCACTGCCTCCTTGTCCCCCGTCCTTCTACTGACCCCTTGCTCCCTCTGCCTTAGCCTCTTCGGTGCTGCTCAGTGCCACTGGCTCTTCTGTCTCTCCCAGGGATCAGCAGACTTTTTCTATAAAGGGTTAGAGAGTAAATATTTTAGGCTTTGCGGTCCACATGGTCTCCACTGCAGCTTTCCAATTCTGCCATTGTAGCGTGAAAGCAGCCATTGCCAATGTGTACATGAATGCCTGTGACTGTGTGCTCATAAAACTTTACTTATGGCCAAAGGGGAGCATTCAGTCCTCAGACTGTAGATTGCCTGCCCCTGTTCTATCTGGAAAGCTCTTACCCCCAGATAATCCACCTGGCCAGCTGGTTTAGCTCCTTCCTGTCTTTGCAGACATGCTACTTTTCAGTGGGATCGCACTCTGTCCACCTTATTTGAAATTGCACCCTCCCCCACCTGGCCCTCTTGACCCTCCTACCACGTTCAGTTTGTGTTCTTAGCTGTTGTGCTCTTTTAGGACTTGTCTTCTTTCCTCCACTAGAAAGAAAGTCCCCCAATGGCGAGGCTCATGGGTTTTGTTCACTCATGTGCCCCACACGCTTTCAACAGTGCTGGACTCATAGGGAGCACCCAATACGTTTTTTGAATAAGTGAGTTAACAGATGAGCAATTTACTTCTTTGTTCTCCCCATGAGTTCGTGAATTCTTTGGGGGCAGGGATTATGTGTGAGCAATCTTTGTGTGCTCAGTACCTCACATAGTACCTGAAACACAGTTCAGTTTCCATCAATATTTGTTGAATGAGTAACACAGAAGCACAGTTCATAAATAGCAGAAATACGAACCATGTTGTTAAACGAAGGGAACGTGTCATATTGGTTGTAACCCAGAATTAAAAAAAAATAGATTTGTACCTTTGAAACTGATTCAGGTTCAAACATCTTAAAAAAGTCTTCCTTTTGTCATCTCCTTTGGACCCCCATTTTCAACCATTATTTATTCAGTCAATTATCGATTGGATAATGTTCTGGAGGAATTTGAAATTCTGAGTGATGTGTTTGGTAATGAATATAAGTCTCAAAATCAGATTTTCCCCCTGTGCCAATGTCACTCTTAAAACAAATTTATGTGTTTAGAGAAATATCTTAACAGCTTTAATGCATTAAAATATGAATTGTTAGTAACCCTTATTCAATGATTACTGTAAAGCAGGATAATAAGTGTTTAATTGTCTATGCTTAAAATAGAGAAGCTGTAAAACCTGCCTTCAAGAAACTGATAATCAAATTGGGGGAACAGTAAGCCCATGAAAAGGGGGAAATTGACATTTCCAAATTAATGTGGTGCAGATTGAGTTTGTGAGTTGTGAGGGACCTCCATGCTTACACACAGAATAAAACCTCGGGAGGCACATGGAAAAACTAGTTCATAAATGAGCCTTACTAACTCAGCATGGACATCTATGTGGACATCATCTCATTTAATGCTCAGTGACCTGCTTGTTTTCCTTCTCTGGAGGAAACGTTTACGGGTCTGCTGGGTCATCCGGATGAGCTCCACGGCTTCCTCCCTTCTCTGAAATTCCAGCCGTGACCTCAGGTGGAGGCAAACCCACTTGAAATCCACAAGCATTCTCATTTTAACAGTATCATTTTTTTATGAGCTATTATGTTTCTAGTTAAGGATACTTTTTTGTAACAATCTCAATTCTCCTGTTTGAAACGCTTTAATGATGTTAGACAAGTATTAAATACACTTTTTGAGGTCTTTAAAATACATTGATTAACCTCCTAATGATTGAAGATAATTTACCTGGAGGGAGAAAATCCCTCTATGCTTAACTCAAGGAGAGATTGTTCCTGCTTCTCGTGAAGACAGGTGCTTTGTGGAGCTCAGGGCTTCTCCCTGGGAGCAGTACTGCCTCTTGGTGGTCCAGGCATGGCCAGGCTGCGGTGAGTCCACTGGGCTCCGTCCTGGGGATGGTGAGAGCCCTGTTGGCAAAGTCTATGCAGCCTCGTCCCTAAAGGTGTTAATCGTCCGTGCTAGGCGTCCTGTGGAGGGATGACATTTGCTAAGGCAGGACATTCATAAATGGAAGTGGAGTTCACAGAACAAGCAAAATAAAGACAAATGGGGTCTGGGAATGAAGTGTATTTGTCTGAGAGAACTAAAGTATTTATCAAGGAAAATAATCTTGGTAAAACCAGAACGAGCATCTGGATTGCATAGTCAGCAGCCTAGTTTTGTATTTTACCAACCAAGCATCTGGGGAAATGTTTAAAAAGGGGCGTCATTGTGCACCCAGTACTGCAGCTGCAAGGCTGAAGGCTGACATCTAACGCCCAAAGTTTCAACTCGCTGGGTGATGAGACCTGGACTTGGAGCTGCGACACAGCACCATGAGCTGCACTTCTCTACTTTCCAGGCTTCATCCAGCCCCGCAAGGGCACTGGGCAGATTGTCTATCTTGTGTGAGGTGAATATATTTTGGAAATTGTGTTGCAAACCAAAACTGACTATCTTCATAGGGTCTGAAATGATTTTAAATAAATGGCCTCCCTGCGTTCCATCTGCGTGTCCGTGCACCTATTGGAGTCTCTGTTAGCTCCAGTTATTATTTCATGTGCAAGAGAGAGTCACAATGGCTATTTATAATGTGCCAGGTGGGTGGGCAACTCCATGCACACTCATCTGTAATCCTCCACACAGCCCTTCAAGGGAGATGGCATTGTCCTCATTTTAGGGATGAGCAAGCTGAGGTCAGAGAGATTAGCCACTTGAACCAGGCCCACACGGCTGATGTGTAGCTGAGCTAGGATTGGAAGATAGATCCCTCTCCAGAGCTTGCCTCCTTCCCCCTCCATGTGCTCCCAGCCTCCCATCTGTTTAAACACCAACCCCACAACCTGCCTCCACCTCTCTCCTGAGGTCCACATTTTTATGCACAAGCTGCCATGGCAGCAGGATATGGGGACTTTGGAAAAGGGTGACAGTGTTTTCTTGATTAGTAAAGCCTTGCAAAAGGAGATGGAATGAACTGGGATTATTAAACCCAAGCAGAAGAGCCTATGGAATAACTGGACCAGCCCTTTATAGGCACAAAATTTTGGTCACAGGAAGGAGTCACTTGATATGGTGCTCTTTGAAAATAGTGTCATGCTCTGATCCGGTCATTGAGCACAGAGTGCCTCAGAGTTGGGGAGCCACAGAATCCCTTCAGGCTTGTGATGAAGGTTCTATACTTGCCATTAGGTCATTCGGACTTTCAATTTGTACATTTCAAATGAGAATGGATGTATGAGCCCTTCCTTCCCTCATGAAATTATGAGGCCGAAGGTACCAACTGTATATACACTAAGCCATGTGGAGACCTGTGTAAATACACACACACAAATATGCCCCATTGTAGAGACTACAATATATTATGTAGAAATTTACTTGTACTTATATAACCACTCAGGAAACCAGTTCAGTGTTCGCTGTCTAGAGGTCATAAGCAGTTTCCTTGTGACAGTTGTGGGTCCCTCCTGACACCCTGCTGTGATTTATGAACATCGGTCCCTTTCTTTCTCAAAAATGTTCCAGTTTGGACCATAAATCATATTCTCATCCTGTTTACCAGATACCCAGTTCTATGTATTTCAGTAAATATGTCTCCATATTATTCTATTAAACTTTGTGCTTTCCCTCCGTTGATGACCCCTCACATTTTTTTCGTTCACTGCTACGTACTAGATAGTTCAGTCTACGGTGTTCTCATCTTTGTTTTTGACCTGGCCAAGCTCAGCTCAAGAGACAAAGACCAAGCCATCATACAAGTTTACTTATTCTAACTGCATAATATGTAGCTCCATATCCCCTTTCAGTTAAATCTTACATGTTTTCCCCTTAGTCTTTAGAAATATTTTATAGCCATCAAAATGCTCCTAAGATCTTTGAATTCAAGTTAATATTCCAATTAAAAAACTCCTAAGTATTGATATATGGTTCTGCATTCTCAATTATTAATTCTTAAAAGAAGGCAACCTATACATTTAAAATATAAACAGGAAAAAATGAACATGGAAAATAGAAATTTTCTGTTTTGAAAATGCTGAGAAAACCATAGACATGAAATTACTTATAACTGAGCCGAAGGATGTGTGAATTGAGCGAATCTTCAAAGCACAAAGCACAGTGGAAAAGACTGCTGGAGGCTTTGTGCTTGGAGTGGAAAGAGAGAGCAGAGACAACGATGTCTTTGTCACTTTCAGCTCAAACATTTAGTTAGAACAGTTAAAACCATTAGCTAGAATGTTAACGAAGCTCTTATTGACAGAAAGGGATGGAGGAGCCTAGGTGCGAGTTGTGGGGCTTGTAGGGCACATGCTAATGTGGAGGTGACAGTTCTCATTTAGGGAGACAGGACATGTCCCCATGGTACAAGTTGCTCCTACATGAATCAGCAAATCCATGTAAAGACGGTATTTTCAACAGGTCACATTCCCCTAGAAGGAGGAAGAAATTAAGTTGGCTAGAACCATGTTTCAGGTCCTATCAGAAATGTTTTAGCCATGGCTTTTTTTCTGTGAAAAAAAGTGAAAGAAGGACCTGGGATCCAAGACTCACATTACTGTGGTGCCAGTGACCACTAAGGATACACTTGGGGCCACCCTCCCTCACCCCCACCTTTACCTGACCACTGCCGCCACCACACCCACAGGAATTTGGATCATCAGCTTTTCTTTAAAACTCTTCGGTTCCTCTCCAGTGGCAGTAGAAATCCAGACCCCTCACTATGGGTGACTGGCCGGGCCTGGCCTTCTACCTCTTGTCCCATTGGTCCCTTCTACGTTGACTGTAGCTTCATTCCATTCCAGGCCACCCTTTGGTCTTCTCTCAGCCTACTCTCTCTCCTGTTCTTGGCCCGGTGACCCATTCCCAACCTCACATCTGCCTGTCCCTGATGCCCTCCTTTCTCATTCTTGAGTTCACCTCACTGCCCTTGGCCCTCACTGCCCTCATCATCATTGTGATTACTTGTCGCTCTGTGTCTTGTCTCCTCTCGCAGTCCTTGAGGGCGTGGGCTGTGTCTGTCAGTTTACCCCCGAATATGCAGTGCCCAGGAGAGTCCTCACAGGAGGTGGTCAGGGAGTCCCTGAAGATGGAGGATGGCTCTGGCTGGCATTCAGGGCTCCATCGATAGCACAGCCCCTCCATCGTGTTTGGTTCCAGATCCGTTGAAAGGAACACACACCCTAATTTGATATACACAATGCAAAGTTAATGAATAAGCTTGGTAATTAAATACCTAGGAGGTTTACCAATGTGTGTGTTTATTCTAATTTGTATGTTTATGTATATATTCATTACTAATATATATTCATTTACGTACTTAAATAGTGATCTGTATTTTGATGATTAGCAACAAAGTGCTAAGAACTTGACGTGGGTTGCCTTCGATTCTCACAATGATATGCCTATTGGGCATTATTATCACCTTTCTAAGACAGAGGAATCTGAGAATGAATGCTGTTAGAGGACTTGAGTAAGTTTATACAGCCAGTAGGTGGAAGTATTGAGCCATATATACATACACCTCAATACTATATGTATGTATGTATGTGACACACACACACAAGCAAACGTGTATATCCATCCATCCATCCATCTATCTATATCTATCTATCTATCTATCTATATCTATATCTATATCTATATCTATCTATCTTTTACTAGAAATCTTAGGAAATAACTTTATTACATCAGCAGCTTTTAAACCACATTTTACTTTATTTAATTTAATTTTAGTTCAATTGTCCAGTCTTAATAAACACCTAGATGAAATTAGATTTACTTTGAAAGCTGCCACAGCACATTTTCATGTCACTGTGACAAGGGAAACCATGTGCACAGTAAGAGAGAGTCTGAAATCTAGTAATATATATGGAAATGGTTTTGATAATGACTGACACCAACAAATTAGGGAACAGAAAACCCCTGGCTTGCTATGTGTCACATCTAAAGATTGTTTCTATTAACGCCTCTTCTTTTGTGGGATAGCTTGCTATTTTCAAAACTTAGCGTGGCTGTCTTTATGTTCCTCAAATTCTGATTACGTTTAAGCTTAATATATGCATATTTGATTATTCATTATTATTATGTGGAGCTCTACTAAATATAAATTATTGAAAGGGAAATCAAGAGTAAATCATAAAATAATAATTACAGCCACCATTTATTGGCATCTACTATGTACTTACTCTTTAATCCTTACAAGAGGGTAGGTCTTTTGTGCCCTGAATTCTCATACAGAATGAAGGAGCATTCCAGGTGTCAGTGGTCCAGCCCAGCTGGGCTGGGCAGAGCCACAACCCACACAGGCTCCATGCCCAGTCATTGTGTAGCCTGCCTTTAGCAAGTGTATCACAAGGTGGCTTTTGATTGCAAAAGAATTTATGGTAGAGTTTGATTCTAGTAAGATTTTTGTAGAGTTGGAAAATTGGAATTCCATTCTGTCTTTAATATCCATTCTCATGAAGTTAGATATTTGTATATCAAGAGCCTATCAGTAATCTGGTCAGTCATCAGTTGAACCATTTTAACACAGAGCACCTCCAGACTGATGTGGTAGGAACGGAATAGAAAGAATATAGAATGGAAAGATCCATTTGGATGTTCAGCATTTAATTTTACCTGGTCAAAATCTTCTCAAAATTTTTGATGCACTTGATGCTTCTGTTCTCATTACTCACGTTCATTTATATTGTGGGTCTCTTCTCAGTACTCCCATCTGCATGGTCACTATTATGTAAGGAAAGGTGTAGAATGAAATTTCTTATATTATGAAACATAATTCTTATAGCATGACATACTTTGTAGAGCATTCTGTAATCCATAACTCAATATGTTTTACAAACATGGGAAAAAACAATTTCCCCGTGTATATATTTACACATAAGCTGACATATCCTCATGTCTGCTTTTATTTTGAATGAGTTAGCAGCACCCCTTCTATTTGTTTGTACCTCTAATAATAATAAGGAAGTTATTCTCTCTCTCATGCATTCACATCCATTGTAGACAAGAAGACAACGCCTGATTTATGACTTGTTCAATTCACTCAGAAGTGACACATACTAGTTTGTAGAGAATTGCATTTTAACAAGAGACAGAACTTACATAATGGAAGGAAAACAATATGTACCTCATTATGCTGCCTGGTGAAATTCAAACATCCCCTACCTCCAGATTTATATCTATAAATGCAAGTGATATTTGGCTGTCTGTTTCACAATTATTCCTGCTTTTTTTACTATCTTTGGAAAGAGAACAGGATGCTGGCTGAGTTTCAAAAGGCTCTGCTTTCCAAGAAATGGAGCTTCCTGATTTTACAGCAGGTCACCCAGTCAGGGACCCATCATCGTCCTGAAGGACCACTGCAGGGCAGCAGGACATGCCTCCAAAGGTAGCTTAGCTCCCTGACCAAAACGACCTGTAAATGTGTGGGGAATTAAAGAACAACACATACGACACACTAAGCACCAATTCTTTCTTTGTTTTCTCACCAGGAAAAACTGTATTTGAGCATTTCTATCTAAAACACACTTTGTCACGCTACCGTAAAATTGGTTCAGGATGGTTTGAAGAGATGATGGAGCTTCTCTGGGCACAGAGGGAACTGTGGGCCAGTCTCTTTGGCATGACTCCATGTTCCCTTTACTTGAGAAATCCGAAGGGGAGATTGTTCAGTGGATGGACAAGGAACATGGAATAGACACGCTAACAGCCACTCATTGGCACTCTGGGGCTATGGTGGGCGCCATGTGTAACATCATCTCTGGAGTTGGGGCAACAATATCCTTGTTTAATAAGCCCTTGGATTGTTGGCTCCTTCCTCCCACATTTTCTTCTTTCTGTGTCTTTCCTGATGTTTCTGATAGCTGCAGGGTAAACTTTCCTCTGGGCATTTGTCTTCCTCTCTTGTCCCTTCTGAAATCCTTCTCATCTCTCTCCTGAGCAAACCTGCTCATCACTTTGCTTTCTAAAGCATTGTCCAGAATTCCAGCTCCAGTTCTTGAATATTGTTAGTTCTCTTGCAGCCCATTAGGTTTGCAGTGTAGCGGAATGGTAAGTGTATAGGCTCCAAGGTCAGACTGTCTAGATTCAGGACAGAACCACCACCTGCCACACCCGCCATGGCTAGTTCTGTGAACTTGGACAGGTTACTAAGCCCCTGGGCTTTAGTGTCTTCATCTACCAAATGGGAATCACATGGCGCCTACCTCTGTGATTCTTGTGAGTTCAATGAGCATATGCATGTGAAGCACTGAGCCTGGAGCATGGCACAATAGCATTAGCACTCCACATATATTTTTTAATTATAGACCAATCTTCAGCTGGAAGAAACCATGACAGATCTTTTTACTTGGAAACTTCTCACTTTCCTGCTTAAGACTTCCTACATACTAGAGATATTCACTATGTGGTTTTCATGCTGTTTGTCCCCAGGACAGCAGCAGAAGTAGGTGATTGTGAGAGTGCTTGATAAATCTTGTGGACCCCGCCTCATACCTCATCCACCTGTGCTAGTAACCGTAGCCCCAGGCTAGACGCATCCAGTCCTGTGTGTTCTTTCTTTGTTTTCTCCATTTTAGGTAAGGTTTGTGGTTGATGATGAGGATGACGGTGATGATGATGGTTTTTCTTTGTGTTCAGTACAGTGATCAAACTGTAGTCTGGTATATGGGTTATATGAGCCTGGATGCAAGATCTGATCTGAAATGATTGAGCTTTCTGTTTACAATTAGACAGACAGGTGGATATTTTCTTTGGAAACCAAACCTAGTTTTATATTTGTTCCATGTCTTTGCTTTTGGGGTCTACTTCAGCAAGGAATTCTCTTTTGGAGACTCATAGTGAACACAGATTTAAAAATCCCCCCAATATTTTGCTTTATGTTCCAAAAGCACAAATCAGAGATGTGATCTCCTGTTTTTGTGAACATCTCTCTAGGATATTAAAGCATACTGTAGCATAAATATATCTAACTTCATCTCATACATTTTAATTCAATCCAAGTTTGTTTTTTTTAAATACCGTTTTTAGGTTAAAGCAAGCAATCAAACAGTATGACAGTTTATAAATTAAAATCAGTTCTTATTGAATTCTCTATTACTTGATGTACTTAAATGACTTAAGAAAAATGTCATGAACTGAAGAGAAAAGCACATTATGTATACAACTTAGAATATTTATTACAGTTTTAGAATGTAAAGTTGAATTAAATTGAAACATTTGGTGGTGACATCAAATACATATGTTGATCGAAAACTGGCAACAGTCTTTCTGGACAGAAAAATAGAGTAGTTATTGCCGTGTCCATGTCAGCCCCTGAGTCAATGTCTACATTTCAGATCTTAGGAGAGCCTGTTGAGTGTCTTACTCTTCACATTAATGAGTCATCTTGTCACTAAACATATATTTTTTTTAACTGTCCTGTCAATAGCATGTCTATTGGTTCAGTCTCATTGGATCTAGCAACTACAAGGCCAATTGAATTGCCCCCAGAAACTAACTGTCTTTGAAATGTGTCTTTGAGGATATGGTTGTTGTATGTATCTTTCCATTGATTTTAAGCACCAAAGCTCATTGCCATGTTATCCTAATTGCACCATAAAATTCAGACACTTGCTGATTGAATGGAAAGCTCTTAACAATAGAGAAAAGAATAAGAATCCAACCTGATTATTTGAGTTTTTATTTTTCTTACTTTTATTTTTTTTGAGGAAGATTAGCCCTGAGCTAACAACTGCCAGTCCTCTTTTTTGCTGAGGAAGCCTGGCCCTGAGCTAACTTCTGTGCCCATCTTCCTCTACTTTATATGTGGGACGCCTACCACAGCATGGCTTTTGCCAAGTGGTGCCATGTCTGCACCCGGGATCTGAACTGGGCAACCCTGGGCCGCCAAGAAGCGAACGTACGAACTTAACCACTGCGCCACCAGGCCGGGCCCTAGAGTTTTTAAAGACAAATATAAGGGCATATCTGTGTCTGAAAGGGTATCATCTCTATTATCAATGGACTCAAACAGAAAGTTATGGAGGTAACACTTTCAATGCTGTATATAAAATTCAGTTGACAATCTATAAAATTCCTAAACTCCTAATGAGCTTGGTGATTAAGTAATAGTTTTACCATAATTTTGTCATTTCTAAATCCCTATTTTTAAGCTAATTATGAGACCGGAAAGCTGCAAGGCAAGGGCTCCACCTCAGTACACTTCCCCTCTACATGGATTCCCCAGCAACCCAGAAATAAGACAATCAGGGTTGATCTTCACAGTTATATGGTCACCATAGAAACTGGAATTGCTAAAGCTAATTCATGACACTAACCTTATAGTTTCAGTTTTTGTTTCAGTTTTCACAAATGAAAAACATTTTTTATAGTCCTTACCAAAAGCACATAAATTATGTCAAAATCATACTCATGTTTATAAGTAAAATCAAAGAATTTTGCTGTCTTCTACACAAACAAACATGCTATACTCTGGATACATTTCATGTTTGTCATCTCATTCTTTCCCTCTCTTTCTGAAGGTTGTGTAAGAATATACAAAAAAAAGTAACACATACGGCTTTGAAGTGTTCTGCTGCCCATTTTTGATCGTGTAAATGCTATGTAACTTGAGTGCTGCGTCATTAACTCGTGTGGAGTCATGCTGGCAATTTCCCGGCATTTAGAACTGGTGTCCTGAGTTCTACCCAGGAGCCTAGATTGTTAAGCTGCTCATAGCACCTCCCCGTCTCCTAAATGAACCAGGCGTTGTCTACGCAAAACAGTGTCTCCTTGGAAGAAATTCTGAGCAGGAAAAACACAAACAAATATCATATGAATGTTGAGACTTTTCTTCTTTCCTATTGTTTGCAGAACCGAACTTTGTGTCATCTTACGACATCGGGAATTTCACCTACTTCTTTTTTCGAGAAAATGCCGTGGAGCATGACTGTGGGAAAACCGTGTTCTCCCGAGCGGCCCGGGTCTGCAAGAATGACATCGGGGGGCGGTTCCTGCTGGAGGACACCTGGACCACATTCATGAAGGCCCGCCTGAACTGCTCGCGCCCCGGGGAGGTGCCGTTTTACTACAACGAGCTGCAGAGCACCTTCTTCCTGCCCGAGCTCGATCTGATCTACGGCATCTTTACCACCAACGTGTACGTAACCAGAAGTCATTTCTTCCCCTGAAATTCTACTCCTCCTGAATGAATCTGTTGTTCCTTGACCTTAGAGGTTTAAAAGTTGCTTTAAAGGAAATCATTCTTATTTTCCTGGGCTGGCAGCCAAAAATATTTTTGAATATGAATTAAATGTTATGCAAAGTTACGTGATTTCTGAGACTGGTGTTAGAGAAATAAAGCTAAACAAAAACGTTTTGATCTATCCTTCTGTAATAGTGGTATCACATTATTCTTCTATAAAGGTCCCCTTCCTGATTTGCCAGTGTGTTCTGGGGGCTTTCTGAAATGCTGGTACAAATTAGATGTCTTTTTTTTCTGTACACAAGTAAGTCATGCATTTGTGCATAATGAAAGCAGTGTTTTCTGGAAAGTCTGATCTTTAAGATAATGTAATTCTTGCCTGAACCTTGCTCGTATATGAAATGCACATTCTCATTTTTCCAAAGCTTGCATTTTAAACCATTGTTCTAGAAAATGGCTCACTTAAGCCTGCTTTTCTAAAAGGATGATTATAATTTTAAAACATTTCTGAAAAAAATTATCATCTTTTTTCTTGTGAGGAGATACTCCTAGCTTCAGAACGGACGATGTTTGGGCTAGGTGCAGCAAGCACGTCTCCTCACCTTTCGTTCACTCTCAGTCTGGTGGAGTATAGCTCGGCCCCACGCTTTCCCATCTTAGCCTGTTTGTGGTGATAAGACTCAGCAAGATCGCAGCCCACCCCCAGCAATTAAAGGTCGCTTGAGACTCTGAGGCTCTGGGCTCCACTTTCCTCAGCACTGGCAGAGGTGGTGATCACTCTGCAGGGGGGTTCTGGTTGGGATCACCTTTGAAATCTCTAATCTGGTGACCTAACAGTTTAGACAAAAGCCAAATATTTCCGTCCAGAATAAACGATCCAAGGGGCCAGCCCGGTGGCGCAGTGGTTAAGTTCACACATTCTGATTCGGCGATCCAGGGTTTGCCAGTTCGGATCCTGGTTGCAGACCTACACACCACTTGTCAAGCCATACTGTGGCGGGCCTCCCACATAAAATAGAGGAAGATGGGCAAGGATGTCAACTCAGGGCCAGTCTTCTTCAGCAGAAAGAGGAGGATTGGCAGCAGATGTCAGCTCAGGGCTAATCTAATCTTCCTCAAAAAAAAAAAAAAAAAAACCAGAATAAAGGATCTGAATCAGGATAAGCTGAAAGTGGAAAGTGCTGACAGATGGGGTAGGATGACCAAGCATCCTGGTTTTCCTGGGATTGTCCCAGTTTTAGCGTTGACGACAGCTCTGCATCCCAAGAACCTCTCAGTCCTGGAGGAACAGGAACAGCCAGTCTCCCTATGATGTCCGCTGTGCTCCCTAAGACTGTTTAACTTCCTCTTTCATCTTTTCTGCATTAGTAGCCTGCCCATGAATTGCGTTTTTAAAGAGTCACTTTATCTACAACTGACTTGCCTGTCAATCTTTCTCTTCCGCTCTTTCCACGGCTGAACTTCAGTGTGAGTAGTCGCTTGATGATAACGTTCACTCCATGAAGAGTCTTCTTTCTGACATGAAGTTAGAAAAGCAAGACTAAAATGGATGACTCCCCACCCACCCCCGCCCCACCAGGACCATCTTTATTGTTGTAAATCTAGTTTTCAACCCCAGAGGTTATTTTCTCTCCTTGATAAGTTTCTTTTAAAAAATCAATTTATAGTTTCTGAAGTTGATTTGCTTTCCAAAACCTTGTTTAAGAGACAGTGTAGGCCGCACAAGATGAATGTTCGGTTGCTCAGTTGTCATCAATTTTACACACAATAGGAGCCTGGCTTACTTAGCTATTCATTCCCTTGAGTCTGGGCAAAAATGAGCAATTTAAAAAGTTATGTAAGTACCGTGTCTCAGCCATTCTGAGATGGTAAATGGTCAGTTTAGATACTTGAAAAAATAAGTTGCAAACTCTGCCAGACTGTGTGTTTAGTGTCACACATGTCCATCGTGTTGGAAATCACCCAGTATGTAGCATCTATACTGGCAGAGGTAGAATCGCCAGATATTCCCTTTTTCTCTCAAGTACTTACTCTCACTAGGTCTTGGAAGTGAATTTCTGATGCATCCATCTTTAATCCCACTATATGTCCCACCTCTCCTCCCTTTCCTGTCTCGTGTCCCACTCTTGATCTTACATTCTCAGCAGATAACCACGTTCTTCACAAGACTTGCTCCAAACTGAAAGGAAATGAAGGTCAGAGGTGGCCAGTTATTTTCTATCTCAGAATTAGAGGGCTCTAAAATGCGGTGGCTCAGCTTTCTGGTACCTTTGCTCGCAGTTTCGATTGACCTCTGTACATTGGTCAAGGTCTCTCAGCACTGGGAAAGGGGGGTAAAGGTCACTATTCCAGCTCATTCTGTCCCTAGGACTGTGGTTTTCTCAACGCCTTGGGCATGAGTTGGGCTGCAGGAAGCAGTGGACCAGAGCAACGGAGACTCTGAAGGGTTTGCCTTTTTTCCCAAATATGTAAGAATGGTGGCTCCCAGAGAGTAAAGTTGTGAGGGTGGAGTGGGAAAGGGGGAGGGTTTTGATTTCTCTTCCCTCCTTCAGAGATGAAGAGCTCGGAGGAACTTCTCTGCTTTTCTACCCGTGGCTTCCAGGAGACTGAGGAAGCAAACTTTAAGTTCCCCTGTTGTTGGGACTCACCAAGTGGGGACCCCTCCTCCACTTTTACTCACCTGGGCTCTGGAAAAGTTAGGAAGTAATGCGGAGCATTAAATGAAGGCCACGTTATTACCTTGATCGAGGCCAGGTTGGAAGGCATGGTTGAAGGTCTGTTAGCCAAATGGGCATATTTGACCATTTGGCATATTACTGACCCCAGCTCTAAGCAGACTCAGCCATAGGTCACAATAGTCTAGACCTGGCCTCACCTGCCTGCAGGGACAGTGGGGAGGAAGTAAATATGGGATTCTGGCAGGCGGGCCCATCCCAAGAAGAGGAGGGGAAGGGCCACAGCGGAGTCCCCAGGGCCCGCCTCCCTACTCCTTTCACATCACAGCAAGTAAAAGGGCAGAGAGAGGACAGGAGGGCGGGGTGTGTGTGTGTATGTGTGTACACACATATATGCTGCACCAGCGGTACTCTGCTCACCCAACGCCTGTCTGCGGTGCTCAGACTGGCAGCCAGTGGGGCATCCAGGGATCTCTGGGCTGACAGCAGAATCGCAGGGCAGACCCACTCAGAGCGAGTGAACGCAGGGACCAGGGGAATGGGCTGCCAGCAGGAGGAGAATAAGTTTCTGCCCTTCCTGGAAAGTCGCATAGCAGTGAGGTCCAGGGCAAAACTCTGGGGCCCTGTGAAGAGCAGGTGCAAATCCTTTACTTCCCCTCAGCCTGGGACTTCGGGTAAGTAAGCTCCCTGTGCCTTCGCTCATCTGTGACATCAGGCTGAGGAATAAGATGGTCCCCATAAAGTGCTTATCAGGGGCTTCAGAGGAGAGCGTTATTATTAACGCTCCGCCTTGACTGTGCCTGGGGAGAGCCCTCCTGTTTGTCTGGTCACTCCTGCTCTAAAGTATTGGTTCTCCTGCTCTTACTAAAGCCCAGTCATGTGTTAAAGGCTGCTTCTTCCCTGCATTTTTTGACAAATTCCCATGTGCTTCTTTTCCGAGGGCAATGAGAAGAAGAGTAACAGCATCAATATGAATGACTCCTGTTTAACCTCTGTCATGTCATCCGCCCGCAGTGGGGGTGCGCATGCTTCCTTCCAGACTCTCTTCTTTGTTCCAGAGGGCACGCCCCCTGCCCTCAAGGCTCTCACCTTCCCCTGGAGGTGTTTTAATACTGTCCACTTCATGCAGACCTCAAACAAAGGATTCAAAATCCTGCTCTTTGGAGCCAAACTGCCTGGGTTCAAGTCCACCTCTGCCATTCAGTAGCTGGATGACTTTGGGTGGGTGTCTTGACTTCACTGTGCCCCATTCTCCTTATCAGTGAATTTCCCTTACCTTATGAAGATTAAATGAACTGCAATTTGTAAAGCCTTTGGGATGATGTCTGCATCTACTCAGTGTTTGTCAACTAAACCAAGTGTAAGGTAGATGTTTCCATTTTGGAGTTTCTGTGACTTTTCCTTTGAGTCAGGAAAAACAATTGATAAGTGGACACAATATTGGCTAAGATCATTAATATGGAATTTTAAAAACAGAGCTGAGCTCAAAATGCCGATTTATTTAACCAAAACATACTTTACTGTTTCCACGTGGTGAACTTCCGAGAGCCTGTGGTTTCCAACTCTCTGTGGAGCCCGCATTCTAATTAAGGCTTCGAGATTCCCCATGTCCACGCTGTGTCAGACTTTTCTCTCTGACCCTTTGAATTTAAAATGCTTGCTAAATTAAAAAGATATATGAAGGTCTCTGACAGCCACTTTTTGCAAAATGCTTTTAGTTGATTATGTTTTAAAGGATTACAAATAAACACAAATATCTGGGGATTTGAAAAAAAAGAAGATTGCCTGCTGACAGCTAAGGAACCAGATGAATGAGTGGGAAGGGAGCCATGCTGGCCTGATAGGTGGCTCCATCCACTGGAGGAGAAAGGCTTTTTCCTCCAGAATTTAAAAGGCGAAACATGCAGCTCTTCAGCGTCCTTTGTCACTTCTGTTTTGGCTGAGTGAATTAATTCCATCCAGCAGGATTACAAGTGTCATAACTGCTAAATATCCTTGTTTCTGCATTGAAGTATTTGTTCCTCCACAAGGAAACCACAGGGAACACCAGTCACTGCTCCAGCCTCATCCTTGTGGGGTGTTCAGGAGACTGTTCCTGAGGTCCTCTAGAAGGTGCTGCCACTGCACGGTGTCTGAGGGTGTGCAGGCAGGACAGTGGTCCCTGCTGGGCTCTCTGACCTGCTTTCTCCTTTCTCTTCCTTGGCTCCCCAGGAACAGCATCGCCGCCTCTGCCGTGTGCGTCTTCAACCTGAGTGCCATCTCGCAGGCCTTCAACGGGCCCTTCAAATACCAGGAGAACTCACGCTCCGCCTGGCTGCCCTATCCCAACCCCAACCCCAACTTCCAGGTAATTTCAGGGGGCTAAGGGTCATTCCCCACAGAAAGCATGCGGAAACCTTGTGTAGATGGCTGGGACAGCTTAAACCCCTGGTATATACACAACGCAGCTGTGAGCCCCTGCCCGCCCTTGGACGGTCCCTCACTGGCTGGGCTCATGTAAATAGACCGAGGGCTTTTGTCAGCTGAGGCGCCCAGACTGAAAAAGGGCCTTTGTCAGCTGTGACGCCGGGGGCTGGACTGAGAAAGGCCAGCACAATGCAGCAGGTTGGGATTGCAAGCTTCAATTAGTACTAATGATGACGGCCTCTGTGTCCCAGAAGCTCTGATTTGTTAATGATGCTCTCATGAATGGGGTCCGGGATGCAGAGCAGTGGAGACGCACAAACACAGTTAGAGCTTTAATTGCTGAATGTGGCGAGATTTCCTGTTGGGGCGAACGAGATGTGATTTGGGGGGAAAAGAAGAGAAGATGGAGGCCATTTATTTATAAATCACAAGTTTACAGGCTGTCCAAGTTATAAGGGGCTCTGTACACCATCTCCCCTCATCTCCCCATGTTCAGAAGAAGCTGAGATCCGAAGAGATTAAGCGGTTTGCTCATGTTTGGTTGGTCAGCATCTGTATTCGTCTGCTTGGGCCGCCATAACAAATTACCACAGACTGGATGGCTTGAACAATAGACATTTATTTTCTCACCGTTCTGGAGGCTAGAATTCCAAGATCAAGGTTCTGGCCAATTCAGTTTCTGGTGAGAGCTCTCTTCCTTGCTTGTAGATGGCTACCTTCTCGCTTTCTCCAGTGTGGCTTTTTCTCAATGAGCATGGAGAGACACTTAATTCTAGGGGATCAGGGTGCCACCCCTGTGACTTCACTTAACCCTAATTACTTCCTTAGAGGCCTCATCTCTAAATATTACCGCATGGAGGGTGAGGGCTTCAACATAGGAATTTGGGGGAGACAAACATTCAGTCCACAATGGCAGGCTTCCCTTGAGGGCCTCTCTTCTGCTAGAATTTTCATAGGCTCATCTTCATCATCATCATCATAGGTGTAAATTTGAGTATGACCAAGTTCAAGCACTGTGCTCCCTGCTTCACATGCATCATGTTGCATGCTGCCACACTGCTGTGATCAGTCATGACTTTTCCACAGACAGAGAAGGGTGTTGAGTCTCAGGACTCATAATTGGGCCAAGGACACAGGCTGATTAGTGGCCAAGCTGGGATCCCAACCCCAGTCCTCAGATGCAAAGCTGCAACCTGTTCCAACTAAAGGACCATTAGTTATCATGAGTAATCTGTAGTAGAACTGGGTCCTGCATCCAGACCTCAAAATTCTGGTTGGCTTATCATCTGAATACATAAAAACTTTGACTTTTGAAAAAACTGGGAGTATGGAAAGCTTCAATTATTTTATGGTTTACTTGGAGTTTGGCAGGACCATTCAATTCTAATTGTTTTGAGAGGGTTTCTTGTCATTGTTATTGTTTTTTTAATTTTTGAAAGAGCATGGGACTGTGAATAAGATGGCTGATTTACACTGCTTTACCATTTACTGCTTTATTTGGGCAATTTCTTTAGCATTTTCTATCATATTTTCATCAAAAAATGAGGAAGGAGGTATGTAAATGCACAGGACTATGTTAGAATAAATTCTGATAACATTGATTAATGTGCCTTGTTTACTGTATAATGTATTTGATGAAGATGACCCTTAGGGACCATTTATTGGATGCCTTCTGGGTGTCACATTGGTGTAAATGCTTTATATGCTTTGTCTCCTTTTCATTCTCAGCAGCTCTGTAAGGTAGGCATCTTTATCCACACTGCAGAAGTCATGAAACCAATTGATCAGATTTGTATTTGTTATCTTGCTACTAAGAAAGTTCAGTACTGGACAAAGAAATTCACATTCTGGGTCAGGCAAGCTCACGGTTTAGTGGGAACCAAACATGAGGTGGTCATTTGTCCTGATGACGTGTATGGTTTATGTAATTATTAACTGAACACTGACTCTCTTTGCCCTTTTGTTGAGTTTCTGCCTCTAAATCCCACCCATGTCCCCGGATATTGGGGCAAAATGTAACTGTTATGAAGGCCTTTTGCAAAATCTTGAAGGCGAACTGTATCATTCCCTTTAAGAAAGTCCATTGTAAAATCCTGAAGGTTAAAAAAAATTAACAAAAGGATGCTCTCTATACTTATAGTGTACTTTTAACATCTTGATGTTTCTTTTGCAAAAGTATTCATGATGAATGGTGACTTATAAATTCTGTGATGCCTTACCACCTCCAGGCAGTGGATAACTTTTAGTCCCTTTGTGTGGATGTATTTGCAGCACACAGCAAATTCCTTCATTTCCTAAGCTATGGCATCTGGTTTTATAATGCCGGTGTCACACTGAAGGGCTTACTCCTCTTTATGAGAAGGGAGTAAGTCCATGCAGTAAATGAAGCATGCAGAAATGTGGCGTGCATTTCAGACAGGAAGCTTGCTTAGTTGAGTTTGTCTTCTTTGCTAGAATTCAAGACTTGCGGGGAAGTGAAGTTATAGATTATGGTGATTCTTTGTATAACTGCTGGTACAAATATGTACCAAGTGCTTTCTTTTGGTTTACCATATTTGATAACCATGCTAGGGTAGGCATCCTTCCTGACATCCATAAGACCATCTAGACTGACATAGAGTGGGAATATGTTTTGGACTAAGGATCCTGCCGCTAGTTGTTTATAAAGGGCCTTATGTCTGCAATAACCAACAGTGAGAAGTGGTTAGATTTTTTTTCACTCTTGTTTGCCTACTGACATTTGGAATTTTATGTAGCAGTAATATATTAGAAACAGCTAATTAATTAGAAGAGCAGAAATGTGATGGAGGTTCAGGAAGAAGAATGGGTTAGGAGGGACAGGGCATAATTTTTCAAAATTTGATACAGAAATCCTAATTGAAAACAATAACAAAACAACAAAAAAACTATTTAGTATTTTTATCAGTTGCAATCTAGAAACCACTGTTGGTGGTGCTGTAATGTCTGTTCTGTTAGAGGCTGCAGTCCTCGAAGTTATCCAAACCTTGGGCCTCACTATAAAAAGCATCAGTCACTAATGGAAAACATCATCCAGACCCCATGGTGTAGCTGTGGTGGGACAGACTCCAGAATTTTCTGTGCAGTTTTGATTACCACCAATCAGAAATAAGAGAGCCAAAATGGAAAATAGACCCTCAGAAATGGTCAAGCAGATGAGGAGGGTGTTGTTGGAGGACCAAGTGAAGGGATGTGGCCATGTTCTCAGGACCTTTGATACACAGTGTTTGCAGCAAGATGAGAGGGAGCAAGGGAGCCAGTGGGCGAAGGGTACCATTAAAATCGGGCACTCTCAGCGTGAGGCGAGGTGATGTGGACTTGACTCCAAGCGCCTGACGTGCTTGGCTGAGGAGATGGATCTCTTGTCCTTGAAACAAGTAAATAAACAAAAATGCAAGTATCATTGTATTGAAAAATTAGTGGAATTATTGGCCTTATTACTTTCAGAGATGTTAGCGAGACAACCCTTGTGAGTTGTAAGCCACATGAGGGCGATGACTGTGTTTTTACTATTTTATTGTTTTCTTCTTACACAGAGTCCCCAGGGTGCCACACACACACTGCGGGAGGCCAGTGTATAAGGCAGAGCTAGAGAATTGGCAGCCTGTTAGAGAGTTGGGTGGGTTAGTTATGATCCAATAAATATACACTATAAATTTAAATAGCTTTCAAAATATTTGAAAAAGAATCCTTGGATGAGATATTTATTATAGGCTGCAAACAAATGCCAAGATATAGTAGAGTATAGTTCAAAACCAGTTCTTGGCTAATGATTCTCTCACCACAGTTCCAGTGTATAGGAGTTTCTTCCAGACCACTAGGCAAGCAATTCTCTGACGCCAGCTGGGTGTCCTACAATTCAGCTCAATTCCTACACTATCTACCTGGAGACAGCAACAGATCCTATAGGTTAAGGGCTCTGTCCCACAAGACTGACCCCCGCCCCCTGCCAGACACCAATCACAAACCCAGGTTGTCACCTGTGCTTCTTACCAACTGGCTATAGATTGGAGGTTCCAATGACCTCCCCTCCTTAGGTTCCATTAATTTGCTCAGAACTCAGAAAGATTTTACTTACTAGATTATCAGTTTGTTATAGAAGGACGTAACTCAGGAACAGCCAAATGGAAAAGATGCATAGGGCAAGGTATGGGGAAGGGGCATGGGGCTTCCATGCTCTCTTCAGGCATGGCACTCTCCCCAAATCTCCATGTCTTCACCAATCCGGAAGCTCTCTGAATCACATCCTTTTGGGTTTTTATGGAGGCTTCATTACATAGTCATGATTGATTAAATCGTTGCCCACTGGTGGCTGAACTCAATCTCCGGCCCCTCTCCCCTCCCCAGATGTGGAGGTTGAGAGGTACTGAAAGTTCCAACCCTCTAATGCTATGATTGGGTCTCCTGGCAACCAGCTTCCATCCCTAAGTGTGGTCCAAAAGTCACCTCATTGACATAATATAGAACACCTTTATTGCTGTCATCACTTAGGAAATTCCCATAATTTTAGGAGCTCTGTGCCAGAAATGAGATGAAGACTAACTATATGTTTCTTATTACAAATCACAGTATGACAGTGGCAATTCAGGTCGGTGACTTGAATAAGATATTAGGTCCAGGAGTAAAATCTACAAAAGTGGTCAGTGGTCCTGCTATGCAGCTCCAGCCCTGAGGCCTCCCTGCTTTCCCAGATCTCCAGATTCCACAAAGGCAGCAAGGGCTCCTCAATTTTACTCATATTATGTCTCCAGATTTTTATGATGCCAATTTTTTAAAAAACGCTGTGTGTACAAAACAAAATCTGTGCACAAAACTTCCTCCCAGCAGGCAGATAGCTAATTGCCACTGGTGCCTTAAGTGCTGCCAATGATTTGAAGAAGACTAAAACATCAAACCCAAAGTCACTCTCAGAACTAGAGCTCACCTGGATAGACTTCAGATCTGGTAGAGCTCTTTCATTTTGTAACATGTTTGTTAACAGGCAATGTCCCTGTCCTCCAAGTGTTACCATTGAATACGATAATTATGTAAGGTCTCCTAGCACAGGCCCCCTGCCCCCAAAGCAACCGCTTGTGTATTCACCCCATTGATCCTTTCCTTCCTTTATTTGTTCATTTCCGTCTGGCTGCTGCCGCTCAATGGACCATGGAATTGCTGTCCTGCTCTAAGAGGAATGCTTTGACCATTTACCATTAGTTGAATGGCTTCTCTGTGCGAGGCACACTGTCTTGTTCCTTGGCATTTACAAGCACTTTCAATTAATTTACAAATGCTCCCCGCCGGTCATCTCAGTTGGTCTCACGACAGCCCTGTGAAGTGAGCAGAGAAGTATTTTTCTAGCCGCTTTACAGGTCAAGAGACAGAGGCGGAGAGGCAGTGCCTCACCTGAGACCGCGTGGCCCCTGAGTGATGGAGTGGAACCCTTCACTGGACCTCATGTGGTCCCATCACATGGCACAAGGGGTGGCCCTGCAAGGATATGACATTAGACTAGGAACTGGACCATACTTAAAATCCATTTCATTCCAAGATTCTCTAACTCTACCATTGGCCTATCGTTTTATGGCGCATGGGGCATTTTATCAAGTGCTACAAAAATATCATCTACTTTTAAAAAGCCATTTCCATCTTACACTTCTGCGCTTCTAACCTGTTATAACACCAAGTATTAGAAATGACATTTTATAAATGGTGGTTTCAGATGATGTGGACGGGGAAATTCATTTCCAGCAAACCTGCTTATATGGAGTTCTGCTGAGGATCCGCCTTTCTTGGTACCAAGATTTCAAGTGTATGAAAGAAACGAGAATGGCTGGTGGTAACTTTCTGATTCTGTGCTCCGTCCCAGGAAAGCTTTGTTTTATTTCCTCTTTTTACCTCATTTTTGCCAAAAACCCTCCTACACATAAAACCTGCCAGCCTCTCTGCGACACAGCTCTGAATTAATTCCCAGCAATTTCCGGGTCTAAGTTTTTCCTGAATGTGCCAGATTCATCTCTTGATGTTTCCTCTATCTGAAAATCTCTTTCCTTCTTTCTTCCTTCATAGACTTCTCTCTCCCCATCTCCCTCCGTTTCTCACTTCCTTTATCTCCTTATCCCTCTCTCTTCTTGCAAATTTACCACGTTATTTCTCAGATGGCTAGACTTTAAACAAAATTTTTGTTTCTTCCAGCTTGGAATAGAAACACAAGCAATAAGGTCAGCATGGTGCTTTTGTAGCCATGAGAATGATGTCAGAATAATGTTACATAAATTACAGATGAAAATGATGGCCTAGTTCTATCTCCAGGGAATCCATACGTTGCTTACAGAACCACTGTTCCAATAGGAAAATTAATAAGTCTATGTGGTGTATTTGATTGCTGCATTTTCAGTCTGGGCACCTGATTTATCAGACAGATATAATAGCGTACATTTAGCCAGACAGCTCCCAAGTGACTCAGCAGGTGATGAGGAGTTTTGATGCATATGCTGTTCAGATTAAAGTTAGCAATGACTCCTCCACTTTACCTTCCGATCGTTCATTTTATGGTAGAGCTGAGAGAGTCCCCAAATATGATGAGTTCAAATCTGAAATGAAAGGGACACTAGGAGGGGACTTTGAGGAAAATGGAGAAGTTGGCATGTTTGCACCTTTCAGGTACTCAGTTTCCAAGTGTGCCCCCGTCTGGGTGGCCAGGATCAGCTGTAGGTGCGCAGATGGCTGGTTCCATTAATGGCCTGTCTTCCCTCGCAGTGCGGCACGGTGGACCAAGGTCTGTACGTGAACCTGACGGAAAGGAACCTGCAGGATGCTCAGAAGTTCATCCTGATGCATGAGGTGGTGCAGCCAGTGACTGCAGTGCCCTCCTTCATGGAGGACAACAGCCGCTTTTCCCACCTGGCCGTCGACGTGGTGCAGGGCAGGGACGTGCTCGTCCACATCATCTATTTGGCCACAGGTAGGAATTCTCCTCTCCTTGAAGACTTTTCTACCATCTTCTGATTTGAGTTCTAAACATATTATTTCAATGTCAAGCTTTGGGTCTGTCTGCTTTCCTCACAAGAAGCAAAACCTGTGATGCCCCCTTATCATCATCATCCTCTCGGCTTCCTAGTGTAAATCTTAATTTCGCTCTCTCTTTTCACTACATTAGTCATAATTTTAATTGGAAAGACAATGCCTAGTTTCTTAACTATTGTTCCTTAACTGCTTATAACATAAATCTCTTCTTGGCAAGGCCATTTTAATTTGGAAATTTAAGACAGTGGAATTTGTGGGAGGACATTGCTGGGTGAAGTATTTTCCTGGGATTGCATAGTGATTTCTGATTGGTTCAAAAACAGTGCTCACAGCAAGATATTCCTGTTGTAGGATGGCACATAGAAGCATTCCAAAGAATATGTTTGGGGGCACAAATAACAAAACATTTTACAGAAAACATAGGCAACAATGTTTATCAAATTATCAGTGACAGCTAGACCTGTTCACTTTCCAAGTAACTCACGTATTGCAGGCACGTTCCATCTCAGTTTATGATACAGACAGTGAACGGTGCCTGAGGCCAGCCTCAGTGGCCCTCAGTTCACACACTTGCCCAGCTTTTTCTTGCCTTCAGGCCCTCCCCTATAGAGCTTCCTCACTGTGGAATCTGCCCCCATCCCCACATCTTCTGTCCAGTGTTCTGCATAATTGGCAGAATATTTCTCACAGAGTACGATTTCCATTCTTGTTGTTGTTGATAATGTATCTATCAGTTGGTTGATTTTATTTGTGACGTCACTAAGATTGATTGAATTGTTGCTATTTTGTGGTTCCTCTGAGCACTGATGAGTAAGATGGTGGACAGACTGGCAGCATCCTGCTCCCCTGGAGCTTCAGATAATAAACCACCCACTGAGGAAAATGTGAGAGAGGTGATGACCAGCTACACAGTGGATGTGAGGAAACTGATGGGGTAGCGGGAGATAGGGAGGCTCCTGTTCTTGGCTGGTGAGGATCGGCCAGAGATGACATTTAAGCTAAGAGCTGACTGGGGAGGAAGAACTGGCCATGCATGAGGAGGGAACAGTAAAGGGGCCAGATGCAGGAGCGGTCAGCTGTGGACAGTGCTGCCCTGTGGTCCAGTAAGGTAGGAACAGAGATGTGAACATCAGATTGGCAAATGGAAGCCGCTGGTATCCCTAAAGGCCAATCTGAGGGAAGAGTGGGGAGGACAAGGAGGGAGTTAGGTGGAAACAGCTACTGTGAGCCGGTCTTCCAGAAGCTGTTCTTTGAAGGGGCTAGAGCATGGGTGCATTAGCCTGAGGTGATGGGAGGTCAAGGAAGGGATTTTTGTTTGTTGTTTGTTTTAACAAAAGACATAGAATTACCATCGCGAGTGTCTGTCTTGCTCACTAGAGTGTAGGGAGGACATGTGTTTCTTTTTCTGCCATTTTTATCCTTAATGCCCCCCAGGGTGCCTGGCATGTGGTAGGTAGAGGAGTGAATGAACTGGACCTTCCCAAGAATTTTCCTACATAAATGTTCTGGTGATGCCACAGAGATTAGGGTCATCTTGGAATTCTAGGAGACAGTTGGGTTCCTCATCAGTACCTGGAGGGGGGATGGTAAAGGGGAGATGGGGCTGATCCTGAGCAGGTCTGGGCAGCTCAGTGCAGCACAGCCTGAGGCCTCAATCCGAGAATTCTGACCTATTCCACCACCAAAGCTATAGAAGGTGATGTTTGCTTCCATGATGAGCTTCTGATGACTTGTTAGGACACTCTCCTTCACTTCAGTTTTGACAAGTGTCTCAGTCAGTTCTGGCTGCTGTAACAAAATGCCATGGATTGCATGGCTTAAACAACAGAAATCTATTTCTCACGGTTCTGGAGCATGGAGGTCCAAGATCAGGGTGCAGCCAAATTGGTTCCTGGGGAGAGCCCTCTTCCTGGTTTGTAGATGGCTGTCTTCTTGCTGTGTCCTCACGTGGTAGAGACAGAGATCATCTCTCTCGTGTCTCTTCTTATCAGGGCACTAATCCCATTCGTGAGGGCTCCACTCGCATGACCGAATTGCCTTCCCAAGGCCCCACCTCCAAATGTCATTGCTTTGAAGATTAGAGTTTCAGCATGAACTTTAGGGGGACACACATTCAGTCCATGGCAATGAGCTCCTTCTTGTAATATTATTTAAAACATACCCACAGGAATAAATATTTGAGGATTTTTGTTACAAATAGTATATTTGAACAGAATCTAAATCAAATCAAAACGAACCAACTTAGATAAATGATAGATCTGAGATGAAATTCTAGTCAACATCTATGGCTTTTTAAACAGTACAGTGTTCTGGAAATTTGTTTGCCCAAGTCTGTTTTGAGTGATCTCATGATTGGGCTTCTGCCCTCCCCTGCCTCCCCCTTCCCCAGCCCCCTCCACACCATAATGAGGGAATGGGCTCAGGCGCAGGAGCCACAGTTATCCCAGGCTGTTGATCCTGTCTCCAGGTGTGCAGCTCTCATTCTTATAGTGATGCACCACATGCCATTCAGCAAATATGTCTTCCAGAGATTCACTTTTTTGTTCTACAGACCTGATTTTTTGCTTTTGTTTTCATCTACTGCCTATTTACAAATTGAGTCATGGCAGACGTCAAGATGTTGCTCACTCAAATTATAGGTTGGCTGATGGGGGAAGATGCCATACATAGAACTCTTCTGCAGTTTCCATGTCTCACTAGTCAGGTTGTTTGTTGAACTCAAGGAGAAGAGGACTTTGCAGTGGGTGAAGCTCCCTTCTGGCAGGGAAACACCCATGGATACACGGAATCCTGAAGAGATCCCTGCTCCAAACCACATGCAGGGAAGGACACACGCACAGAGTCCTTCTGACAGCTGGTTACATAGATGGTATTTAAGTTTGTTTAGACTACCTAGACAATTCTAACTTTAGGACCTCTATAAATTACGAATTTCATGTCTCAACCAAGTTTTGAATCTTTTCATCTCTCTTACAGCACTGAATAATACATTTTGAAGATCTCTTCTTTTGCAAGTTTTAATTCAGAATAAAATGTAATTCAAATTAATTTAATTCAAAATAAAATGAACCAGAATAAAAAGATAAAGTATATCATTTTTTAATGATCCAGCATATAGGTTTCTTCTTGATTTCCAAGGAATTGAAATGTAAAAATGAAACATTATAAAGACTATCCAAAAACTTTAGGAAAGAAGTCATGGAGAAAGAATAAGTGGTGAGCTGAGAATCCATTTGAATTTCAGATAAAGAAAAATTAAGGAGTTCTGTAGAACATGATGGTAAGCAAGGGCTCTGAGAGTTAGTAGAATGTAGTGTGTCCATGAACTTAGAGATGGTCCGTGAATGGGACACCTCCTGAGCACCTCCTCAGATTCTCTTGGTTTTGCTCTATCCTGGACCCTCAGTCATTTGTTCTCTCAGCTGCCCCTGTGGCTGAGAGATTCCTGGGCAGGACCATGAGGTTCTTCCAAATTATGCTGACCAGCTGGTAGCTAGGCCCCTCCTGCAACTTCTGCACTTGGATGAGACTCACTCTGCTGGCATGAAATCTGGCTTCTCAAGCAGGCACTAAAGGGGTTGGGAGATGCGACCCAGAAGTGCAGGCGGTTAACTCCCTGTGAGGTAAGCTTCAACCAATGAGAGGCAAGGTATGGGAAGGAACCAATGAATAAATTTCCTTTCTCTTTTTCCCTCATGGATTGTCCAAAGCAAGGTCTTCACATAGCCAAGCAGATGTCTCTTTGTGGCTCAACATAACGGAGTGGCCCCTTGGTGACACCTCACATGAGATTACTTCCTATTCTTTCCTGCTCCATTTCTTGCATCACTCACACAGCCCTGGGATTGTACCCCTAATAATGCATTAGCTCAATCCTTGCTTCACACTCTGCTTTCTAGGCATCATAGTGAGGGGGAATTTCTCAAGCCTGTAGAGTTGCATGGCTAGAAATATAGGCAGGGAGAGATAAGTTCTATGGACCATGTTAAGAAACTCCGATTTAAATCCAAGTAGAATAATAACAATAAAACTGAAAATTTTGTAAAGAAAGGAAGTAACATGGTTCACTAAATGTTTTCAAAGATTGCTGTCCATGATTCCTAGAGAATGAATTGGAGAATGGCAGCAAGGGTAGAAACAGGGTGAGATTTGGGGTAAAATTTCTTTCTACAACGTCAGTGGGATTTTGCTGCAAGATTCAGCATTATGTAAAAATAAAGTGGTGTTGTACTAACATGTTATTGCATTGTGATTGCGTAATGAAAACTAGTCTGTGGTCAAGGCTATTTCAGTCATAAACGAGGTCCAGGAGGAGGTTAGTGTGGCTGACTTGGCTAGTAGACAGGCAGAGGTGCTGGAGACAATGGCGTGTGTTCTCAGCTGGGGCAGTATTGCCCCCAAGGAGGCAGCAATTAGTTCTTGAGGGGGCTGGCCCAGCGGCACAGTGGTTAAGTTTGCAGTTTTCGCTTCGGCAGCCCAGGGTTTGTCGGTTTGGATCCTGGGTGTGGACCTACGCACCACTTGTCAAGCCGTGCTGTGGCAGACATCCCACATATAAAGCAGAGGAAGATGGGCACAGATGTTAGCTCAGGGCCAATCTTTCTCAGCAAAAAAGAGGAGGATTGGTGGCAGATGTTAGCTGAGGGCTAGTCTTCCTCAAAAAAAAAAAAATTAGTTCTTGATGGAGTAAAAAATCTTATTTTTATGTATAAAGCACAGATATATGTGCAGTGCATAAACACATATACAATCTTTAATGTTAAAATGTCATGAGCTGGAGGACAATTACAGGAACAAAGAATGTGAGAACTTTCTTTGCCAGAAAAAAAGTTTGAGAAACACCACTCTTGGGTATTTTCATGGAGACAAGTTAACAGATTCAGTACATGTCTGGATGTATGCAGAGGTGAGCGGACAGGTAAGACCAAGAATGACTCCTGATTTTTTTTGGTTTGGACAGTTGAGTATTGCCAACACCTTTTCTGAGAAGGGAGAAACTGAAGGTTTCATGTCAAATTCCCCTGGAGAGGATTCAGCATGGAACACAACAGACAGATTGCCTGCTCTCAAAAAGCTTAGAGTATTTTAGAGAGAGATACAAACAACAAAATAGTTACATTAAATGTGGGGGGGGGGGGAATAATAAAGCAGGAAGAAGGAGTAGGAGGAGGCAAGGGTTTCCATGTTAAGAACTCATGTCTAAGGGCAACAAATGAGATCCATCATGTTTAATGATTCTCAGGAGGTGGGAGGTGAAGACTGGAATTTCACTTTCAAGACTTTGGTTTTTTGTAATGAAACACCTGGGCTGTTTTCAGTAGAGATTAAACCCCACGAATCTGGCTTTTATGAATTTATAACACTGATGGGAATCATCTCACTGAGAAGGAAGATTGACTGTGCAAGAGAAGGGGTCACCAAACGGGTGAGGTTTGGAGGGTCGTGAGGGGTTGGGGTCAGCGTCACCCAAGGGAAGAGAAAGGAGATGCTCCCTGCAAGTGGGAGCCCAGCCCTCATGCTGTCCACTTAGCTTTTCCATGAGTACCCTGGAAAATATATAGACAATGACTCTATCCTGCCCTCCCTTTCTTCTCTTCCAAATATATTTTTAATACAGAACATGGCATTTTTATTATTTCCTACTAATCTTTATTGAAATCCATAAGGCTTGTAGAAAATGAGCTTGTAGAAAAAAAACAAAGAAATAAACAATGTTTTGTCTACTCTAGAAATTTCTTCTGCAAGAGTAACAATTGTCAACGAGCTCGACAAAAGCTGAAATCCCATTCCTGACTTTCTTATCTCCCTGTGTATAGATTCTTCCAGAACCTAATTCTTAGCCTTTCAGCTCCCTTTCTAAAGAGAGGTAGATGAGACAGCCAAGAAGGACAGACCTCCACATTCTCTTTCACTAAAGTGTGTAAGACCTGAGAGGCCCTAGGGAGATCATTTCAGGCACCCAACATTAAGTAATACATTTACTGTTGCCATTACTATCAATATCTCCCTCAATATTTATAATCAATTCTGCAGCTACCTAAGTGTCACGGGCAGGCATTCAATTGTGAAAATCCTATACTGGAAAGATGTTTTACAATCACTCCAAATTCTGTCCTTGTCACTGGAAACTGTAAATCCAGGCCTCATCTGGACTTTTTCTGTATGTGCCCATTTATGTAAGGGGTTCCCATAGACCTACAGGGAGCATTATAAAGTTTGAATGCTTATTTGATAACATTTAATGATTTTTTAGTTTAATGATAAAATAATTGTAGTGAATAATAGCAGTGTAGGAAAATACGAATTACCTGGTGTTACAGGTTAAATTGTGTCCGCCCAAAAGATATATTGAAGTCCTAGCCCACCAATATCTCAGAATGTGATCATGTTTGGAAATAGGGTCTTTGCAGATGTAATTAGTTAAGCTTAGATCATACTGGAGCAAGGTGGACCCTTAGTCCTATAGGACTCCTGTCCTTATAAGAAGAAGATAGAGACACACACAGGAAGAATGACATGTGACAACACAGACAGATTGGAATGACGCAGCTGCAAGACAAGGAACACCAGTGGTAGACAGGCACCACCAGAAGCTGGGAAGAGACAAGCAAGGATTTTACCCAGAGTCTCAGGGAGCAGGGCCCTACCGACACCGTGATTTCAGACTTCTAGGCTCCAGAACTGTGAGATAGTAAGTTTCGGTTGCTTTAAGCTATCCAGATCGTGGTATTCTGTTACAGCAGCCCTGGGACACTAATCCACCTGGCTGTGTTGTTTTGCATCTGATCTTCCAGCCAAATTTAAAGAGTAGCCTGGATTTCTCCTGCTCCCCTGACATTTCTCAGTGTCCTGAACTCAATGAACAAAATGAGTATTCAGTGTTAGTTTATGTCAGGCCCAATTAAAATGAAATTCTACTGTTGGAAACAATTAAATATACACCAAACCACTTAAAATGGTATAAACACAACTAATTGTGTTACTAAATATAGGAACACTAATTCTTGTATTTTAATGTGTCTTTTTTTAAAACATCTTTCAGAATAATTTTAGTAGCTTATGCCTACTTTCCCATCCACAAAAAAATACGAAATTTTATGCTGTGAATTAATAAATATCCCAGTTCACTCTAAATGTGATGCAATCCCCTTCTGTCTTCATGGAGTAGCCGATTTTACTGTTTTCTTCTCGGTCTGCTTTCTCTCTCCCTGCCTTTCTTTGTTTTAGACCCATGTAAGTCTTCCTGCCGTCCTCAGGTTCCCCATGATCGGTATTGATCAGAAATCGCCCCAGGTAGTAAAGCATTGCAGTCTGCGGACAAAAGAAATAGCAAGCATTTCTCTTTACCTCATGTTTTCATGTAAATCCTGCCTGATGCACATTTTTGATATAACTCCTTCAGGTTTTGTGGCAGTTCCTGGAGTTTAAACACAGTAGTCTCCTGATCCTGGACCCACTGTCCTCCTGCTCGTACAAGTATCCAGTTAGTAGACTGTTGTTTCTGTGTTAAATGGTGCCATCATTCAACAAGGTTTTAGTAATGTCCCCAAGTTCTCTTGTTTTCGGAAGTCCAAGTCTCCATTTCTGCAGAGGAACATTCGAACCATGTTCTCCATGAATGTTTGGTCAAGTGAATCTAGTGTGGGGCACCAGGTATTGGAGTACATCATTTAGGAACATGCTGAAGCAGTTTTAGCAGATACTTTTCTCCTGGATAACTCACTTATGAGAAGACCCACTTGTCTGCTAATTTGATGGTGAGCCTGCAAGCGTTATTATAAAAAGATTTTTCTAGTTGATCTTAAGAACATAGGTCTCCATAGGTAATAAAACTCCAATTTAATGGCTACTCCATTCTCATCCATTTAATTGGCTATATTAAATACATTTTACAATTGTTACCAACATTTGTTAACTACTTCTCTTCATACAAAAATGCTTCATACAAAATCTCTTTAAAAAGATTTTATCCAAATATATGTATTAACAAAGTATTAAATAGGATATTCAGAGATTTATGTTTTGTGTTCTGTAACTTATCATCATAATCTTAGCAGTTTGAACAACTTATATTGTTATCTCATCGTGTCCATGGGTCAGGAGCCTAGGCACTGCTTACCTGGGTCCTCTGCTCGGGGTCTCACCAGGCTGCAATCAAGACTGGCTAAAGCTGCAGTCTCATCTGAAGGCTTGACCGGTGAAGAATCCACTTCCAAGCTCAATCAGGCTGTTGGCAGAGTTGATTTCCTTTACGACAGTGTGATTGAGGGCTGCTGCTGGCTGTTGGCACAGGCCGCTCTCGTGTCCTGCAGGTCTCCTTATGTTTCTTCCCAAGCAGTCTTCTCCAACCTGACCGCTTACTCCCTCCAGCCTGCAAAGAGCCTCTCTCCTCAGGGAGGGCCCAGTCCCTCTTTTAAAGGTTTGCACCTGATTAAGTCAGGCCCAGGAAGGATAATCCTACTTTGATTAACTCAAAATCAACTGATTTTGGAAATTAATGACCTCTGCAGAATCCTTCCATTGTTGCCGTTATCATGTCACCCAATCCCAGGAGTGACATACTATCATGTTTACAGGTCTGGCCACTCAAAGGGAGAGGGCTGTATAATTAAAGGGACCATCTAAGAAATCTGCCTACCACAGAAGGTCTCTTGATGCTCCCCACCCCACGCATGCTACCCACCCTAACGCTAACCCTAACTCTAACCCTAACCCTGCCCCAAAAAAACAAACAAATGAAAGGGAAAAACCTCAGTCTATAAGCTTGAATTTTGAAAATTTAAAGTTAAATATGAGATGTTTCTCCTTGGGGCAAACAGCTTGTCCTACAGTTATTAGGGTTGTTCAAATTTAAAGAGAAAAACAACTCTTCCTCTGGTTTCAGCTGGCCGATTGGATTGATTATTTGTTCTGTGTCGGAGTATCCAGACCTGGCTGCACTGCTCGTGGCAGAATGAAGTCATTTTCTGTTGGCGCCAGTGCTCCATGAGCACATGGTTACACTGAAAAAAAGTTCTGTAATATAGAAGAGGAGGGCAAGGGAAAATGCCATATATTTCATCTCGGCTTGCACCCCTCCGCCATCTCTGCTCTCTCTCTTCTTTGTACTGTGACCTTCTTTTCCTGATGGAAGGGATAAACACAGCCCTGGCAGAATCCTCCTGATGACCCCCTATAGGCAGTGAGGCAACTGCATCTCTCCTCCAGGGGGCGCTGCCTCTCTGACCCCCAGTTATTCCAGGACCACTGGGGAGCACTGAGGATTCCCACAAAAAATGACTCTCCACTGCTCAGATGGGGCTGACCCAGTGGCGCAGCAGTTGAGTTCACACGTTCTGCTTTGGCCGCCCAAGGTTCACCGGTTCAGATCCCAGGTGCGGACATGACACTGCTTGTCAAGCCATGCTGTGGCAGGCATCCCACGTAGAAAGTAGAGGAAGATGGGGGCACGGATGTTAGCTCAGGGTCAGTCTTCCTCAGAAAAAAGAGGAGGATTGGCAGCAGATGTTAGCTCAGGCCTAATCTTGCTCAAAAAATAAATAAATAAGACTCCCCACTGCTCAGAGTTGACGTGGACACAAAGGATTGGCTTGAGGTTTTGTGATCCCTTCGGGAATGCAAGAAACAGAATTTGAGAACACCACCACACCTCCACATCGCTGGTGGGCATTAGCGTAATGTGTGAAATTGCTGTCAACCGGCCCACCACAGTCATTCTCTGGGCTGTTAAATCAGAAAACAAAATTCTTCTGAGTACCATAAAATCTGGAATAATTTGATTCTGTTATGATGTGTTAGCGAATTGGATCTTTGCCCCAGGAAAACTCGGGCTCCTCTCAGAGGGCCAGAGTGCTGTCGTCTCTCGCCCTCAAAAGGAATGGTGTCTTCAGAGGAAATCTTTTTATAATGATTACCTGTAACATGGAGGACATGGTAACAGGGGCTTTCCAGAGGTGTCCGGCTGCCTGGCCTGAAGCAGAACCACATCTGATCAGAGCAGCCAAATTACTTGTAGGATTGCTTATGCCTTGGTTTTGAACATCTTTATCTATGCACATTCCACCGTCCTTGCTAGCTTGTATATATGTCCCCTGCCTGGCAGTGATGACCAACCATTACTAAGCAGATTTAGGCCTTGGCCTCTAGGTAATTAAATTCTAAAGCAGACAGCAGTGCAGTCAGAAGGATTAGGAAGGAAAAAGTGCCATCTCCACTGCATGATGACATATCATTAACAATGACATTATGTATGGGCTTTCCTCCAGAAGTCATTACACAGCAGAGTGACTGGAAGAAAAAACACCTCATCATTTCTTTGCAAATAAGCCTTCGCAGAAGAGATGTAGGTAGAGAAATCCCTTAGTGTAAAACGAAGAGATTTGACAGACCTGAGAGTAAGAGCGAGCTAAGGTGTAGGGAGCAAGGTGGGCGTATTAATATTGTAATTCCCACCTGGAACCCATTAGAGGAAGCGGACTGTCCCCAGATCGTCATGGTGAATTAACACAGCGCGTTTCCTTCCACCAGGATGCCTGGAGCAAACTGAGATTTGGGGAAACAGCTCGATGGTGGTGCAATTATTGACTGTGGCCGTGTCTGCAAACAAACCTGTTCTGGATGTGGGGAAACTGCGTTTGTCATCCACAGAGATGTCAGCGTCAGAATTTCTTTTAATTTGGTTCTTTCATAAAATAGCATAATCCCACAGCAAGGTTCAAAGGCTGTCCAATTGTTTGTTGCTTTATCATGTTTTCATTATAATGTTTCCTTTTTGAAACATGGAGATGGCTGAACTCATGTTTCTTAAATAGGGTATTTTATAGTCTTTAAACAGAATCGTCTTTACAAAAAGATGCTGCAGAAGTTCTTATGAAGGAACCACACAGTTCTCATAGTGTTAAGAATGGGATGATGTTTCAAGCTAATGTCTTCTGGGGCAAATGTTGTTCCTACCTGTCTGACTTACCCGTTGAATAAATGAACATTTTCCCAGAGACGCTGAGGATGTGACTTTTGCTAATGAGACCCTGTATTAAGAATCAAGGCAGCCTGAACCTAATCAACTCCTAAAGTCAAGAATTCTTGAAATTATAATTATGTAGGCAGCAGCCATTACTCTTGTAGACCAAAGAAAAATCAATATGGAGAAAAAAGTTCCTTCCCCTGTTTTGCATTGGCTGACCTTGGTAAGTACTAAATAAATTCTGAATGAATGGGTGGATGGAAAGCAGGGAGATGTCTGTGCATCTGTCCATCCAGCCATCCTTCCAATCATTTAGCCCCATTGTCATTATTTTAACTAACCCCAAATATGAAAGAAAAAAGAAAGAAAAAACTCTGAGCTTTTAATTTTGTTTCTCCATTTAAGAGCATTCAATGCAAATTAATTAACTTTCTGACCAAGTGAATAATTATCATCACTTTGTGGATTTCTGAAGGCTACAAAAGCTTGACTCTGTTTGAAATTTTTACAGCATTTGGAGATTAAAACAATGCTCAGAAGGGCAGTTCTCTTCATTTATTTTTAGTCTAACTCTCGTGCCCTGAGTATAATGAAACTTATTAAATATGTAATTTTTTTATTTAGAGAATTAAACGTGAGAGAAAGGAAAGGAAAATTTGGTCAAGAAAGAGGATTTCTTTCTTGAACTAGAAAATGTGTTAAGCTTTATTACCATGTGAGGCTAAAATTTTGAGAGTTGTCTACAATTAGTAAAAGTCTCTTAGAGTGACCCTGAGTTAAGACCAGTAGAAAGTGGTTTTCACACCTCCAGAACAGATGTGAGGTTTTTTAGGTCTCAATTTTCATGTATCTGTGCCAATGGTAAAAAAAAAAAAAAAAATCCAATAATTAATTGTCAGTACTCAAGTACATTATGGGATTTTGAAATAAAAAAGAAAAATTCTTACCCTTAGTATTTAAAGTGATCTCTAAGACTAATTGTCAGGGTAGCTGCTTCATTTAGGTCCTCATTGATATGATCACTTAATTAATTTTTAAAATTTGACCTTTCCTTAGCAAAAGGGCGCTGCTTCAAAGTGAAAAGTAATGTCAACCACAGAGGCCTTGACTTGTCCTTGCAAAACTGGGTCTTTAAAGGCAATCTTCACAATGAGCAGCTGCTCTTTGAGTAAAACTCTAGACTTTTTCTTTCAATTAGAAATTGATTACACAATGTTGGCGTTTTTTAAAATATTTGTGGCAGCATTAATTCCTTTCTGCACGGACGGGATAGGAGCCAGTTGTCTTGGTCTCTACTGAGTTGCTGACCTGTGATGACTCACCTGGCAGCTTGTCTTCACAAATCTCTAACTTTCCAAACTGGGGTCCCTTAACCTGCACCTCCAGGTTCCTGGGATTCTGGGCCTTCCTGGCCTTGAGCACAGGGTGTGCCAGGGGCAGGAGGGGCCAGGCTCAGTGCCAGCTCACCTTACCATGGCTGGGCTCCAAGCTCTCACCCAGTTTTAGTGAACAGGTCTCTGACATCTTCTCTCATGATCTGCAATCCAGTCTTTTCTCCAGTGTCTGAGTTTTGACGTGTTCCCACTCCCTCTTGCCCCATCTCCAGGCACTGACCTGCTGCCTCCCCCACTCCTCTGTCTCTTGCCCCATCTCCAGGC